>NC_141053.1:30686930-31286930 GCF_041138505.1 Cibotium barometz | reverse complement strand
AGAAAGGGGATGAAGCCAGATATATGAAACATGTGTATTATGCAAGCAGAGTGAAAATGGAAGCAGAGAGGAAATATACTGAGGCTGAATTGGTTTTGTCAAGTCTGGTGTATGCTTGCAGGAAATTCAGGTCATATCTCCTAACGAGACCATTTGTGGTGTTGACAAATTATACTCTACTCCCTCAGCTGGTGAATGGAACTTCACCCTCAAAAGGTATGATGCGATGGTTAGTGGAGCTTCAAGAGTATGATTTCTCATTTTTGATTGAAGATACTTGCAAGGCAACTCTGGCGGATCTCCTAACATATAAGGACGGCCCGATCCTAATGAAGGAAGTGGATTCAAAGATAGAAAAAGAGGAACAAATTATCATTCCCGGAGCTCATATTTTATTCTTTCATGATTCGTATAAGAGGAGTATACATCAGGCCACCGGGGGTTATAAAATCTAGGATTCAGAAGGCGGGCTGATTCTAAAGAATGGGATACATCTGGAAGCTGAAAGTAACAATGAGGCTGAATACACAGCATTGTTTCAAGGGCTACAGGCTGCTTTAAAATAGAAAATTCAAAAGCTAATCATAAAGGGAGATTCTCTATTAGTAGTAAAGCAGGTTTTGGGTAGCTGGCGAGCAAAGAATCCGAGATTAAAAAAATGTCTGGCTGATGTTAGAAGGCTACTACATCAATTTATAGCTTGGAGTATTCAACATGTGCGGCGGGAGGACAATCATATGGCACATGAGTTGGCTCGGGAGGCAATTAATCAGGATCCAGTAATTGCAAAAATTGAAGAGCCATTATACAGAGGGAGGGAATACCTGTCCAGAGTGGTAGATTACTTACTCTCAGGTTGCTTGCCTGAAGAGCTCAAAAAAGGCCAAAAGTATCATTTTATCAGGAAAAGTAAGCATTATGTCATGATTGGAGATGAATTATACATGCAAGGAGCTGATCAGGTATTGAGGAGAATTCCCTGGAGGGAGGAAATTTATTATATTTTATCTTCAAATCATGAGGGAGCATGTGGGGGTCATTATGCATTTAAGATCACCTTGCAGAAGGTATTACTGGAGGGTTATGTATGGCCTTCCATCCAGAAGGATATTCAGCACTGGTGCAGGTCTTGCCATGAGTGCCAGAGAATGGGAAAGAGAATTTTAAAAATGGAGCCGAGAAATATCATGCTGGTATATGACATTTTTGAAAGATGGGGAGTGGATGCAATTGGACCACTTCCCAGGACGGCCAGAGAAAAGTGTTATGTGCTTACTGCGGTGGACTACCTATCAAAATGGGCAGAAGTGAAGGCAGTGAAGAGAGTAGAGAGTAAAGAGGTGGCTGATTTTGTGTATGAACATATATGCTGCAGATTTGGTATTCGTCTGGAGATATTATCAGATAATGGTCCTGAATTTCGAGGAGAGGTAGTTGACCATTTATGCAGAAGACTGAACATCAACCATAAGTATTCTACTCATTACCCTCAATGCAATGGCTTGAATGAAAGATTCAATGGTGAATTTAAGCTGATGATAACCAAAATGACAAAAGGTCATATCAAGAATTGGGATATAGAGATGAATCGTGTATTATGGGCATATAGGGTTGCAGTAAAATCTGGTACATAATTCTCACCCTTTCATTTAGTCTATGGGAAAGAAGCACTCATGCCTATTGATGTGGAAATTCCAGCTTTGAAGTTCCTGGTTGAAGAAGGACATGAGCCTATTAATTGTTACAGAGAAAGATTACTAGCCTTGCAAACAGTCCAGTTGGACAGAGAGCTAGCATTTGATCATTATGTGGCTATGCAATTGAAAAGACAAGAGAGAGAGAATGAGAAGGTGGAGCAGAAAGAAATTGAAGAGGGTGATCTAGTTCTCAGGTATAATAGCAAGCTGGATAGTACTTTTCATACTGCATTCCAGACAAAGTGGGAAGGTCCGTATAAAGTTGAGAGAAAATTTGATAATGGGAGTTATCAGCTTGCTGATTTGAATGGAAAGAAGCATAAAAGGAGAGTGAATGGTTTACGACTGAAGAAATATTTTGCTCGATTGATGTTAGCCGTGAAAGAAGAAGATTTGGAAGCTTGTGATGCATGTCAGGAGGTTGTGAAAGATACAGAGGAAAATTTGAATATTTCATCCCTGTTTGTACAGCTGCTGGACATGAATGTCTCAGCAGAAGTAGGGGGTTGCTAAATATGTGTAGACAAAATAGGAGTTGGTAATGTGTACATACTGTGTGCAGAGTACTGAGAGTATCACGAAGTATATAATTAGTCTGGGTCAGCTTTGATTTTTATTTGAGATAAAATTTGTTGAGCAAGGGAAGTGAAAGCACAGCCATCAGTATTGATGAAAATAGCGGATGCAGCTCTTGTGTTCATATTGGAGAACTATTGGCACCATGTATATTGATGAAGCATATGAGGGAATGGTAGAAAGCGCACTCTAAGCATTGTGGCCACCTTTTGAGCATAATAAAAATAATTAAAAAATAATAATAATGTGGTCATCTTTTTCAATAGCCACTTGGCTGCGTGCGCTGCAGCCAACGCTTTCGCCAGCACACACCGGCGCGAGAGGATTGATGAAGGGAGAAGTTTCGAGAGTGGCGGCCAGGAGAGTGGGTTTTCTGAAGAAGGGAGAGCTGAGAGTGTGAGAGAGAGAGATGGGCTGTCTGTATAGAGAAAGGGGTCGCCGTTTTTTTTCAGGGGGTGGGGTTGGTGGCTGCTTTTTGGCTGCGGGAGAAATTTAAGAGAAGGTGGACCACTTGCTCGAAGGACCGTGATTTTGCTGCAGAGGAAAGGAGAGCAGTGGTTTTCTGGAGCGCAAGGAGTGGGAGTGCCTGGTTGGCGTAGCTACTGAAAAAAAGAGAGCATACTGTTTTGCTGCAGAAGAGCTGGCAGTGAAGGGAAGAAAAGAGGACGTTGGGCTTGCTACGGACGGGGCTGGTGCAGTTGCTGGCGACGAGGAGGAGATTTTTTTCGAAAAGGTGGCGGCCTCGGGGTGTGCGCAGGAGGAGATGTTGCCTTGTTTTTGGCTTTGGTCACCTGCAATAGGTGACGCAGCGAAGGAGGTGGTGACGACAAGTGTGGGGCGTCGACAGCAGGCCGGTGGTGGTTGGCGATACGAAGGAGAGGGTGTGGTTTTTTGTTCGTGTGGTTGGAGCAGCCGCAAGTGCAAGGAGGGTCGTCTGCAGCAGTAGGGTGTGGTGCCGGCTGTAAAGGAGAGAGCGCCGACTAGCAGGGGAGCTGGTAGGAGGTGCTGCGGCGTTGGCTGGGTACGTCAACAACAGTGGGCATCAACGGAAAAGAAAAAAAGAGGTGGCAGCGATCGTGGGGAGCGCAAGAGAGGAGAACCTTTTAGTTTTGGTGAGGGCAGCTGATGGAGAACAATGTGTGGGGTTGCAGCTGGTGACTAGCGATCATGGGGGAACCGCCTTGGTGCTGCGGCTTGGGCTGGTTGTCGGGTTGGCGACAAAGATAGAGGTTGCTTTGGGTTTTTGCTTTGAGAACTGGTGGCGGCTGGTAACGAAGGAAGAGAGCAGCGAAGTAGTGAAGGAAACGAGGCTGTTGACAGCAGCAAGTGTTGAGTGCATGTGTGGACTATGAAGGCAGAGAAGATAACAGAGTTCAGGGAATATCTCAATACTACTCTACTGTCGAAGAACCATGCTACTGCTATCGTGGAGATGAGGAGAGAAAGACATCAGGCTGTTGTTCTTGTCTGAACATGAGGAAGGTGCCAAGGAGGCTTGCTGTGTTTAGCTGAGCAGAGCTGGCTGAACACTCACAGAGAGAGAGAGAGAGTGTGTGTGGTTTTTTGTGGATTTCTACCTCCTGGAGTTTCAGGCCAGGGGTGTTGGTTTTTGTTGATTAGCTGTGGCTGGTGTCTGGGATATCCAACTCTGTATAAATGAAGGTCTATTTTGAAATATAAGTCTTGTTCATGCTCTTAGGTTTGGTGTTCTGGTGTGTTTGCATGCGTGTGTGGAAGTGTGGCACTCTATAAGGGCGTAAATAGCTTTACCGCTTCTGTGTCATCAACGTCCACTCCTCCCTCGACAACGACTGCATGGGCAACGACCATGGCAATGGCTGCATGGGCAACGACCACGACAACCTGGTGTGGAACGAGTGCCTTCGTCAGCGCCATGACAACCCACGATGATGCTAACAACCCATCAAACATTTACATTTTTGGATTCACAAAGTTTTTGTGCCCCCTTTAATAACTCTCTCTCTCTCCCCTTTCCTCTCTAACTCTCTCTCTCCACTTAACTATAAATTTTGCTTCTAGTTTTTTTTGTCTATATATCAAATGTTCTTTAATACGTGGATAATATACTTGAATATATTTATATTTTGCTCTAGTATAAATGATCGAAGTTGTCTCTAGTGTTTTTACAATATCATATGTTCTTTAATATGTCAATAATCATCTATTTTGTCTCATGGGAATTTATATTTTGCTTTAGCATCAATGGATCGAAGTTGGTGTGTTGTTATACGTTGTCTACTTTGTATTTGATTTAGAGCGGTTGCTCGATTCACATGGAAAGACTATGGTTGCCAGGATGTCCGGACACCCATTAGTTAATCTAAACTCTATGTGTCAAGCCCCTAGATAGATAAATTAACAGTCTAAACTTCTTCTTGTCAAGTCACTACGAATCATCAAAAGGAAAAAAACTAGAGAGAGATCCATTTCTTCCCTTTTGCATCATGAAGAAGCTTTGCACCATCCTAGTTTATGAACTTGCCCCATGCTAAGATAATATAATGTATAATGATGCTCGAGCTCGCCCAATGTTGTTTATCCATTACTTGATATCGTCGTGGGGTTCCTCCCTTGTATACTTTGTGGGCCCGATGGAGTCTAGAAGGGAACCCAAAGAGTCTACAATACCTATCACATGTGCAATGAGTGAGTTTGGCTCCATGGTGTGAATCGTGATGTTTTTGAAATCAGTACCCCCATTGAACAACAAGTATTGATGAGCTCATGATGACCTCCCCCTAGAAACTTAATCCGATGATGGGCATGGTGATCTCCTACATTCCACCTACACTCTCCAACTCACGAGAACAGATGATGATGCTAACAAAGTGGGATATTCACTATACACCTCATCAATCCGGCCTTGAGTAGGTTCATCCAGTTTCTCGGATATGATGATTTGGTCTACATGCTTTTTCTTGAATGTTTTACTTGGATATCCACCCATTAATTCATCTAAACTCAACATGTCAAGCCCCTAGATACATAAATTAGAAATCTAAACTACTAGATTCAATACCTCCTACGAATCATCAAAAGGAGGAAAACAAGAGAGAGAAAGAGAGAGACATTTCCCGCATGTGGATAAAGCTTTACACAAGCCTAGTATATGTAGGTATCCCAAGCTAAGATAATATGATGTATAGTAATGTTCGAGCTCCCTTGGATACCTCCACGGCTCGATGGGGTCTTGGAGGGAACCCAAAGAGTCTCCAATGCCTATCACACAAGCCATGAGTGAGTTTGGCCCCATGCAGTGAATAGTGATGATTTTGAAATCGGCAACTCCATCGAACAAGTACTAATGAATGTTGTTGAGATCATGATGACCTAAAAGAAAAAAGAAATAATGAGAAAAGTCTAGGTGAGGTTTTAGGTCATTCACAAGGGACGGTGCGATTAATTTTGAGAAGATTATAGTGAGATGAGGATCTCGAGCCAGGGTTTTATTGGGGAGAAGGTGTAGGGTGATATTGAGGGGATTGAGGGTCTATCATGGTGCGGGGTGGGTTTGTGTGGGGCCAGATGTGCCCGTGGAAGAGAATATGAAAAGGGTGGCCAAATAGGTGGATGACAAAGGAGAGCGAAGAAGTCCATTGCAGAGACTAAAGTAAGGCTATGCAAAAATGAAAGTCAGTCTTGGCTTCTCAATACATGTAAGATAATGGTGTGGTGAGTGTTACCATACCTCATGATGTGTTACCAAAAAGCATCGGTCAAATTAATGGGATTTAATAATTGGCAAAAAGTCATGCACTTATGTATATAGTAGAGATGCATATTAGAGATGCTTTGTGAGCAAGGATGCACATTGGTTGGTTTAAGTGGAAAGCCTCAACTTGACAGGATGCATTGTGATCTTTTCTTGGAAATAGATTGGTTTGTGAAGAGAGAGCTTAAGAAATTTGACATGTCCCATGAAATGAGTCAACATTAAACCATTTCTAACATGGTGCTTTTGATACAAGATTACAAGCAACACCCATGGATGCAAGTGGGGTTTTCTTTATTAATAGACTAGTTGGCAATGTACATAACACATTTGGTCCACTACTGTGAGAGGCATTAAAAATGTTTGATCTTGAAGGGTCTCATCCTCCCTTGGGTATTTTATTTTAAGTCTCTTAATCATTTCTCAATCGATGATAGCCGAATTCCCCTTCTTTTCTTTGGCATCAAACCAACGTGGTAATATACAACTAGTACCATGCTCAAGAGGCCTCATTTTAGCTTGTACAATGCCTTCCCTTCCCTGATGGAAGATTCTTTTTGCAACTTGCATCAAGGTCATTAACTGGATAAGGTCCAAGATTGCACATCCAAATTGACTAACAGTATAATCAAACATCACGTAACTATCATTAATTTTGGATACTCATCAAAAAGTTATGTGAACATGTTTTCTTTTGTGTCAGTTTTGGGTTCCATAAATATCTTTGAATTAAGGTTGTAGAAGAGACATTCATCCCCCACATTTTTATGTGATCGCATGGGATGAGAGGTGGGGAATCCTTAGACCTTAGGTTGGCCTATTTATGTAGGCGTCATGACCTTGCATTCACCATGTCCTTGTGCTCTCTCTTCGTTACTTCCAATATGGTATCAGAGTTGTGGTGTTGCTGCTTGTCATGGTTGTTGACGAGTCTCATTGAACGCTCATAAAAAAGGCATTGCCTGTTGCTATTTGTGTATCAGCATGAGTGGTAAGCCGGACATGTGGCTAGTGTGTTGGGCATAAACAATGGTTTGGGTGGGCTAGTTAGGTAGCATGCCATGTATCATTGCTGGGCTCGGCAAGTCACCTCTGAGTCGTATTTGGGTGAGTGTCACAACATTTCACCAAGAGGGGGTGTTGGAATAGGAATCATCATTCATGTGGACATGTGGAGATAATAATCCCATATTCAATACTAAGGGTGGAAATTTAAGGGTATATAAGGATTAAGGTTGTAGATGTGTTCTTCCTCAGTCTTTGAAAATATTATTATGTCATTAAAAAACACACCACAGTGACCTTCGGTGTGCGAGGTGTGACTATAAGGTCCATGATCTTATTAAATGTGGCAGGTGTATTTGAGAGACCAAATTGCATGATGAGAAACTCATACAATCCAAAAAAATTTTGAAAAGCAATTTTGTGTACATCCTTGTCGAGATATGGTGATAATAACAACTCTTGAGGTCAATTCAACTAAAGCATGTTGCATTTACCAATCTCAGGAATCAGAAACAATTCTTGATATGGTTAACTTGTTTAATTTTCTATAGTCAACACACATTCTCCAAGTACCATTCTTTTTCTAGACAACTAACATAGGAGAACAGTATAGCAAAGAATTGGGCTTAAATAACCCTTTTTCTAACAGATCATTTACTTATGTCATGATCTCTTCTTACTAAGATACACTTACTTTGTATGGTGGTCGATTATTAGAAGGTGAAATCCTAGGTATAATATCTATACAATGACCTTTAGGCATTTGGGGAGCTAAGTGACTTGTTAGAGTGAGTGTGCAAAAAAATCTTGATAATATGCTAAGGAAACCAATTCTATCATTATCTACTATGGATACATTTTCTTCATGATTTTTAACAAAAAGAAAGTAATAAGAAATCACTATAAGGAATCGGGCTCATACCCGCGCTCCTAAAATGACTCGTGGAAAAAAAGTAACGGGCCCGTGTATCAGCGCATGTATCATCACGGCCAGAGACATGCGTGTAAAAGTGCGTGTATAGAAGCAGTCAAACACGCTAATACGAGGGCGTATACATGCATTTTGTCAATTTAGCTGCGCTTAGACGCGCTGATACGAGGGTGTATACACACGTTTTGTCAGTTTAGCTGCACTTATACACGTGCATTTCACAGAGTATCTGTGTATATACACGCAACTTTTACAGAGTTGACGCATCTATACACGCGAATAGAGAGCCAAAAAAAAATCCAGAGAGTGCTATTTGGTACCTGATTGCTGTTCTAGCATTCGAGCACCCAATAGCACTCTCTGGACTTTTTTTTGGGGTGCATTGCACCATCCACGAGAAAGAGTTAAGACAAGAACGACATGAAAGCATACATTGTCAATACACGATTCAAGACAGACATGAATGCAATACTATCAATTCACGATTCAATATTACTATCAAAATTTTATGTGTACACATATATACAAGGGAGTCCATATGTCGAAGTAGCCCATGGCTTCAGTTACAAAAATATATATACAACCACATCCTCAATATGGAATGTGATACTATAAGTCTAAGTACTACTCAGACCAAGATGATGACTCGCTGCTCTCTCCATGATCAGATGAGCTCACATCGGTCGGAATGTTTGATGAGTAGTGCTCACGTCCACCCTCTGCAGTGGCAGCGGGTGGATCATCAGTGGCACGATCATCAGCAGGTACAGCAGCTTGTGCCTGTTCAAGTAATATATAGTATATAAGTATATATATATGTAATTCAATAAATCAAAATCATTCGTTTAGAGTTTTCAATTACCTGTCGACCATATGGTCTCATGGCCATCTCAAACTGCGCATCTGTAATACGTCCCTCGGCTCTGAAGAGGGCCCACGTGTCTGCTATGCTGGTGAGCATACCTAGTATCGTGGGTGTCAGGCTAAAATCTGAAAGGTGTTTTTGGTCAGTGTACATATGGTGCGTGTGGTGTGTGAATAAATTTTGCCCTGAATGCCCTAGCAAGTGTACAGGCCGAATGGTTTGGCAGAAAGTTGGTTTATGTACGTGTTTTGTTTTCCGGAGCAGACGCTGGAGATTTGAAGTTTTATGGCAATTGTGTGATGTGCGGGTGGTTACTAAAAAGAGGGCACCGACTGGAAATTGATGGGCTTGGTAGTCATGATGCTGATGAGGGTGGCCGGGAGCAGTTCTGTATTGGAAGGTTATGGACGCGGTGATGTGGTCCGAAGTACAAGGAAGAGGAGGGGTTTTTAGTATTGAGTGTGGTAATTATTTTGAGCCTTAAAAAAATAATAAAAATGTATTGAGTGGTGGCCACCTTGTAAAGGGGCCACTTGGAAGCTTGTGAAGCCGCCAGCATATTATCTAGAAGGATGATGAAGGCGTGAAGGAAAGGTGGCGCTTCGAAAGTGTAGGGGGGGTCACCGTTTATGCCTCGGAGGAGTAAGCCCAGTCGGGGTTCAGCAGGCAAAAAAGGAAGAGCCGGGGGCCTCGTAGTGTTGGTGCGTGAGGCGCTGCAGGTAGGAGACCAGAGCAAAGGTGTGTGGCCGTCGTGTAACGGAGAGAGGGGCTGGACCACCTCAGTAGGCACGCACTGGAGTGATAGAGGGGCGTGTGACCACACAGGCGCAGTGCTGCTGGTGGAGGCGCTGACGTGTGCACTGAGGGGAGAACAGGACAGGACAAAGAAGCGCTGGAGCGCAAGTGTAGCTGACTGACGGTTTGCAGCGAGGACAAAAGGGGGGGGCTCCATGTAAAGAGGAGTCGGGCGCAGCAGCAGGTTAAGAGAAGGCACAGTCGTGTGCATGAGAAGGGAGCCACCTGGGAGCAGTTGGCGATGGGTGCTGGCAACAGAGAGGTTAGTGAAGCGCAGCTGGTAGGCGGGTATCATTGCTGCAGAGGTGGTGGGGCCTCCAGAGGGGTGCGAAGAAGCGAGAGTGGTGGCCGTCTAGTGCTGGAGGTCGCTGGACAGTAACAGGCACAGAGAGTGTGAGAGACCTTGTTGGGTAGCTGTGCAAAGCCAGAGGCGAAGAGAGAGAGAGCCTGGTGATTGGCGCAGCAGAGAGCAGCAGAGAGAGGAGCTGCAGGCAGGCACCATGGAGATGCTGAAGGAGGCAGCCGCCAGGTACAAGAGTTGGCGACTGGGGAGGCCGAGGGACAAGCTGATGCATGGAGGCTGCTCTGGAATGGAAGACAGCTGCAGGTAACTGCATGAGAAGGGAGCCGTGGTGGCGAGACTGAGAACAGTGTACGTGTGATGTGGCTTTGGCTGAATACGGATGGTGATGCTGCATTGAGCAGTGGTTCGTGGTGAAGAGATTGTGCAGAGGCTCTGGTGGTTGGTGAAACTACTGGTCACGACATACAGAGAGTGGGAGCTGCTGAGTGAAGGTTAGCTGGTGTGGGCGCCTTCTAGTGAGAGTAGCTAGTCTTGTATGGGCGATGATTGCAGGCAGTGCGTGGATGCTGACCAGAGAGGGAGCCTTGGTTATTTGTGTGTGTTGGATGCAGAAGAGGTGCTGATGTGTGGGCTGGAGACAGTGGGGCTCGCCCACGACAATTGGCAGGTAGCAGCTGGGGACAGAGAGTAGCCAGGCTACAGAGGAAGTGAAGAAGGGTTGCTGGTGTGGGTGCCCTCTGGAGATTACAGGGACCGGAAGACAGAGGCTTGGTTGTGAGACACAAGGGTGTATTCCCTTGGCAGTAAATCCTGGCCAGAGTCCTAGTCTTTGGTGTATTTGCTGTGTTTATACAGTGTGTATGGTGCTGTGTGTTTTGCTGAATAATCATCTGTTCATTGTGGTTCTGAGCTGTCTTTATGGTGTGGGTGGGTGGCGAATGGTGAGAGAGTGTTCCAGCCGGTGGCTGGTGGTGCCCCGTTCGTGGTAGTTTTTCGAAGTTTGGGAGGTGGAAGGGCTATAGAGGCAGGCTTTTCTTTCTTTTTTTCACCTCACATCCTTCTGGTGCCCCCACTGAGGATTGCTCAAGTTTCTCTTACGAGGGTGTATGCCCCAGAGTGAGAGATTGAAGGAAGGTGTTTTTGGGTTTTTTCTTGGGATTGAAGGTGAAGTTTGGGGATCAAGATGATGTCTTATCCAGATTTTTATGGTGGTCCGAATGAGGATGTGGCAGATTTCTTGGAAAGGATGGAGATTGCATGCATAAGCAACCATATTAATGAGCAGGTATAGGTGTTGCGGCTGCTGAGCATTTGTTTGAAGGGAGATGCAAGGACCTGGTACAGAGCTTATGAGGAGTCGTTAAGGGATGCTGTTCCACGTATTGAGATGACTGAGGATGGATTAAAGACAGCACTTAGCAACAGGTTCAAGAAGCTAGAAGACCCCGACAAGGTTTGGCATGAGGTGCAAGCTCTGACACAAGGTGAGTTTGAATCATTAGATGATTATATGAAGAAATTTTCTTTGTTATGGGAGACTTTATGCAGGGCTTTGGGAGAAGATCAGGTACCGCCTGACATGATGAAGAAAAATAAGTTTGTAGCTGGACTTAAGAGGAGTATTCGCTGGAAAGTGGAATTGAAAAAGCCCAGGTCTTATGAGGATGCGGTAGAAATTGCTAAGTCAAAAGATTGGAAACTGCAGCGGATGAATCAGCTGGGGATGATTCCAGTTATAGCACAGCCGGAGATTCGTTGAGTGGAGGCTACACCCATGAATGCAGTGATCGAGAGGATGAAGCCCACTGAAGCCCAAGCTATGCAGATGGTGCCACAAGCTAGTCAGGGAGTACCTATGGTTCCTGCAGGTTCTGATGAGGGATTGCGACAGGATATGAAACAGATGGCTGATCTTATGAAGAATTTGAGCTTAAATTTAATGGGAAGTACAGGTCGTGGACGTGGTAGAGGCCGTGGCAATAATCATGAGGGGGGAGATGGACAAGCAGGGTATGGACGTGGTCGCGGTAGGGGCCGTCATTTCATCCCTACATGTTGGAACTATGGTGAACTTGGTCATCTGAGTACAGATTGTGATAAGCCTCAGCGTATGGGTGGTGACATGTACCCACTACCTTCACAGCTACCTGACAGGTCAAATGATTATGGTATTGATATTAGGGATCAAGCAGGCCCCAGTGGAATCACAGCTGAAGAGAAAGGAAAAACTAAGGTGATAGATGTGGTCACCCTTGAAAAGACGAAGGAAGCATAAGCAGATGTGATGCCTTTGGGAAAACGGATGCCACAGGAAAGGGAAAGTAAGGATGCTGCAGGGCCCAGCAAGAAGAAAGGTAAAGTGAAGGAAGGAGAGGATGTGAAGGTCAAGCAGAAGCGGAAGCCTCGTAGGAAGTTTCAGGTAACTGATTTTCCACAGGGGGTGGGCAGGATAGCTACAGTTTGCAGGAAGACATGGCTGGAAGGAAGGCTAATATTACTTTTGGGCAATTGATAGAGTTAGCTCCTAATTTGAAGCGTCAGTGGAAAAGACTTGTGAACCCAAGAGAGAAGGAGCCTGCCAAAGGGATAGTGACTGTTCTATCTGTTCAGGAGTTACCTGATATATGTCCTGTGGTGAATGTGTGGTACAAAGGGAAGAATCTGGGAGAAGCATACATAGATGGTGGAGCACAGATTTGTGTGATCACATTGGCAGCTGTGGAGAGGCTTGGTCTTGATTTTACTGAAGCGTCTGGATTTCGTATTCGGCTGGCTAATCATCAGAAAGTCAAATGCTTAGGTATGGTTAAGGAATTAGAATTGGAAGCTTTTGATGTGAAGGTGCTTGTGGATTGTCATGTTATGCCTGCAGGAATGGGTGCATTCCCCATTATTTTGGGAAGACCATGGCTGAGAGCAGTGAAGGCTATTCAGGATTGGAGGAAAGGGGTCATTACTCTGTATGATAGGAGAGGGGATAAGAAGAAGTTTAATATGGATAACCAAAAGCCTGTCAATGATGAAGAGGAAAGTGAAGCTGATTCGAGTGATGACACGACCAGTACCACTACTAGTTAAGGAACAGAGGATACTTCATCCAGTGAGGAGGATGCAGAAATGGATGCCCTGGTTATTGATGCTGATGAGGTTGCTGAAAAGGAAGAGGCCATACATGAAGAATGCGAGGAGGTACAAGTGAATCATGAGCAAAGGTATGCATGTGATGTGAAAGAGCTTGCTTTTAAGTCTTTGGATAATGAACCTGTGAGGGATGAGTGGGATATAGATAGTCTACAGGATGATGAGCCTGAGTTGGAGCTGGATGACCAGATGTGTATTAATGTTAAGAAAGCCATGACCATAATTGAGGCTATGAAGAAAGAGAAACACCAGAAGACTTTGAATGATGCTGCTGCTATAGATGAGTCTATGGATGCTGTAATGGATGAATTTCTTGGTGGTTTTGATGAAGATGAACATACAGGAACTGAGGTGGATGCTTTGGGAATAGTGTCGGTCAAAGAGGAGTTTGTTTTGCCTGTGATGGCTGGTTTTGATCGTGAGACTTCTTATGTGGATGGACAGGAAAATGTTATGGTACAACAGGTTTTTCTTGATGAGGCTTTCATCAATTTTTACCCTCAGCAGGAGTTGCTGGATTGGTTCTCCGATATTGGTGCTGATCGTATCAGGGATTTTGGGCTTGAGATGAGACGGGATGGTGTGTATGTCAGGAGCTTTGTCTCCAGAGGTTCTGGTGTTATGTTGTGGGATATGGGATGGAAAATTATGCCTGTGGAAGATGATGGAGTTTCTTGGATCACCTGGAACAGAGATGTGTTAGTTACACTGTATGATGCTCAGAGAATTGATGGAGGGAAACGTGGTCATATGCTTTCTGCTGATCATGAATGATTTAGAAGGCTAGGGGTTGGGCAAAGTATGTCAGGCTAAAATCTGAAAGGTGTTTTTGGTCAGTGTACATATGGTGCGTGTGGTGTGTGAATAAATTTTGCCCTGAATGCCCTAGCAAGTGTACAGGCCGAATGGTTTGGCAGAAAGTTGGTTTATGTACGTGTTTTGTTTTCCGGAGCACAAGCTGGAGATTTGAAGTTTTATGGCAATTGTGTGATGTGCGGGTGGTTACTAAAAAGAGGGCACCGACTGGAAATTGATGGGCTTGGTAGTCATGATGTTGATGAGGGTGGCCGGGAGCAGTTCTGGTATTGGAAGGTTATGGACGCGGTGATGTGGTCCGAAGTACAAGGAAGAGGAGGGGTTTTTAGTATTGAGTGTGGTAATTATTTTGAGCCTTAAAAAAATAATAAAAATGTATTGAGTGGTGGCCACCTTGTAAAGGGGCCACTTGGAAGCTTGTGAAGCCGCCAGCATATTATCTAGAAGGATGATGAAGGCGTGAAGGAAAGGTGGTGCCTCGAAAGTGTAGGGGGGGGTCGCCGTTTATGCCTCGGAGGAGTAAGCCCAGTCGGGGTTCAGCAGGCAAAAAAGGAAGAGCCGGGGGCCTCGTAGTGTTGGTGCGTGAGGCGCTGCAGGTAGGAGACCAGAGGAGAGGTGTGTGGCCGTCGTGTAACGGAGAGAGGGGCTGGACCACCTTAGTAGGCGCGCGCTGGAGTGATAGAGGGGCGTGTGACCACACAGGCGCAGTGCTACTGGTGGAGGCACTGACGTGTGCGCTGAGGGGAGAACAGGACAGGACAAAGAAGCGCTGGAGCGCAAGTGTAGCTGACTGATGGTCTGCAGCGAGGACAAAAGGGGGGGCCTCCATGTAAAGAGGAGTCGGGCGCAGCAGCAGGTTAAGAGAAGGCATAGTTGTGTGCATGAGAAGGGAGCCGCCTGGGAGCAGCTGGCGATGGGTGCTGGCAACAGAGAGGTTAGTGAAGCGCAGCTGGTAGGCGGGTATCATTGCTGCAAAGGTGGTGGGGCCTCCAGAGGGGTGCGAAGAAGCGAGAGTGGTGGCCGTCTAGTGCTGGGGGTCGCTGGACAGTAATAGGCACAGAGAGTGTGAGAGACCTTGTTGGGTAGCTGTGCAAAGCCAGAGGCAAAGAGAGAGAGAGCCTGGTGATTGGCACAGCAGAGAGCAGCAGAGAGAGGAGCTGCAGGCAGGCACCATGGAGATGCTGAAGGAGGCAGCCGCCAGGTACAAGAGTTGGCAACTGGCGAGGCCGAGGGACAAGCTGATGCATGGAGGCTGCTCTAGAATGGAAGACAGCTACAGGTAACTGCATGAGAAGGGAGCCGTGGTGGCGAGACTGAGAATAGTGTACGTGTGATGTGGCTTTGGCTGAATACGGATGGTGATGCTGCATTGAGCAGTGGTTCGTGGTGAAGAGATTGTGCAGAGGCTCTGGTGGTTGGTGAAATTGCTGGTCACGACATACAGAGAGTGGGAGCTGCTGAGTGAAGGTTAGCTGGTGTGGGCGCCTTCTGGTGAGAGTAGCTGGTCTTGTGTGGGCGATGATTGCAGGCAATGCGTGGATGCTGAAGAGGTGCTGATGTGTGGGCTCGAGACAGTGGGGCTCGCCCACGACAATTGGCAGGTAGCAGCTGGGGACAGAGAGTAGCCAGGCTACAGAGGAAGTGAAGAAGGGTTGCTGGTGTGGGTGCCCTCTGGAGATTACAGGGACCGGAAGACAGAGGCTTGGTTGTCAGACACAAGGGTGTATTCCCTTGGCAGTAAATCCTAGCCAGAGTCTTGGTCTTTGGTGTATTTGCTGTGTTTATACAGTGTGTATGGTGCTGTGTGTTTTGCTGAATAATCATCTGTTCATTGTGGTTCTGAGCTGTCTTTATGGTGTGGGTGGGTGGCGAATGGTGAGAGAGTGTTCTAGCCGGTGGCTGGTGGTGCCCCGTTCGTGGTAGTTTTTCCAAGTTTGGGAGGTGGAAGGGCTATAGAGGCAGGCTTTTCTTTCTTTTTTTCACCTCACAGTGGGCTATGGGTTTCCTCCCCATAACCCGTCATTGTATCATAATCAACACAATTTGTAAGATTAAAACAATCATAGAATCAATGAATTAAGTAAATAATCAAATAAAGTGGCAAGATACTTACGAACTCTGCCTCCCATGACTCGATGCCGCCAGATCCAAAATGCAAAGATCCAATGGTCTCCATCTGGATCCATCGTGCCTCCACATGCTGCTTGCTCTTCACACCACTCTCTGCTCGTTTCTTTGCCTCCTTCCACTCGCATTTGTGTGTAATGGTGGTGGCACGTTTCTCGGCAGGATAGCCACCCGCAGCTACATTTAGCCCATCATCGTACGTGAGTTTCTTAAGGTGAGATCTTTTATTACTTAAGATCTCCCTTATTCGCGTCCTTCTCTATACATCCAATAATGTCGCATGTGGGGGTTTGGGGTACCGACTATGTACATCATCTATCACCTCCCCAACTAATTGGCTATTTTGATCTTTAAATCTAATAAAACAATTTCTATACAAGTTTGAAACTACCCCGCGCATGTACTCCATTACCTCTTTCCCCCTCGCATCCATCACTACCTCGCCCCTATCCGTCACATCATAGCATATCACTCCCTCCACCTCTCTCACCTTCTCCTCGTCCTCACTGTCTCCTCTAACTCTTCTCCCCTTATCTCCTCTCTCACTGCGTGTGCCCTACTACCTCCCCCACCAAAGCACCTGCCGCATCCTCCACTCCCTCTCTTCCTACTGCGGCGTTTGCTCTCCTCTGTACTGCGGGTGGAGTCACGACTGGGGGATTGTCTACGTGACTGTGGCTGTGAGGGGGTACGTGATGGTGGCTGTGAGCCTTGACGTGACGGTGCTTGGAGGTGTGCGTGAGTGTGTCTTGCACGGGGAATGTCTCCTCGGTGGGCGTGGAAGAGGAGAAGCTGCATGCCATCTCGTCGGACTCGTAGGCATAGATGGCAATGGAGTGACATGGATACTCGGGGGCAGGGTATAGATGTACCGGGCAATCCAGGAGGGGGATGGACATACATGTACTCTGTAAGCTCAAGTGGACTAGGATGGCACCCAAACTGATTTAGCATCTCCATCATCCAAGTGCCGTATGCAAATGGATCGGATGAAGAACTTGGATCCATGAAGAATCTGCAAAAATAGAAGTATATACATGATTGCATCAAAGCACAAATGCAAGCTAGCACATATGATTTTGTGAAGGCAAGCCATATACAGATGGGATCATCTCTCTGAAGAACCTGGATCGCAAGCATGGGTGAAACACAATCGCGCGTGTATACACCCATCTAAAAATGCGTGTATATGTGCGTGAACGTCTGTGCAAATAGGATACACGCACACATACATGCGTTCCTACACGTGGTCTGCGTAAAAAAATTTTTGAAAGCGACCGACCTCCGACAAATCGTCCTTATAAAAAAAGGCCACTGTCACAATCGTTCACAAAAGTACTACCAGAGAAGGACGGAGACAATCACATAAAGAAAAGAGACAATAGCATAAACAAATGGAAGGAAAGAGATAGGACAAAGGATAAACTGACTCACCTCTGAAAAAGTAAGTCTTCTTTTTGGCTGGTTTCCTTCACCCGTGTGTGCTCCTTGTCTGCTCCTTGCACTTAGGTTTAGTGCTCTGTTGGAAGAGGTGGCAACACGAAGGAGAGGAAATCTTAGTTTGAAAATGTTTATTTGGAGAAGGCGGGTTATTTTAGGTATAGACAGGTCATCGCGTGTAACAGTGCGTGTATTTTCGCGTGTATAATAAAGCAATCGCGTTTATACACGCGATTTTAAGGATGTAGCCGCATATATACACACAATTTTGAGGATGTAGCCGCATTTATACACGCAATTTTAAGGATGTAGACGCGCTGGTACATGCAATTTTAAGGACATAGACGCGCTGCTACACGCGATTTATAGAAATTTTTATACTTTCATTAAAAATTGATTATGATTTTGTGTTTTCTCTTTTGTACATAGGATGTCATCAACCTCCTCAAGCAGTTCTGGTGAGGATGAGACAATGTGTCATCGTAATCGCGATGTGTGGTTGGGACAAAGGATCAAGTGTATGTGTAATCGATGTCAAGGATGCATTGTACGAGCACATCAAATTACCTTGAATCACATCTCCATGTATGGAGAATGGAATCAAACAGGTTTAGAGGTGAGTAGATGTAAATTGATAGTATTCAAATGACTCATGGTATCCAAACAAGTTTAGAGGTGAGTAGATGTAAATTGATAGTATTCAAATGACTCATGGTATCCAAATTAAATTAATGGAGTTGTAATATATATACTCTAATTGAAGCAGGATGCAGTACCACACCCTAACATGGTGCCCTACGCGCGGCGAGAGCACGCAAAGCCTCGACGACGAGATGATGCTGAAGCTTCGGGATCTATTGTCAGAGATGAGTGGGAAAGAGATGACAATAGCCCTGCATCCCACGAAGTTGTGGCGCCTAGCTTTAAAACAGAGCCCAGAAACTTGAGACTTGGCCTAGGTATGGATGGAGTGAATCCATTTGGTTTCAAAAGCACCGCATACAGCGTGTGGCCAGTTGTGTTGGTGAATTACAACCGTCCACCATCAATGGCGATCAAGAAGGGACATCTTATGTTATCCCTTCTAATTCCAAGGAAACATAAAATCAAGCATATGGATGTTTATCTCGAACCGTTGATTGATGAGTTAGAGAAACTATGGAGAGGTGTTGCGGTGGTGGACATTAGTAGGCCTCCCTCCTCTCGACACTTTGACTTAAAAGCAGTGTTGATGTGGACAATGCATGACTTTCCAGGATACAATGATTGTTTTGGTAAGAATTCTAATTACCTCCCTACTCTAATACCATTGGCTATATTAATTATAACTATTGACTTTATTATTCTAACTTATATTTATATTTTAACAGGTTTGAAAACATCGGGCAAACATGCATGTCCTGTTTATGGCCCTTCGTTTAGTACATGAGTATGCTGACGGTTTGTGTAAGACCATATTCGATAATCATCATCGATTTCTCCCGTCAGATCATCCTAAATATGTTGCTAGTAAAAGTAACATTCCTCCACAAACACTTCGTGCAAAAGATTGGAAGCGTATTTGGGAGTCTACAAATATTCTTCCTTCAGATGGCATGAACAGGTATAGTAATGTTTTTCAATCTTGTTTTGTGTAGTCTCTAATTGGATTAAAGATCACATAGAGCAATCCCTTGTGTAGGTACTCCATTTTTTTTCGGCTACCATATTGGACCCATCTTAAGATCAACCATCTTCTTGATCCCATGCACATCTTCAAGAATATGGGATCATTATTGGTAAACGAGACAATGTTAGCCTACGGGAGGACTTGCGGGTCGCAGGATGTATGCATCAAGCTTGGCCACGAGAGGAGGGTGGGCACGTTCGTCTTCCGCCCCTGTACCATGGATTATATCAAAGAAAGAGGAGAAGCAGGTAAAGCAATCCATCACCACTTTGCGTACTCCCACTGAATGCATGAGATCATTGAAGGGAGCCTTTACAACCACTAAGAAAAGAGGCGTTGAGCAACTATATGGGTTGAAGTCCCACGATTGGTACAAGATGCTCCAAGTAAGTGTTTTCCAAGTCTTGTACATTGAAATTAAATTTTTTAATGCCATAAACCATACATACACGTGCTCTTATGTGCACAGTTCATACTACCTACTATCATCGACCATTGTGCAAATAA
The DNA here is from genome assembly GCF_041138505.1 of Cibotium barometz. Classification (NCBI taxonomy): domain Eukaryota; kingdom Viridiplantae; phylum Streptophyta; class Polypodiopsida; order Cyatheales; family Cibotiaceae; genus Cibotium; species Cibotium barometz. The sequence goes on along the minus strand of NC_141053.1, from coordinate 31,267,324 downwards.
GAGTTTGAAAAAATGTATTTATAAGATGGGTGAGCTTTTCATTTATTTTTCAAATATGTTAGTTCCAAAGCAATTGATCCAGCCACGTTGGATGATGCGCGTATTATGGCAGTGGAGGTGGTTTGTTTGGTAGAGGAGACTTTTCCGCGAACCATTCTCACAAGTCAACTACATCTCATTGTGCATTTAGTGGACAAAATTGCTTTATGTGGCACTGTGCATGCACGTTGGATGTTCTTCCTAGAGCGCTTCATGAAGACCTTAAAAGACTTTGTGATGCAAAGTGCAAGGCGCGAAGGAAGCATGGTCGAGGGTTGGTTTGATACAAGAGTCTCTTGTATATATTTTAGAATTTCTTGGTCAGGTGGATAGCTCTTTGCCCACGACTATGGAGCAATGAAGAGGACTTGAGGATGACCTCTATTGTGCCTTAAGGAAAAGGACAGAGTAAAGTAATTGACAAAACATTGATTGATGATCTCAATTTCACTTACATCCTTAATAGTGATGTGATGAGCAAATGGGTTACAAGATATGAGGATGCAAAGATAAAAAGGCAAGCAGAAAGAGCTCTCTTTCGGAGGCAAAATGGCTCTCGTAAGGCATACCCTAAGCATCTAGCAACACTTCCGAATGATATCCATGTTGATTGGTTGCATGAGAAAATGGAGAGAGCAGAGAGCGGCGAGGGGCTGCATATCACGGCGGAAGAATGGGAGTATGCACGAGGATGCATATTAAAGGTACATAGAACTAATGTTTTGCATTAAAGGTACATAGAACTAATGTTTTGCATTAGTTGCAAGTGATTTGCTTTTAATATTTATTCACATTGCTTACACAAATATTGCTTCTATTTTGGTCCAGTGCACTATGTTCAATGCTATATGGTGTGAAGGCAAGCATTTTCGAACACAAAGAATTGATGAAAAGAGGAATACACAAGATTGCGGTGTCATTAGTAGCTTTGAGGGAGCTAATGGAAAAATGGATGATTATTGTGGCACAATCCAAGACTTATTTAGGCTTGACTTTCGTCGCTTCTTTGTGTATGTTTTGGATGTCAAATGGCAAATGAACGTGGTGGAAAAAGGGCCTAATGCAACGATAAAATGCCATGCATGTGGCTATGTAACTATTGACTCTACAAAGTTTTGGCAAACAAAGAAAGATAGACTCGTATTGCCACAACAATGTGAGCAGGTATGTATTTTTTTACTAATGTGTTTCATGTACATATATATCTAAGCTCGCATACCCCTTGACTTTTGATATGCTAATTAATTACTGCAGTATGTGTATTTGAGTAGGTTATCTATCTACCAATGGTGCATGACATTAAATGGTGGTACGTCATCCCTATTGCACCACGTTCCAAAGTGATGTATAATACATTCACTGATATGGAGCATATGGAGGATGTAACAAGCCACAATGAAGATGATGTCGAACATGCCAATGAAGATGTTGTGATCGATGATCAAGAACTAAGAGATGATCATGATAATGAGGATGAGCGTGACATTTCTCATGATCATGAGAATGACCCTACTATTGAGGATGATGGTGATGTTGATGAGGATGATGAGGGCATCGATACCATTATCAATGGACAAAATATCGAGTGGAATAAATTTAATCGTAGCCTTAAAAATTGATCAAATGGATATTGATGTTGATCGTTTGGCAAGGATGGATCTTATTGAAGATGAGATCCAACCCTAACCAATCCATCATTGTATAGTTCTAAATTGATGACATTTCTATTGTATATGTTATCTTTTAATTATTATCTCATGTATTATTTTTGAATATATTTCATTATTGTAAATACATGTAGTGGAATTGTGTAATGATATATACTGTAATGTACTATGAGATGGTTTAAAGAAAATAGTTTTTAATTTTGTAAAGGAATGGAGTTTTTCTTAATAAAGTTCTCGCGTGTAATAATGCGTGTATAATTGTGTGTATACACACGCGCTGATACACGCGTTTCTGAAACTAGTATAAACACAAATTTAGATGCCAATATACACGTGTCTGATACTACTCATATACATGTGCGACCATACACGCGCCTGTAACTTTTTGCGTGTATTGAACGCGCGTATGGCAGCAGTGTCTTGTAGTGAATGGATCTCTTTATTTCTTTGTTGCCAAAAAAAATATTATCTACAAGGGATATAGGAGCACCATGTGTGCATGCATGAGTACATATATCTCTATCCTTATGTACAAAGCTGAGTTTCTTATTTTCATAGTCAATCTGAAGGTTATGGCGATATCTTCAAGGCATGCCAAGAATCACATCGAAAAATGAGACCGTGCCTACTAAGAAATCCTTATGATCAACATAATCCCCAATCTGGATGTAAAGCTTTTTAATGATAGGAGACACATGTGTTTTAAGCACCTAGAAGGCAACTTGATGTATCAATAGAGTAATACTCTATTCCCAATGTATTCAACATAAAGGATATGAAAATATTTATAGATGCATCATTAAAAAGGACTAGTGCATCGTGATTATTAACCTCTCCACATGTTTTAAGCAACTCTTTGCTCTTTTGATCTTCCCTTATGTTTCCATGTACATTGGAATAGCATTTGCAATCACCTTTTGTGCTTCTAGGGAATCCTCTTTTTGAAACAGTGGGGGTAATCCTTCTTCATGTGTCTTTTCTGGCCACATTGGAAACATTTTTAGTGCTTTTTGTACTCTTGAATAGGTGGGACATTATTCTTTATCCTTTTTGAGACATATCCAGGCCATAAAACCTTTATAACTTTATCCTTTCTCTATGATTCTTGTTATCCAACCGTGGACGGGTCTTGATTTCCTCTTTATTTTTCCCTATATTATTGGCCACATTGTTTTTTAAGAGGGGTCCCTTTCTCATGTAACTCCTTGAAAGTGATGGTTAAGTGCATCATGTGCCTAACGGTTCTATTAGGATAGAGGGGTCCCTTTCTCATGTAACTCCTTGACAGTGATGGTTAAGTGCATCATGTGCCTAACAGTTCTATTAGGATAGAGGGTAAGGCTCTTTTGAATGATAAGACATAAACCAGACTCAAATTTTCATATCTTCTTCTCTTCTATAATATTAAAGGTGGGAGTAACTTTAAGCCATTACCAAATTGAATTGCCCACATATGCATTAACAATTTCATGTTCCAATTGGACAAGCAAGTCTCATTCTTTATTACTTCCTTCTTGAAATTAAGAGGTAAAAGCTACTTATAAAAGTGAGTTTTGAAATAAGTCCATGTTTTGGCAGTAGTGCCATACATCAATTTATCCATCCACCAATCACATGTAATGTCTTTGAGATGCATACCCACATGGCGAAGCATAGACTTCCATTAGTAAAAGCAACCTCAAACTGTCAAACAAATGCAAATCCCTTACTAATGTCTCTCTTGCCAATTGTAGGTGTTGCATTTCACATCCTTACCACTTGCCTTGAAGGTATGATGCCTTTTATATAAAATAAGTGAAACAAAAGGTTCTTTAGAAGGAGATCTCTATTTTCTCTTCCGCATGTAGAGAATGGCTCTCTATATGAGAGCCTCACTCCTAATGCATGTGTGAAGTAACTTGTTGAGATTCTCCATATGGGAGATGAGTCTGGATTCCTCGTGCATCACACTCTTGTTATCATAGTTTTCAGCACTTCACACATGCAAATAAGAGCATGGAAGAACATTGGGATCAACAGAAGCAATAAACTTGATATTATTTTTATCTTGGAAACTCTTTTGTAGATCCTCTAAGGTCAATTAAACCATTGGTAGGTTCAAATCAGCCTTAACTTGATCAAGCTCTCAATGGAGCTTCTCAATCTTTGCATCACTTCTAGAGACATGAACATTAGCTGTGCCTTTTCCAAAAACAGAGGCATGCAAGTGTTCACTAATTATTTCTACCATGCAAGTGTTTACTAATCCTTTTTGCCAAGTTAAATGACCAACAAATACAGTGCAAGCTTCTTGGTGTCCAATTGTCATCCTTCTCTTTGGAAGAGTAAGGAAACACAATTCTAATACTACTATAGCAAATCGGAAGCATAAATTAAGAGTATTTGCACTTCAATACTATAATTAACCATTGAATTGAGACTAAGTATCAAAGCATAATTTCACAAATATACATTAGAATATTTGCTTCATTACATTATGACACATTTGTACAACATTAGGGACCACAAGATGGGCTAGTCCCCCCCCCTAAAACTGGCATTTTCCTTACCATTAAGGAGTCAAATACACAAAGCATCATGGGTGGGCAATCGGCCTTGTCAAACTACCACTTCTTTCCACAGTAAAAGTGAAGATAGTAGAAAGCAATATCTTCCAAATGACTGGCACACCTCATCCCTTCATCATCGTGAGAGCACCATGTGGTTCCATCCCTATGTTAAACTGAGATGCTCAACCAATTTAAATTCATTTACCACCTTGCCCTTGGCAAAGTCTCAAGTGACACTTCACACCTATGAACATTCTTGTCAATGGCCTTCTGCACTTAACCATACCAATATACATTTCATTTTCCCAAAGAACTCTCACAACTTAGAGTAGAATCATTATTTTACTTCCATCGTGTACCTGAAACACGTGAAATTGAATGGTAAGGTGAGAGTTTTTATTCTTAATATTGAATCCTCAATATGTAAGACTTGTAAGTCTCGAATTAGAGTTTATACACCATAATTCTTGGACAATAGCATATGATAATGTTCCTCTCTATGCGGGCAACACACATAGTCAAAAAATCGTCAAAAATAGTCAGTAATGAGCTATAAAATATTCTTTTAGTAGCTATACATAGATATAAAAATTTCTCCCCATTAAGAGTATGATGATAATTGGTTGTAGTAGCATGTTGAGGAGAGTAAGTTAGAGCTTCAACGATTTTCAGCACTCCAAACAAGTATTTTCTTTATAAGACATGAAGAAAATCTCTCAAAATCAATTTTCTCAGCCAAATACAATTTTTTTCTAGAGGTAGAAGAGAATATGAAGTAGTGATAGCATGGGGTGATTTGGTGTGGGAAGCACTGCCAAGTGTCCCCTCAGTTGGCCCCTTGAGTCATAAGGTGGTTTCCTATGCCCAAAGTCTAAATTTTAAGGTTTTTGAGTTTTGTCGGCTTAGGAGGGTGGACGTTTCCTGGCCGTTGAGACAAAACTTTCCACGAAAAAATTTAGTGCTATGCAAACCAGCAACCATTCTATATGAATAAAGATTTTAAACTAAATGCTTACTACCTACAAAACTCATAAAAATGTTCCATTAGACAAACAAGTAATGCAACACACTTGTCCATCCTGGCATTCCCATCATCTAGACATCATAAGCTTTTGAACCAGGCAATACCCATGCATTCAAAATGAGACATAAAAATTAAAACTAAATTCACAAGCACTTATGCTTTTAAATTGAGCTCATCAAGGAAAAAATCTCCATCTAGAAATGATGCCTAGAAATATGTCCTACCATGTCAATGGGCTTCCTAGGATCCATCCATAATGCATGTCAATTAGAACCCATGGCATGCCACACACACGTTAAATGGTGTCCATCCATGGCCATTTATGTGCACATGTTTTAATCTTAGAAAATTAAGGATCTGTTGTGACACTATCTATGCTAGATCACACCCTCTTCACCATCTTTCCACCACTCCAATGCACCTTCTTGTGCATCAAAGAAGATCTACCATGATCCCATTGAGTCTCCTCCACATTCCATAGTTCATATCAAGAAGGAAAAGAATAATATCTCCAACACTGATATAAATCTTGTTAGATACCTAGCCATTAATCCTTTTGACTAGTGGCATGATTGGGCAGGGTTAGGAGAGCCCTAAGATTAGGAGGAATCATGCTAATATGTGTGGCTAGGGTTACTATTAATAAATCCATGTACATTGGCTATTTATAATAATCTTGGGGGGTTCACTATATGTACACTCTCTATATCACTTGCGTTTAAGGCCTAATTTAAAAACCCCTTACCTATAAATTTTTTATGATAAAACACACCCTTTTTCTATTTAGCCTGTAAATACCCCCTTTAAATGGTACCCTTTTGTATGTAAAAAATGTGTAAAAAGGGATATAAAAAGCCCTTCTATTGAACCCACATTCTAAATTCTATTTTTTGATATAAAGATTCTTTACGCATCTATTTATGCATAAAAATCAACTTCAGTGGGAATAACACTTTTATAAAAATCCTTTTATGCATCTATTTATGCTTAAATTTAATATTAAGGAAATAACACTTTTGAAAAAAAATTAAATCCTTTATGCATCTTTCTATGCATAAAATCAATTTTAATGAGAATAACACTTTTAAAATAAAAATAAATCTTTTATGCATCTTTCTATACATAAAATCAATTTTAATGAGAATAACACTTTTAAAAGAAAAATAAATCCTTTACCCATCTTTCTATGCATAAAATCAATTTTAATGAGAATAACACTTTTGAAATAAAGATAAATCCTTTATGCATCTTTCTATGCATAAAATCAATTTTAATGAGAATATAACACTTTTGAAATAAAAATAAATCCTTTATGCATCTTTCTATGCATAAATCAATTTTAATGAGAATACCACTTTTGAAAGAAAAAAAAATCCTTTATGCATCTTTCAATGCATAAAATCAATTTTAATGAGAATAACACTTTTGAAATAAAAATAAATCTTTTATACATGTTTCTATGCATAAATCAATTTTAATCAAAACAATACTTTTATAATAAAAATTTCCATTATTCATCTTTCTATGCATAGAATGTAAATTGAATGAAAACAACACGTTTATAATAAAAAGATTTCCAATATGCATCTTTCTATGCATAGAAATTAAATTCAATGAAAATAACACTTTTATGATTTAAAAAAATCCAATATGCATCTTTCTATGCATAGAATTTAAATTCAATGAAAACAACACTTTTATAATAAAAAGATTTTCAATATGCATCTTTCTATGCATAGAAATTAATTTCAATAATTAATATCAATGATATCCATGCATATTCATAGGTGAATATGTACATGGAGTAAATAAAAATATTTCTTTTAGAATGCACAAACGATGGGAATTACTCTTTTAGAATAACATAAAAATAAACTTTATTTTCCATAAAATTAAAGAAAATTTTGCCATAACCTCCTTTGTATGGCTGACCATTTATCAATTTTTAACATTCTTTTTTCAATTTAAAATTAACCCCAATTTGAAGTAAAGTTCTCTAATCTACTCAATTTTCACTTTCTAGTGAGTAAACAATAAGAAAAGTTTAATCAATTTATTTGTTACTTATTTTAGGATAAGAAAAGTAAAGTTCTCTAATCTACTCAATTTTCACTTTCTAGTGAGTAAACAATAAGAAAAGTTTAGTCAATTTATTTGTTATTTATTTTAGGATAAACAAAGGCTAAATTCTGGGGTTAGCATTTTCATCAAGGCATAACATCAAGATTCACTTTAATCAACTATAAAAAAATATAAGGAAATCAAAAAACCATAGATTTGAAATTAAAAAGTAGAAATTTTAGCTTACATGGAGTTTTTTAAGCTTTCTTTTGGCTTGAGGGATTGAGGGTTCTACTCTTGTTTGGATCAAGAGTGGCCACCGATTTCTTTGGAGAGGATTTAGGCAAAAGCAATTGAATTATTAAGTGAATTCAATGTAATTGGCTCTGGGGGTAGGAGTAGAGTAACAGTGCATAAACACTATTAACCTTTTAAAAAGGAGAAGGCTTTTATTAATAGGAAAAAATGAGCCTCTAATCAAGCAAACTGATTCTAAATTTTTCCAGATTAGTTTGGTCAATTTTTGACCATTTTTAGGTTAGTTTCGCTTACTTTTTGGATCTAGTTGAAACAGGAGAGAGGAGAGATGAAAATATCTCATTATTTATGAGTTTAAAACTCCTCCACACATGTGAAATAGGCACCTCCTTCATGAGGGGAGATCCCCACATTGATGTGTGAAAAATGCATCATTTCCTTTAAATATATGTTCTTTTTTAACTAATAAACCTTGTCCTTAGTCAACTCTTCATCTTATGTGAGCATTTACTCATTTTTGGAGGATTTTCTTTTATTCTTCAATTTATCTCCTCCCTAGATCTGGATTAATCTTATTGGTCCATAGGAACCTTAATTGGAGCATAATTCAAAAATTTCTGAAAATCTGGATCCTTAGGCTAAGGTCCTTTTTACCTGATTTCAATTAATTTCAATTGTACATTGGAAAGTTGTTTTTGAATTTTTTCAGGGAAAACCATTTTAGACACTAGGAGGATTTTTATATCCAAAAATATCTCAATTTTGAACTACCTCCCTCTAGATATTTTATCTCTCTAGGCTAAAATATTTTCTCTCTCTAGGCCAAAACAGGGTAAAATAGGATCTTTCTTTTACTTCAGAGAGGGGAATAATTATAAGATCAGAAGGGGAGGTTCTCACACCTGCACACCTCAAAAGCCGAAGGGAGGAATCTTACATCCTACCCCACTTAAAAAACGCCAGATATCCTCATCTCGCAAAATTAGAGGACAACTCTTTCCCTTAAGATCCAACTAATTATGGGGTTCCTTATAGTCTGGTGAACCCAACAGAATCCTGGGATAAAGATCCCTTATATAGAACTCATCATCAGATAACAATTCATTCAAATCCTTATCACAATAATGGTCCATTAGATCAAAATTTGTATCTGAACAGTCCTCCATGGGAATTTTCAATTATACAGATTTTTAATTTGCATCTCTTAACTTGATCCATTGGGTCAAGTGTTAACAGCAACAATCTGTCAGCACAATCCACTAATCTCATAGTGATTTGCTGAAGTCATTAATCTATATAATTTTCAATTATACAAATTTTTAATTTGACATCCCTTAACTTGATCCATTGGGTCAAGTGTTAACAGCAACAATCTGTCAGCACAATCCACTAATCTCATAGTGATTTGCTAAAGTCATTAACGTCATTCTAGTTTATGAACATCATCACAGGGACTCGTCCCATTCATCCTCATTGTGGTTTTGCTTAGCATATTACATTTCAACCAAAATTTAGGAATCATTATTTTTCAATCAAAATCCAAATCAACTCATCAGTTCTCAACTAGAATTTAAAAATCATCTCAACCACATTCAAATTCATCATCTGGATAGCATTTATGCTTATAATTTCAAGTCTTAGATTTACTCGTATATATTGCCAGTAAAGAGCTGCAGTTATACCCTCGATATATACGGGTAGTCACGGTCCTTGGAACTTTAAGGTAAATACCATCATGTTTAGGTCTCAAGAAAGTCAGGGATTCCATGCAATTGCGATACTTCTATCTGAAGACCTAATTACCAATTTATGAATTTCAGTCTAAATAACAATTTGTATGAAATTTATCACACAATTACAACCTTTTAGTGCTACTTCATAAATTTTTGACATTTTTGGCTTCTCGGTTAATCCACATTAACCAATTTGCTATGATACCAGGTGTGACATCCCTGACCCCACCGTGCAACAAACTCAAGGGTGCTAGCAGCGAAAGTCGTACTTCTTGTGCGACGTAGGGTCCCTCACTCGGGGCCTCGCCCACGGATATCCGGACAAGAGACTAATCCATCGGTTCTTCCAAAACCAAACCCGGAAAAACTTCCCTTTCTCGAAAAGCATGGGCGATTTCTCGAGGATAATTTTTCTCTAACGTAGTCAAAAGCCTTAACTAACTAAACTGATCTCACTAAACCCATAAGTCTCATAGTAGTCAAATCAAGGAAAAGATTACACTTGGATCATAGAGACCAATGCTTTTTTCCTCATTAAGAGACACAGCCGTTGATTCTTTTCCATAGAACAATTTTTGTCTGAGATTTACTTCATGTATCGTACTATAACATAAATTGAGTCTCAATTTAGGGATCCATCAGTCCAGCCTAACCCCATCCAGTCCCGTTGGTTAGCCAATCGCCCAACCACTGTAGTGATGGAATCCAATTAATAATTTGGTTAGGTTTTGTCCCGAGTACCAAGGAAAAGTGTTCCCAGGCCCTCTAGCCGAGTATTCATGCAAACTTAAAATTAGTCACACCACTTACACACCTAATATGAAATTGCCTTTTTCACAGAATTAGCTGTCTTTAAAACAATCATTTAATGAAATCATAGAGTCACTAATCATAATCCTCAAAATCTCTGGTTGAATCCTTAATTCCAAACATTCCTTCATCGGTGTACCCATGGAATCATTGGCAACCAGAACTCTCACCACCTATCCACTCAGGGGGCCGTTTCGATAGTTCGTAGCTCATAGTAACCGGCAATATATTCACATATAAAATGGAATCCCCATTGAAGATTAGCAAGGTCAACCAACGGATCTATATAAAAGAGCCATGGACTCATCCGTTGAGGATTAGCAAGGTCAATCAACCAGATCCATGCTCGAATTCAGAAAACAACTCTTACTCCTTGTTCCAATATCTTCCTCGACGCATGCGTGGGTATCGTCTTGGCGACCTAGAGCCGGAGCACCGTATGGTTAGCACCCTCTAGGATCCTTCGCAGGTGACCTAGTGCTTCACTCACAGGCCGCTTCCTTGGTCCCTCATCCACTGTACCGCAAGCTCACCATTTTAATCGAACCGAGACTGGTTAAGGCCTGAGCTGACCTTGCTATGCGAGACGTCCTCCATTGACTCTCCGTTAGCTGTTGCAACTTTAATAGACTAAGTCTCCATAACCTCATTCACAAGATGGTCAAAATGCTTCCCTAGCATTCTTGACATAAAAAATCCATTTAAAAACAGGTCATAAATACAATTTCTATAACAAACTCTCGTCTTTCCACATTGTTCCACATCAATTCTCATTTATTTCATGTGTATTCCCATTCCCATCACATTATTTTCCATTTCATCACATCTTTTCTCATTTGTCTGCATTAGATCTCATCCACTCACATCTACCCATATCCACATCTCATCACATCACATTCATTCACATCTCATCGATTCAAAGACCAGATCACATTCACTCACATCACATCTCATTCATTCACATCTATCCCGATTCACATCACATTCATTCATATCCATCATATTCACATTCATTCATATCCACCATCACATTCACATTCATTCATATCAAATCACATTCACATTCATTCATCTCCATCACATTCACATCCACATATATTTATGACACATCACATCTCTTTCCATCACATCCACATATATTTATGACACATCACATCTCTTTCCATCACATCCACATATATTTATGACACATCACATCTCTTTCCATCACATTCACATTCATTCATCTCCATCACATTCACATCCACATATATTTATGACACATCACATCTCTTTCCATCACATCACATTCTTTCACATACACATCTATATCCATTCTTTCACATATTCATTCACATCAATTCTTTCACATATATATTCACATCCATTCTTCACTTATACATTTACATCCATTTTCATCACATATCATCCACTCATATCCCATATCATTCATTTACATCCTGATTCACATGACATGACATCTCATCCATTCATTCACATCTATCTGATTCACACCTCTATTCACATCACATCCATCCATCCATTCACATCACATCTCATCACATCTATTCACCTCACATCTCATCACCTTTATTCACATCACATCCATCCATCCATTCACATCTATCTGATTCACATCACATCTATTCACCTCACATCTCATCACCTCTATTCACATCACATCCATCCATCCATTCACATCTATCTGATTCACATCACATCTCATAACATCTATTCACCTCACATCTCATCACCTCTATTCACATCACATCCATCCATCCATTCACATCTATCTGATTCACATCACATCTATTCACCTCACATCTCATCACCTCTATTCACATCACATCCATCCATCCATTCACATCTATCTGATTCACATCACATCTCATCACATCTATTCACCTCACATCTCATCACCTCTATTCACATCACAACCACCCATCCATTCATTCACACTTATCTGATTCTCTTCACAACTCGTTACATCTATTCACAGAATTTAAACATAGAATTTAAGAGAATTCTAATTTTTGATATAAAGATTCTTTACGCATCTATTTATGCATAAAAATCAACTTCAGTGGGAATAACACTTTTATAAAAATCCTTTTATGCATCTATTTATGCATAGATTCAATATTAAGAAAAATAACATTTTTAAAATAAAAGTAAATCCTTTATGCATCTTTTTATGCATAAAATCAATTTTTAGGAGAATAACACTTTTGAAATAAAAAAAAATCTTTTATGCATCTTTCTTTGCATAAAATCAATTTTAATGAAAATAACATTTTTGAAATAAAAAGATTTCCAATATGCATCTTTCTATGCACTGAAATTAATTTCAATAATTAATATCAATGATATCCATGCATATTCATAGGTGAATATGTATATGGAGTAAATAAAAATATTTCTTTTAGAATGCACAAACGGTGGGAATTAGTCTTTTAGAATAACATAAAAATAAACTTTATTTTTCACAGAATTTAAGAAAATTTTATGATAACCTCCTTTGTATGGCTGACCATTTCTCAATTTTTAACATTCTATTTTCAATTTAAAATTAACCCCAATTTGAAGTAAAGTTCTCTAATCTACTCAATTTTCACTTTCTAGTGATGAGCAAACAATAATTAAAGTTTAATCAATTTATTTGTTACTTATTTTAGGATAAAGAAAGGCTGAATTCTTAAGGAAGAGAAGGGGGTAGCCTTTTCATCAAGGCATAACAGTAGGATTCACTTTAATCAACTATTAAAAAAATTTAAATATAGCTTACATGGAGTTTTGTAAGCTTTCCTTTGGCTTGAGGGATTGAGGGTTCTACTCTTGTTTGGATCAAGAGTGGCCACCAATTTCTTTGGAGAGGATTTAGTTAAAAATAATTGAATTATCAAAGTGAAATCAATGTAATTGACTCTAAGTAGGAGCAGAGTAACCATGCATAAACACTATTAAGCTTTTACAAAGGAGGAGGCTTCTTTTTATAGAAACAAATGAGCCTCTAACCAATAAAACTAATTCTGGAATTTTCCAGATCAGTTTGGTCAATTTTTGACCATTTTTAGGTCAGTTTAGCTTACTTTTTGGATCTAGTTGAAACAGGAGAGAGGAGAGATGAAATTTTCTCATTATTTATGAGTTTAAAACTCCTCCACAAATGTGAAATATGCGCCTCCTTCATGAGGGAGATTCCCACACTGAGGTGTCGAAAATGCATCATTTCCTCTAAATATCTCTTATTTTTAAACTAATAAACCTTGTCCTTAGTCAAGTCTTCATCTTATGTGAGCATTTACTCATTTTTGGGAGATTTTTTTTTATTCTTCAATTTATCTCCTCCCCACATTTGGATTAATCTTATTGGTGCATAGAAACCTTAGTTGGAGCATAATTCAAAATTTTTTGAAAATCTGGACCCTTAGGCTGAGGTCCTTTTTACCTATTTTCAATTAATTCCAATTGCACATTGGAAAGTTCTTTTTGAATTTTTGTTTCAGGGGAGACCATTTTAGACACTGGGAGGATTTTTATATTCAAAAATATCTTAATTTTGATTTACCTCCCTCTAGACATTATCTCTCTCTAGGTCAAAACAAGGTTAAATAGGATCTTTCTTTTATTTCAGAGAGGGGAATAATTATAAGATCAGAAGGAGAGGTTCTTGCACCTACACACCAAAAGCCGGAGGGAGAAATCTTACATAGTCAAATGTAAGATTTATCCGGTTGAAGATGGAACTTGGTTGTCTGAGGAGCATGTGAGGATTCACTATCCTCAGTTCATGCATTGAAGACAATGCTTTTTTTTTAACCCAGGGAGAATGTAACGTACTCATGTGTACGTATTTCTTGGGCCCATTTGACTTGGTGATTTTTTACATCTACATTTAATGTTGAAAAATGGAAAATACTTGGAGAACACAAAAGATTAATTTTGGTCACAAATTGAGTAATTTTAGAGATGTCGATTGTTGGTCAATTTTAGGGATTTTATGCCTATTTTGTGCTGTCAATTGTAAGTGATTTTTATTTTATATGTAACCATGCTAGAAAATGTATAAGATGGTCATAGTGAGTAGTTTAGACTAAAGGAAACTCATATGGAGGTTTACATAGTAAATATAGCTGCTACTACGGGCGCTCGAAACAAAACCCAGACACAAAATTGTCCCTTAATTTTTAGTCACAGTTTTGCATGAGGGGGTAGATAACTTTATTTGTTAGAGAGAAGTATTAAAGAAAGTTATATCATCACAAGAGGAATAAACGCCGTATTCAGACCATTTAGAGATTCCTCATGGTTTGGCGCACGAAACCAATCGGACACCATTTTTCAATGTCTTTATTTTGATTAAAGATTATGTTTCTAGTTTTTTTACAATATCATATATTCTTTAATATGTCGATAGTCATCTATTTTGTCATGGGAATTTATATTTTGCTTTAGCATTAATGATAGAAGTTGGTGTGTTGTTATAAGTTTTCTACTATTTATTTGATTTAGAGCACTTGCTCGATTCACATGGAAAGACTATGGATGATGATGACAACACTTTGAATGGAGCAGAAGTCGATGCTCAAGGTTGCCAGGATGTCTGATCACCCATTAGTTAATCTAAGCTCTACATGTCAAGACCCTAGATATATAAATTAACAATCTAAACTTCTACTTTTAAAGTCCCTAAGAATCATAAAAAGGAGAGAAACTAGAGAGAGAGCCATTTCCCCCCTTTTGCATGAAGATTTGCACCATCATAGTTTATGAACTTGCCCCAAGCTAAGATAATATAATGTATAATGATGCTTGAGCTTGCTCAATGTTGTTTATCCATTACATGATACTACCGTGGGGTCTGTCCGTTGTATACTTTGTGGGCCCGATGGGGTATAGAAGGGAACTCAAAGAGTCTACAATACCTCTCACATTTGCCATGAGGGAGTTTAGCGCCATGGTGTGAATCATGATGTTTTTGAAATCAGAACCCCCATTTAATAACAAGTATTGATGAGCTCATGATGACCTTCGCTTGGAAACTTGATTGGATGATGGGCATGGCCATCTCGTGCATTTCTCATAAACCTTCCAACTCACAAGCATACATGATGATGCTAACAAAGTGGGATATTCACTATACACCTCATCAATCCAGCCTTTAGTAGGTTTATCCAGTTGCTCACATATGATGATTTGGTCTGCATGCTTTTTCTCAAATGTTTTTCTTGGATATCCACCCATAAATGAATCTAGACTCAACATGTCAAGCCCCTAGATAGATAAATTAGAAATCTAAACTACTAGACTGAATTCCTACGAATCATCAAAAGGAGGAAAACAAGAGAGAGAGCCATTTCCTGCCTTTTGGATGAAGCTTTGTAAAAGCCTAGTTTATGTAGGTATCCCAAGCTAAGATAATATGATGTATAATAATGATCGAGCTCATCTATTACTTTATACTGCCATGGGGTCCATCCCTTGGATACCTCGAGGGCTCGATGGGGTCTGGGAGGCCTACCACACAAGCCATGAGTGATTTTGGCCCCATGCTGTGAAGAAGGTGTAAGGTGATATTGAAGGGATTGATGGTCTAACATGGACAGGGGTGAGTGTTACCATACCTCATGGTGTGTTATGAGCAAGGATGCACATTGGTCGGTTTAAGTGGAATTCCTCAACTTGATAGGATGCATTGTAATCTTCTACTTGGAAATAGATTGGTTTGTGAAGAGAGATCTTTTGATATGCTTAAGCAATTGAACATGTTCCATGAAATGAGTCAACATTAAACCATTTCTAACGTGGTGATTTTGATACAAGATTACAAGAAACAACCATATTCTTCTTTATTAATAGGCCAATTGGCCATGTACATAACACATTTTGTCCACTACTGTGAGAGGCATTTAAGATGTTTGATCTTGAAGGGATCATACTCCCTTGGGTATTTTATTTTATGGCTCTTACACATTTCTCAATCGATGATAGTAGCTGACTTCCCCTTCTTTGCTTTTGCATCCAACCAATGTGGTAATATATAAGTGGTACCGTGCCCAAGAGGCCTATTTTTAGCTTGTATAATGCCTTCTCTACCTGATGGAAGATTCTTGTTGCAACTTGCATGAAGGTCATTAACTCGACAGGGTCCAAGATTACACATCCAAGTTCACTAACCATAGAATCAGACATCTCGTAACTACTCATTAATTTTGGATACTCATCAAAAAGTTATGTGAACATGTTTTATTTTGCCTTAGTTTTGGGTTCTATAAAAATCTTTGGATTAAGGTTGTAGAAGAGACATTCATCCCATAAATTTTTATGTGGTCGCATGGGATGAGAGGTGGGGAATCCTTAGGCCTCAAGTTGGCCCATTTATGTAGGCCTCACAACCTTGCACACACCATGTTCTTGTGCTGTGGCTTTGTCACTTCCAATATGGTATCAGAGCTCGTCGTGTTGCTGCTTGTCATGGTCATTGATGAGTCTAATTGAACCTTCATAATAAAAAAGGTGTTGCATGCCGCTGTTTGTGTATCACCATGGGTGGTAAGATGGACATGTGGCTGATGTGTTGGGGAGAAATAATGGTTTGGGTGGGCTAGTTAGGTAGCATGCTATGCATCATTGCTGGGCTCAGCAAGTCACCTTTAAGTTATATATTTGGGTGACTGTCACAACATTTTGCCAAGAGGGGGTGTTAGAATAGGAATCATCATTCATGCACACATGTGGAGATAATAATCCCATATGCAATACTAAGGGTGGAAATGTAAGGGTATATAAGGAGTAAGTTTGTAGATGTGTTCTTCCTCGGTCTTTGATAATATTAGAATGTCATTAAAAAACACACCATAGTGACCTTTCGTGTGAGGTGTGAATATAAGGTCAATCATCTTATTAAATGTGGTGGGTGTATTTGGGAGACCAAATCACATGATGAGAAACTCATCCAATCCAAAAACATTTTGAAAAACAGTTCTTTGTACATCCTTGTCCCTTTGTAGACAAATAAGATAGGAGAACAATATGGCAAAGAACTGGGCTTAAACAACCCTTTTTCTAAGAGATCATTTACTTATGTCATGATCTGTTCTTACTAAGCTACAATTACTCTATATAGTGGTCGATTATTAGGAGGTGAAATCCTAGGTATAATATCTATACGATGATCTTTAGGTATTTGGGGAGATAAGTGACTTAGTAGAGAGTGTGCAAAACAATCTTGATAATATGATGAGGAAACCAATTCTATCATTATCTAGTATGGATACATTTTCTTCATGATTTTTAACAAAAAGAAAGTAATAAGAAATGGATCTTTTTATTTCTTTGTTGCCAAAAATAATATTATATACAAGGGGTATAGGAGCACCATGTGTGCATGCATGAATACATATATCTCTATCCTTATGTACGAAACTGAGTTTCTTATTTACATAGTCAATCTGAGGGTTATGGTGATATCTCTAGGGCATGCCAAGAATCACATTGAAAAGTGAGACCGTGCCTACTAAGAAATCCTCATGATCAACATAATCCCCAATCTAGATGAAAAGCTTTTCAATGATAGGAGACACATGTGCTTTAAGTACCCGGAAAGAAACTTCATGTATCAATAGAGTTATACTCTATTCCCAATGTATTTAACATAAAGGATATGAAATTATTTATAGATGCATCATAAAAAAAGGACCACTACATCATGATTATTAACTTCTCCCCATGTTTTGAGAAACTCTTTGCTCTTTTGATCTTCCCTTGTGTTTCCATGTACATTGGGAATGTTGAAATGTAGAGAGAAAGAGACGAGACAAGAGACACATCATGTACGCTCCCACCAAAGACTGATTCATATTGAGGACAAGATACATATATATAGGTGAGACCAAGTTAGGTAGAGTGAGCCATATATAGAGCTCCAACACCCCCACTCAAACAAGGGTCTCTAGCTATGGATGAAAAAACCCTTGGGGAGTACAAGGGAAAAACCCAAGCCCCTATACAAATGTGAAAATATGAACCAGAAGTAATGATGTGAAAGTGCATTGTGCATCTATGTACAAATATACAAAAGGACCAAGAGGTCATAGTGAGCAATTGTGGAATGTGCAAAGTGCATGGTGTCTAGAAGATTACAACGATATATGTACAAAGCTACCATAAGAGTAAAGAGCCTAATCTAGAAAGAGTGAGCCCGAGGCAACTCCAAGCTCTGAGCGCAAGAGAATGAAGCGTGACTCATTGAGACCTTTGGTAAGAATATCTGCAATCATCTGGTCACTTGGACAATGTTCAATCATGATAGTGCCTTTGCGTACTTCGTATCGAACATAATGGTAATGCACAGCAATATGTTTTGACTTGTTATGTTGGACATAGTCTTTTGCAAGACTAATAGCACTCTGATTATCACACCGCAAGGGTGTACTAGAAAGAGGAGAATGGCCAATATCTGTCAACACTTGTCGAAGCCAAATGAGTTCACGAGCTGCAAGTGATGCCGCCACATATTCAGATTCGGTTGTAGAAACTGCAACACAACGTTGTTTCTTGCTGGTCCAAGAAATAAGACAACCATTAATGAAGAAACAATTGCCACTAGTAGATCGCATAGATAAATGTGAGCTGGCCCAATCTGCATCTGTGTAATCCAAAAGAGAAAGAGATGGAATGGAGTCGGATGTGAATTGTCGTTGATAAACCAAACCATAATCTATAGTGCCTTTCAAGTATTTCAACACGCGCTTTGCTGAAGACCAATGCTTAAGAGAAGGACATGCAAGGTGTTGCCCGAGATAGTTAGCAATAAACAAAATGTCAGGACGAGTGTTCAAACCAACAACTTGAAGACATCCAACCAAATTAGCATATGGTTGATTTGTAACAAGCTGGCCACCACCATCAGAAGTGTTTTTCATGGAACTCGCAAGACAAGTAGTTGCTGAATGTGCAGATTCCAAACCAAACTTCTTAATAGTATCTTCAATAAACTTTGACTGTCGAAGTAATAAAATACCTTTACTGCGATCCCTTTGAATCTGAATGCCAAGACACGAGTGAAGCTCTCCAAGATCCACCATATCAAATGCCGAAGATAACAACTGCTTACTTTGGTGTAGAAATCCCAAATCATTGGAAACAAGGATTGTATCATCCACATAAAGGGCAAGGATTACAAAACTACCATTTTGGTGTTTGGTAAATAAGTTGGGATCAGAATGCTCACACAAAGAACCTGTTTTGCTGTTTTACAGATGCAGTTTGCCTGAACTGTCATAACTTTTGACTCACAACTCCGTTTGACAAACTTTTTTGATAGGATTCACCAGCACAATACAATCTAATTATAACAAGTTAAGCTATAAAATCATGTAGACAACACATAATCAAAGAACAATCTTGTAAGACATGAAATTATAATCATGAATTTAACAAGAAGACATAGATGCTTCCCTCATAGATGCTCTGATACCATGTTGAAATGTAGAGAGAAAGAGACGAGACAAGAGACACATCATGTACGCTCCCAAAGACTGATTCATATTGAGGACAAGATACATATATATAGGTGAGACCAAGTTAGGTAGAGTGAGCCATATATAGAGCTCCAACAGGGAATAGCATTTTTAGTCGGATTTTATGCTTCTAGGAGGGTATCCTCTTTTTGCAACAATGGGTAATTCTTCTTCATGTGTATTTTCTGGCCACATTGGAAACATTTTTAGTGCTTTTTATACTCTTTTCTAGAAACATTGGAAACTCTTCTACCAATGGCTTTAATGCCATCCTTCTTTGTCTAGAAAAGAAGCAGAGCACTATGGGTTGAGGTCTTAGGCTTACTTAAACCTTGGTTAAGAAGCTATTCAACTGCTCCTTGAGGTCTACGGCTTCAAGTAGTGACATCTTATATGGACTTGCTACCAATTAGGCTCCTGGTACCCAACTCAATCTCATTGTTGTCAACTTTTTAAGATGGAAGCACGTCCACTAGTTCTTTAGGAAAAAATATCAGCATACTAGTCTTATAACCATAAAGGCTCATTCTCTTTTATTGGTTCTTTTACGTTATTCAGCTTTCCTATGAACATTGGTTATCCCTTCCTTAATTCTTTCAGTATTTTCGTACCCTTAACAATATGGGGAATCAGCTTGCTACTTCTTCCTTGGTCCTTAACTCAGTTGTGGGAATCGTGTTTAAATGTCACAATCTCTTAGCCACAGTGAATGATGGAAGTATAGGAAATAAGCCAATCCATTCTAAGAATACCATCATAGATATCCATTTGTAAAACATGGAACTAGGCTTCCATGATATTGTAATCAAGCTAGAATTTTAGGAATCTGTAAGATTCCTCCCCCAACCCCTCAAGATTTCCAATCTCTTCCCCTGTAATCATTCCCCTTGTCAGAATATTATGTTATTCTAAAAGAGTAATTCCCACCTGTCAGGCGTTTTTCTGAAAGGTAGGTGCCTCCTTCATCAGGGGAATTCCCCCACACTGAGGTGTCAAAAATGCATCATTTTCTCTAAATATCTCTCTTTTTTTAACTAATAACCTTGTCCTTCATCTTATGTGATTATTTACTCATTTTTGGGGGGATTTTCTTTATTTCTTTAATTTATCTCCTCCCTACATTTGGATTAATCTAAATGGCCCCTTAGACCTTAATCTAAAATATTCAAAAAATCTGGACCCTTAGGCTAAGGCCTTTTGAATAGATTATAATTTATTTCTAATGCACACTCTGAATTTCTATTTGAACTTCTATTTTGGGGGAATTTATTTCAATAAGAAGAGATATTTTTTCATCCAAAAATATCTAAAAATTGAATCATCTCTCTCTAGAATATTTTCTCTCTCTAAGCCAAAATAGGTACATTGATTGAGCCACATGCATGGGGTGGATGTTGGGTAATAATGAGAAGGGTTTTGCTATGGACATAATGCTTTTATGCATTGGTATGATGCTATTGAGCATTGGAAGAGCTTGATTTGTGATTGGAATCAATTGGTAATGCTACATTCAAATGCAAGTTGATACCCTTGAATGCCATTTGATGCCAATTACTCATAAGCAATGCTTATGGAAGTGATACCAATTGGATATTGATATCATTGGTATATGGTATTACCTCACTTGTGTTTGATGTTGGATCTTTGGATGAATGGCGGACATTTGGAGCTATGTGGATAAGCATGAGTTCATGCATAATGGTTTATGAGTATATTGTAATGGGCAATAAACTTTATTTTCCACAGAATTTAAGAAAATTTTACCATAACCTCCTTTGTATGGCTGACCATTTCTCAATTTTTAACATTCTATTTTCAATTTAAAATTAACCCCAATTTGAAGTAAAGTTCTCTAATCCACTCAATTTTCACTTTCTAGTGAGTAAACAATAATAAAAGTTTAATCAATTTATTTTTTACTCATTTTAGGATAAAGAAAGGCTGAATTCTTAAGGAAGAGAAGAGGGTAGCCTTTTCATCAAGGCTTAACAACAAGATTCACTTTAATCAACTATAAAAAAATAAGGAAATAAAAAAACCATAGATTTATAATTAAAAAGTAGAAATTTTAGCTTACATGGAGTTTTGTAAGCTTTCCTTTGGCTTGAGGGATTGAGGGTTCTACTCTTGTTTGGATCAAGAGTGGCCACCAATTTCTTTGGAGAGGATTTAGTTAAAAACAATTAAATTATCAAGGGAAATCAATGTAATTGACTCTAGGTAGGAGCAGAGTAACAGTGCATAAACACTATTAACCTTTAACAAAGGGGGAGGCTTCTATTTATAGAAACAAATGAGCCTCTAACCAAGCAAACTAATTTTATAATTTTCCAGATCAGTTTGGTCAATTTTTGACCATTTTTAGGTCAGTTTAGCTTACTTTTTGAATCTAGTTGAAGCAGGAGAGAGGAGAGATGAAATTTTCTCATTATTTATGAGTTTAAAACTCCTCCACAAATGTGAAAGATGCGCCTCCTTCATGAGGGAGATCCCCACACTGCGGTGTCAAAAATGCATCATTTCCTCTAAATATCTCTTATTTTTAAACTAATAAACCTTGTCCTTAGTCAACTCTTCATCTTATGTGAGCATTTACTCATTTTTGGGGGATTTTCTTTTATTCTTCAATTTATCTCCTTCCTACATTTGGATTAATCTTATTGGTCCATAGGAACCTTAGTTGGAGCATAATTAATTTTTTTTTGAAAATCTGGACCCTTAGGCTGAGGTCCTTTTTACCTATTTTCAATTAATTCCAATTGCACATTGGAAAGTTCTTTTTGAATTTCTGTTTCAAAGGAAACCATTTTAGACACTAGGAGGATTTTTATATCTAAAAATATCTTAATTTTGTTTTACCTCCCTCTAGACATTATCTCTCTCTAGGTCAAAACAAGGTAAAATAGGATCTTTCTTTTATTTCAGAGAGGGGAATAATTATAAGATCAGAAGGAGAGGTTCTTGCACATGCACACCTCAAAAGCCGGAGGGAGGAATCTTACATAATCAAATGGAAGATTTATCTGGTTAAAGATGGAACTTGGTTGTCTGAGGATCATGTGAGGATTCACTATCCTCAGTTCATGCATTGAAGACAATGCTTTTTTTTACCCAGGGAGAATGTAACGTACTCATGTGTACGTATTTCTTGGGCCCATTTGACTTGGTGATTTTTTACATCTACATTTAATGTTGAAAAGTGGAAAATACTTGGAGAACACAAAAGATTAATTTTGGTCACAAATTGAGTAATTTTAGAGATGTCGATTGTTGGTCAATTTTAGGGATTTTATGCCTATTTTGTGCTGTCAATTGTAAGTGATTTTTATTTTATATGTAACCATGCTAGAAAATGTATAAGATGGTCATAGTGAGTAGTTTAGACTAAAGGAAACTCATATGGAGGTTTACATAGTAAATATAGCTGCTACTACGGGCGCTCGAAACAAAACCCAGACACAAAATTGTCCCTTAATTTTTAGTCACGGTTTTGCATGAGGGGGTAGATAACTTTATTTGTTAGAGAGAAGTATTAAAGAAAGTTATATCATCACAAGAGGAACAAACGCCGTATTCAGACCATTTAGAGATTCCTCATGGTTTGGCTCACGAAACCAATCGGACACCATTTTTCAATGTCTTTATTTTGATTAAAGATTATGTTTCTAGTTTTTTTACAATATCATATGTTCTTTAATATGTCGATAGTCATCTATTTTGTCATGGGAATTTATATTTTGCTTTAGCATTAATGATAGAAGTTGGTGTGTTGTTATAAGTTTTCTACTATTTATTTGATTTAGAGCACTTGCTCGATTCACATGGAAAGACTATGGATGATGATGACAACACTTTGAATGGAGCAGAAGTCGATGCTCAAGGTTGCCAGGATGTCTGAAAACCCATTAGTTAATCTAATCTCTACATGTCAAGACCCTAGATATATAAATTAACAATCTAAACTTCTACTTTTAAAGTCCCTAAGAATCATAAAAAGGAGAGAAACTAGAGAGAGAGCCATTTCCCCCCTTTCGCATGAAGATTTGCACCATCATAGTTTATGAACTTGCCCCAAGCTAAGATAATATAATGTATAATGATGCTTGAGCTTGCTCAATGTTGTTTATCCATTACATGATACTACCGTGGGGTCTGTCCGTTACTTTGTGGGCCCGATGGGGTATAGAAGGGAACTCAAAGAGTCTACAATACCTCTCACATTTGCCATGAGGGAGTTTAGCGCCATGGTGTGAATCATGATGTTTTTGAAATCAGAACCCCCATTTAATAACAAGTATTGATGAGCTCATGATGACCTTCGCTTGGAAACTTGATTGGATGATGGGCATGGTCATCTCCTGCATTCCTCATAAACCTTCAAACTCACAAGCATACATGATGACGCTAACAAAGTGGGATATTCACTTTACACCTCATCAATCCAGCCTTTAGTAGGTTTATCTAGTTGCTCACATATGATGATTTGGTCTGCATGCTTTTTCTCGAATGTTTTTCCTGGATATCCACCCATAAATGAATCTAAACTCAACATGTCAAGCCCCTAGATACATAAATTAGAAATCTAAACTACTAGACTGAATTCCTACGAATCATCAAAAGGAGGAAAACAAGAGAGAGAGCCATTTCCTGCCTTTTGGATGAAGCTTTGTAAAAGCCTAGTTTATGTAGGTATCCCAAGCTAAGATAATATGATGTATAATAATGATCGAGCTCATCTATTACTTTATACTGCCATGGGGTCCATCCCTTGGATACCTCGAGGGCTAGGCCTACCACACAAGCCATGAGTGATTTTGGCCCCATGCTGTGAAGAAGGTGTAGGGTGATATTGAGGGGATTGAGGGTCTAGCATGGACAGGGGTGAGTGTTACCATACCTCATGGTGTGTTACCAACAAGCATGAGTCAAATCAATGGGATTCAATAATTGGCCAAAATTCCTACACTCATGCATATAGTAGAGATGCATATTAGAGATTCTTTATGAGCAAGGATGCACATTGGTTGGCTTAAGTGGAATTCCTCAACTTGATAGGATGCATTGTAATCTTCTACTTGGAAATAGATTGGTTTGTGAAGAGAGAGCTTTTGATATGCTTAAGCAATTGAACATGTTCCATGAAATGAGTCAACATTAAACCATTTCTAACGTGGTGATTTTGATACAAGATTACAAGAAACAACCATATTCTTCTTTATTAATAGGCCAATTGGCCATGTACATAACACATTTTGTCGACTACTATGAGAGGCATTAAAGATGTTTGATCTTGAAGGGATCATACTCCCTTGGGTATTTTATTTTATGGCTCTTACACATTTCTCAATCGATGATAGTAGCTGACTTCCCCTTCTTTGCTTTTGCATCCAACCAACATGGTAATATATAAGTGGTACCGTGCCCAAGAGGCCTATTTTTAGCTTTTGCATCCAACCAACGCGGTAATATATAAGTGGTACCGTGCCCAAGAGGCCTATTTTTAGCTTTTGCATCCAACCAACGTGGTAATATATAAGTGGTACCGTGCCCAAGAGGCCTATTTTTAGCTTTTGCATCCAACCAACGTGGTAATATATAAGTGGTACCGTGCCCAAGAGGCCTATTTTTAGCTTGTACAATGCCTTCTCTACCTGATGGAAGATTCTTGTTGTTGCAACTTGCATGAAGGTCATTAACTGGATAGGGTCCAAATTACACATCCAAGTTCACTAACCATAGAATCAGACATCTCGTAACTACTCATTAATTTTGGATACTCATCAAAAAGTTATGTGAACATGTTTTATTTTGTCTTAGTTTTGGGTTCCATAAATATCTTTGGATTAAGGTTGTAGAAGAGACATTCATCCCCCAAATTTTTATGTGGTCGCATGGGATGAGAGGTGGGGAATCCTTTGGCCTCAAGTTGGCCCATTTATGTAGGCCTAACAACCTTGCACACAACACCATGTCCTTGTGCTGTGGCTTTGTCACTTCCAATATGGTATCAGAGCTCGTGTTGCTGCTTGTCATGGTCATTGATGAGTCTAATTGAACCTTCATAATAAAAAAGGTGTTGCATGCTGCTGTTTGTGTATCACCATGGGTGGTAAGATGGACATGTGGCTAATGTGTTGGTGGGGAGAAATAATGGTTTGGGTGGGCTAGTTAGGTATCATGCTATGCATCATTGCTGGGCTCAGCAAGTCACCTTTGAGTTATATATTTGGGTGACTGTCACAACATTTTGCCAAGAGGGGGTGTTAGAATAGGAATCATCATTCATGCACACATGTGGAGATAATAATCCCATATGCAATACTAAGGGTGGAAATGTAAGGGTATATAAGGAGTAAGGTTGTAGATGTGTTCTTCCTCAGTCTTTGATAATATTAGAATGTTATTAAAAAACACACCACAGTGACCTTTCGTGTGAGGTGTGAATATAAGGTCAATCATCTTATTAACTGTGGTGGGTGTATTTGGGAGACCAAATCACATGATGAGAAACTCATACAATCCAAAAACATTTTGAAAAACAATTCTTTGTACATCCTTGTCCCTTTGTAGACAAATAAGATAGGAGAACAGTATGGCAAAGAACTGGGCTTAAACAACCCTTTTTCTAAGAGGTCATTTACTTATGTCATGATCTGTTCTTACTAAGCTACAATTACTCTATATAGTGGTCGATTATTAGGAGGTGAAATCCTAGGTATAATATCTATACAATGATCTTTAGGTATTTGGGGAGATAAGTGACATAGTAGAGAGTGTGCAAAACAATCTTGATAATATGGTGAGGAAACCAATTCTATCATTATCTAGTATGGATACATTTTCTTCATGATTTTTAACAAAAAGAAAGTAATAAGAAATGGATCTTTTTATTTCTTTGTTGCCAAAAACAATATTATATACAAGGGGTATAGGAGCACCATGTGTGCATGCATGAATACATATATCTCTATCCTTATGTACCAAGCTGAGTTTCTTATTTACATAGTCAATCTGAGGGTTATGGTGATATCTCTAGGGCATGCCAAGAATCACATTGAAAAATGAGACCGTGCCTACTAAGAAATCCTCATGATCAACATAATCCCCAATCTAGATGAAAAGATTTTCAATGATAGGAGACACATGTGCTTTAAGTACCCGGAAAGAAACTTCATGTATCAATAGAGTTATACTCTATTCCCAATGTATTTAACATAAAGGATATGAAATTATTTATAGATGCATCATAAAAAAGGACCACTACATCATGATTATTAACTTCTCCCCATGTTTTGAGAAACTCTTTGCTCTTTTGATCTTCCCTTGTGTTTCCATGTACATTGGGAATAGCATTTTTAGTCGGATTTTATGCTTCTAGGAGGGTATCCTCTTTTTGCAACAATGGGTAATTCTTCTTCATGTGTATTTTCTGGCCACATTGGAAACATTTTTAGTGCTTTTTATACTCTTTTCTAGAAACATTGGAAACTCTTCTACCAATGGCTTTAATGCCATCCTTCTTTGTCTGAAAAGAAGCGGAGCACTATGGGTTGAGGTCTTAGGCTTACTTAAACCTTGGTTAAGAAGCTATTCAACTGCTCCTTGAGGTCTACGGCTTCAAGTAGTGACATCTTATATGGACTTGCTACCAATTAGGCTCCTGGTACCCAACTCAATCTCATTGTTGTCAACTTTTTAAGATGGAAGCACGTCCACTAGTTCTTTAGGAAAAAATATCAGCATACTAGTCTTATAACCATAAAGGCTCATTCTCTTTTCTTGGTTCTTTTACGTTATTCAGCTTTCCTATGAACATTGGTTATCCCTTCCTTAATTCTTTCAATATTTTGCTACCCTTAACAATATGGGAAATTAGCTTGCTACTTCTTCCTTGGTCCTTAACTCAGTTGTGGGAATGGTATTTAAATGTCACAATCTCTTAGCCACAGTGAATGATGGAAGTATAGGCAATAAGCCAATCCATTCCAAGAATACCATCATAGATACCCATTTGTAAAACATGGAACTAGGCTTCCATGATATTGTAATCAAGCTAGAGTTTTAGGAATCTGTAAGATTCCTCCCCCAACCCCTCAAGATTTCCAATCTCTTCCCCTGTAATCATTCCCCTAGTCAGAATATTAATAGATCTTATTTCTACCTATTTTGGCTTAGAGAGAGAAAATATTCTAGAGAGAGGTTATTCAATTTTTAGATATTTTTGGATGGAAAAATATCTCTTCTTATTGAAATAAATTCCCCCAAAATAGAAGTTCAAATAGAAATTCAGAATGTGCATTAGAAATAAATTATAATCTGTTCAAAAGGCCTTAGCCTAAGGGTCCAGATTTTCTCAAAATTTTAGATTAAGGTTCTGAGGGACCATTTAGATTAATCCAAATGTAGGGAGGAGATAAATTGAAGAAATAAAGAAAATCCCCCCAAAAATGAGTAAATAATCACATAAGATGAAGGACAAGGTTATTTAGTCAAAAAAGTAGAGATATTTAGAGAAAATGATGCATTTTTAACACCTGAGTGTGGGGGAATTCCCCTGATGAAGGAGGCACCTATTTCACATGTGTGGTTGAGTTTTAAACTCACAAATAATGAGATATTTTCATCTCTCCTCTCTCTTTCTTCAACTAGATCCATAAAGTAAGCTAAATTGACCTAAAAATGGTCAAAAATTTACCAAACTGATCTGGAAAATTCTAGAATCAGTTTGCTTGGTTAGAGGCTCACTTTTTCCTATAAATGAAGCCTCCCCCTTTGATAATGGCTAATAGTGTTTTATGCACTATTACTCTACTCCTCCCAAGAGCCAAAAATAGTGAATTTATTGATAATTCATTAGTTTTTGACATTTTCCTCTTCAAAAAAATTGGTGGCTACTCTTGTTGCAAACAAGAGTAGATCCCTCAAACCATCAAGCCAAAGGAAAGCTCAGTGAAATTCATGTAAGCTAGAAATCTTACTTTTTCTTTACACCTTTTAATGGTTTTCTAAATTTTATTTTCTATAAAATATAAAAAATGATGTGATGCCTTGTTGGAAATGCTTTCCCCCTCTCTTCATTCTTAAATTCAGCCTTTCTTTTTCTTAGATAAGTAATCAAATTGTTAGAATTAAACTTTTCATATTGTTTCTCTTTTAAAAGTGGAGTTTGATTAGCTTAGAATGCTTTAAACCATTTGGGATAATTTTTAAGTAACTTGAGGATAGAAAAATGGTCAGCCATACAAAGGAGGTTATGGTAATATTTTCTTAAATTTTGTGAAATAAGTTTTATCTTTTATTATTCAAAAAGAGTAATCCCCACCGTTTGTGTATTCTAAAAGTGTTATTTTCATTCTAGGCATAGAAAAATGCATAGTAGAAATATTTTTATTATAAAAGTGTTATTTCTATTAAAATTAAATTCTATGCATAGAAAGATGCATATTGGATAATTTCTTTTTATTATAAAAGAGTGATTTTCATTAGATTTAAATTCTATACATAGAAAGATGTATATTGGAAATAAATTTTTGTTATAAAAGTGCTACTTTCATCAATATTGCTTTTTATGCATAAAAGAATTTTTATTAATATAAAAGTGTTACTTTCATTAAAATTAAATTTATGCATAAATAGATGCATAAAGAATTTATTTTTATTCCAAAAGTGTTATTCTCATCAATTTTGATTTTATGGATAGAAAGATGCATAAAGAAATTGATTTTTATTCCAAAAGTGTTATTCTCATCAATTTTGATTTTATGCATAGAAAGATGCATAAGGAAATTTAATTTTTTTCCAAAAGAGTTATTCTCATCAATTTTGATTTTATGCATAGAAAGATGTATAAAGAAATTTATTTTTATTCCAAAAGAGTTATTCTCATTAAAATTGAATTTATGCATAGAAAGATGCATAAAAGATTTATTTTTATTTCGAAAGTGTTATTCTCCTTTAAAATTGAATTTATGCATAAATAGATACATAATCAGATTTTTATAAAAGTGTTATTTTTCACTAAACTTATTATTATGCATAAATAGACGCGTAACGAATCTTTATATCAAAAATAAGAATTCTCTTACATTCTATAAATAGATGTGATGAGATGGGATGCGAATCAGATAGATGGGAAAGAATGGATGGATGGATGTGATGAGAATAGATGTGATGAGAATGAGAGGTAAATAGATGAGATGAGATGGTATGCAAATCAGATAGATGGGAAAGAATGGATGGATGGATGTGATAAGAATAAAAGTGAGGAGAGTGAGAGGTAAATAGATGTGATGATATGTGATGCAAATCAGATAGATGGGAATAAATGGATGGATGGATGTGATGAGAATAGATATGATGAGAATGAGAGGTAAATAGATGTGATGATATGTGATGTGAATCAGATAGATGGGAATGAATGGATGTGGATGGATGTGATGAGAATGAGAGGTAAATAGATGTGATGCGATGTGGGAGAATGAATGGATGGATGGATGTGATGAGAATGAGAGGATAATAGATGTGATGCGATGTGATGTAAATCAGATGAATGTGAATGAATAGATGAGATGTGATGTCATGTGAATCGAGATGTGAATAAATAGATGAGATGTGATGTCATGTGAATCGGGATGTGAATAAATGTTAAGGGATGTGAATGGACAAGATGTGATGTGAATAAATATTAAGGGATGTGAATGGACATGATGTGATGTGAATAAATGTTAAGGGATGTGAATGGACATGATGTGATGTGAATCAGGATGTGAATGAATGAGATGTGATGTGAAATTGATGTGATAAGATGCGATGTAAACTGGATAGATGTTAATGTATGTGAAGTGATGAGATGATATATGGGTAGATGCAAGTGGATGAGATCTGATGAGGATAAATGAGGAAATAGGTGATGAGATAGAAAAAGATGTGATTCGATGAGAATGGGAATACTTTATGAAATGAATGTGGATTGATGTGTGGGTTATGTGGATTGATGTGGATTGATGTGTGGGTAATGTGGATTGATATGGATGGATGAGTGGATAATGTGGATGTATGGATGATGTGGGTTGATGTGTGGATAATGAGGATTGATGTGAATGGATGTATGGATAATGTGAATTGATGTGTGGATAATGTGGATTGACGTGATTGGATGTATGCATGATGTGGATTGATGTGTGGATAATGTGGATTGACGTGAATGGATGTATGCATGATGTGGATTGATGTGTGGATAATGTGGATTGATGTGGATGGATGTATGGATGATGAAAAAAAATTTGTGGGAAGATGAGAAAAGATGGGGACTAATGTGAAAGGATGTGGAGTGATGAGAAAAGATGGAAATATTGTTGGAACTATATTTGTATGCAAAATCTATTTTTAAATGACTGTTTTATGTCAAGAATGCTGGGAAAGCATTTTGACCCTCTTGTGAATGAGGTCGTGGAGACCTATTGTGTTAAAGTTGCAACTGCTAGTTGGCGGAGAGTCAACGGAGGACGTCTCGCATAGCAAGGTCGGCCGAGGTCTTAACCAAGGAAGCGGCCTATGAGTGAAGAGGTAGGTGACCTGCGAAGGATCCTAGAGGATGCTTACCATACGGTGCTCGGGCTCTGGGTCACCAAAGATACCCATAAGTACATCGGGGAAGATATTGGAACAAGGAGTAAGAGTTGTTTTTTGAATTCGGGCATGGATCTAGTTGATTGACCTTGCTAGTCCTCAAACGGATGAGTCCATGGCTTTTTTATATGGATCCATTGGTTGATCAATGGAGATTCCATTTTGATATGTGAATATATTGTCGGTTACTATGAGCTAGGAACTATCGAAAACGCCCCTGAGTGGAGAGGTGGGAGTGTTTTGGTTACCAATGATGCCATAGGTACATCGATGAAGGAATGATTGGAAATAAGGATTCAACCATAGATTTGACGATTATGATCATTGACACAATGGTTTCATTAAAAGATTGTTTTTTAGAAGATGCTGATTTTGTGAAAAAGGCAATTTCATACTGGGTGTGTAAGTGGTGTAACTTGTTTTAGGTTTGCATGAATTTCCGGCTAGGGGGCCTGGGAAATCTTTTCCTTGGTACCCGAGACAAAACCTAACAAAATTCCTAATTGGATCCCATCACTACAGTGGTTGGGCGATTAGCTAACCCATGGGACTAGATGGGGTTAGGCTGGACTCATGGATCCCTAAAATGAGACTAAATTTCTGTTGGTACAAAAGATGAAGTAAATCTCGGATAAAAATTGTTCTATGGAAAAGAATCAACGACTGTGCCTCTCAATGAGGAAAAAAGCATTGATCTCTATGATCCAAGTGCAATCTTTCCCTTGATCTGACTATGGGACTTATGGGTTCGGTCATATCAGTTCAATTAGTTGAGGCTTTTGACTACGTTAGAAAAAAGTTATCCTGGAGGAATCACCTGTGCTTTCCGGGCAAGGGAAGTTTTTATGAAGTAGCAGTAAAAGGTTGGAATTGTGTGATGAAACTCATACAAATTGATATTCAGAATGAAATTCCTAATTTGATAATTGGGTCTTCAGATGGAAGAATGCAATTGTATGGAGTCCCTGACTTGCTTGAGGCCTAGATATGATGGTATTTACCTTATAGTTTCAAGGACCGTGATGACTAACCTTATATACCGAGGGTATAACTGCAGCTCTTTACTGGCAGTATATACGAGTAAATCCAAGATCTTGAAATTATAAGCTAAAATGCTATTGAGATGATGAATTTGAATGTGGTTGATATGATTTTAAAATTCTGGTTGAGAACTGATGAGTTGAATTGGATTTTGATTACAAATTGATGATTCCTGAATTTTTGGTTGAAAAGCGATAAACTAAGCAAAACCACAATGAGGATGAATGGGACGAGTCCCTCTGATAATGTTCGTTTAGCTGGAATGACGTTATTGACTTCAGCAAATCACTATGAGATTAGTGGATTGTGCTGGCAAATTGCTAATGTTAACACTTGACCCAGTGGATCAAGTTAAGAGATGTCAAATTAAAAATCTGTATAATGGAAAATTTCCATGAAGGACTGTTCAAATAGAAATTTTTGTCTACTAGACCATTATTGTGATAAAGGACTGTTCATATAGAAATTTTTGTCTACTAGATCATTATTGTGATAAGGACTGTTCAGATAGAAATTTTTGTCTACTGGACCATTATTGTGATAAGGTTACGATCTGAGTAAATTATTATTTGATGATGAGTTTTATGTAGGGGATCTTTATCCCATGATTCTATTGGGTTCACCAGACTATAAGGAACCCCAAAATTAGTTGGATCTTAAGGAAAAGAGTTCTCCTCTAATTTTGCGAGATGAGGACATCTGGCAATTTTTAAGTGGGGTAGGATGTAAGATTCCTCCTGCAACCCCTCAAGATGTCCAAAATCTTCCCCTATAATCATTTCCCTTGTCAGAATATTAACAGATCTTGTTTCTACCTATTTTGGCTTAGAGAGAGAAAATATTCTAGAGAGAGGTTATTCAATTTTTAGATATTTTTGGATGGAAAAATATCTCTTCTTATTAAAATAAATTCTCCCGAAATAGAAGTTCAAAAAGAAATTCAGAATGTGCATTAGAAATAAATTATAATCTATTCAAAAGGCCTTAGCCTAAGGGTCCAGATTTTCTCAAAATTTTAGATTAAGGTTCTGAGGGGCCAATTAGATTAATCCAAATGTAGGGAGGAGATAAATTGAAGAAATAAATAAAATCCTCCCAAAAATGAGTAAATACTCACATAAGATGAAGAGTTTACTAAGGACAAGGTTATTAGTTAAAAAAGAAGAGATATTTAGAGGAAATGATGCATTTTTGACACCTTAGTGTGGGAGAATTCCCCTCATGAAGGAGGCACCTATTTCACATGTGTCGTTGAGTTTTAAACTCACAAATAATGAGATATTTTCATCTCTCCTCTCTCTTGCTTCAACTAGATCCATAAAGTAAGCTAAACTGACCTCAAAAGGGTCAAAAATTGACCAAACTGATCTGGAAACTTCTAGAATCAGTTTGCTTGGTTAGAGGCTCACTTTTTCCTATAAATTAAGCCTCCCCCTTTGTAAATGGTTAATAGTGTTTTATGCACTGTTACTCTACTCCTTTCCTAGAGCCAAAAAGAGCGAATTTATTGATAATTCATTAGTTTTTGAACTTTTCCTCTTCAAAAGAATTGGTGGCAACTCTTGTTGCAAACAAGAGTAGATCCCTCAAACCATCAAGCCAAAGGAAAGCTCACATAAATTCATGTAAGCTAGAAATCCTAATTTTTTCTTTATTTCTTTTAATGGTTTTCTAATTTTTGTTTTGTTTAAAATGAAAAAAATGATGTTATGCCTTTTTGGAAAGGCTTTCCCCCCCTCTCTTCATTCTTAAATTCAGCCTTTCTTTATCCTATATAAGTAATCAAATTGGTAGAATTAAACTTTTCATATTGTTTCTCTTTTAAAAGTGGAATTTGATTAGTTTAGAATGCTTTAAACCATTTGGGATAATTTTTAAGTAACTTGAGGATAGAAAAAATTGAAAAATGGTCAGCCATACAAAGGAGGTTATGGCAAAGTTTTCTTAAATTTTGTGAAATAAGTTTTATCTTTTATTATTCAAAAAGAGTAATCCTCACCGTTTTTGTATTTTAAAAGTGTTATTTTCATTCTAGGCATAGAAAAATGCATGGTGAAAATATTTTTATTATAAAAATGTTATTTCCATTAAAATTAAATTCTATTGCATAGAAAGATGCATATTGGATAATTTCTTTTTATTATAAAAGAGTGATTTTCATTAGATTTAAATTCTATAGATTATTGCAGAGACAGTATGGTTTGGACATGTTGTCCAAGTATGGTATGACAGAGGCTGTAAGCCTATCTCAGTGCCATTGGATGAGAATGGCAAGTTGAGTGCAGATTCAAGAGAGATTTTGGAGGATCCTACTATGTATAGGCGCATAGTAGGAAGCTTGATCTACATGACACTCTCATGCCTCAAGCTTGATCTACATGACACTCTCATGTCTCAAGCATCCTGACCATGGACGTATAATGCTACTCTCAGCCTCTGCTGGCCCAGACATAGAAGTAGAACTAGAACTTGCTTGTGGCAAGTTCACATACACATCAGCTTCAAGAGAATCAATGACACCCTCATCCTTTGCTTTATACCAACTAGCAAGTTCATCAAACACCACATCTCATGAGATAACTACTTACCTAGTTTGTGGATTGTAACATTTGTATGCCTTACGATCCTGTGCATATCCAACAAACACACACTTTTCTACCTTAGGATCCAACTTCCTCCTTCTTTCATCAGGCACATGTACATAAGCTATGCAACCAAATACTTTGAGGTGTCCAATATCTGGCCTAAAACCTGTAAGCCGCATCTCTGGAGTACTTCCATGTATGGCTGCTGTAGGTGTCTTATTGAGTATATACACTATAGTAGGCCTTGCCAACGTCCTCTACCACGAGGATTACCCCTGCCTCTCTGAGGTGTATATCCACGACCACCTCTAGCACTATATGTAGGCTGAAAATTCTGTTGTGGTGACTGTCCTGCCATCCATGACCATTACCACGGCCACGTGATGCAAACCTCCCCCTACCTCTAGATCCTCTTTTTGAATAGAAAGCCTGATTTCTGCCAATATCATCATGTCTAGTAGATGCATCATGAAAGGAATCATTGAGTTTGATTTCCTCAACAAGCAAGAGTGAAACCAACTCATCAAAGTCTGGTAAACCTGTACTTCAAACCGAGATAGATGTATCAAAAGATTTATACTCCTTGCCAAGACCACGCAAGGTAATGTCTACCAAATCATCATCAGGCATGGGGGCATTGATTGTTGCCAATGCATCTGCATACTTCTTTATCTCTTGTACATAATCATGGATGCTCCTTCTATTCCGTTTCACATTATGAATTTGTTGTCGCAATTGAAACTTGCGAGCACTCGTGTCTGTATCAAACAACTTTACCAATGTATCACATGCATCCTTGGGATTCTTCTGACCATTGCTTATGAGCAATAACCTGTTGGGGCTGTGTAGGTTGTCGGGGTAGTTCCGGCTCTGGCTCACCACCTGTAATAAGATTCCAAAAACCTTTTCCCTTCAGAAAACTTTTGATCATGCACTTCCATGCCTGGAAGTTCTTCCTATCCAGCTTTTCACCCACAATTTGTACTGGATTATCCGACATATTTGCTCAATGTAAATGCACCTTCCGCACACTTCCAAATCTGTAAACGAGCCTTCCTCAGCTCAACCACACTCTAATGAGTGTTCCAAATACTCCAAAGTATTCAACAAACTTCAATTTTGATGTAGAAAATCAATCTGTAAACGAGCCTTCCTCAACTCAACCACACTCTAATGAGTGTTCCAAATACTCCAAAGTATTCAACAAACTTCAATTTTGATGTAGAAAATCAAACTGTACTCATGCAGTCCAAGATACCCTATTTTGATGTGCTTTCCAAGACTCCAAATTTCAATGTAGTGATTCAATCAAGTGTGGATAACTTGCATTGACACTTTACAATATCAATGTTGAGTATCAACACCAACCAACATGCATACATATCAATTTTGTCAAACCCCCTTCTCTGTTTTGAGTAAAACCAGAAAAACCAGTAGTAGATTTGCTCTAATTTCTTCAATCCTTGTCCAAATTGAGCAACCATCCATTCATTAGCTTAGCAATGATGTCCACTAACTCCATGTAAAAGGAATTAGACCAATTGTTTAAGACGAGAGAGTAATTGATCGATTAATCACACTCTGTTTCACTACAACCAATAGATAGCCTGTTTAATCAGCTCATTTCCAGCTCCATAGATCATAATTGCTCAATCCAATCATTTAGTAACCTCCTTACTAGTTTTAATCACAAGTCTTCTAAGCCAATTTTGGAATTTGTCAGTCACAAGAGTTGATTTTGGTCCTCTACCTATCAACAAATATGTGTGAGAATACTCTATTTCTGCATACCAACCTGCGCCGCCGCCTGCCTGTAGGGGGGAATTGGAGTGATTATGTTGTCAATTGATCACATATATTAGTGCCTAACACACTAAGGCAAGTGTGCAATCCATCAATGGTATGATTTTTGCCCAAAACTTGCTCCAACTTCATCAAAAATTAACCTCTTTTTCTCTGTTTTGTGAGAGCTCAAAAACGAGTCATTTTCACTCATTCAAATGCATCAAAATTGCTCCAAAAATCAGTTTGTAGGGCTTGTACATGAGTTGCCAATATAGTCATCCTTGTCACATACATGTTTCTTTGCCAGATTTGCATCTATTTCACCATACATCACCGCTTCCAAGCTCCAATGGAAAGTTTCCAAAAAACCAAAATTTTCCTTTGCTTTGGGCAACCCTAATTTGCTTTGTTTCTGCTTGAATCACGTGCAATCCGCTCAAGGATGTTTAGAATACCTTACCTGATAGGCCAAGCTCTCAGATGTGATAGAAATTGGTGTGCTCCAAGCTTCATAGCTTCAATGGCAAGCTTCTTCTCCCTCTTCTTTCACTCACTCACATAAACCCTAATAAAGAGCACCAGGCTCTGATACCATGTTGAAAAACAGGTAGAGGGAGAGGAGACACACACACAGGAGCAAACCCTAATGTATATTGCAAACCCTAACCATAGAGGGAAGCCATCTCCCATCTCACACAATGCATATAGCCATAATCCATAATACACAAGACACACACTGTGTTGTGTCCACACACATCTAACCCTAGCTAATGTCCACACACTATGACCAGCTGGACGCAGTCATTTATGTCTCACACATGCTGCTACCTAACATGCCAGCACATAGCACAGCTGGCACACACTGACATCGAGCTTGAATCTCAACACGTATACGTGATTTCCCTAAGTGAATAATTAAATTCATTACCCTTGAATGTTTTTCTTGATATCACACTCCAAAGGATCGCACAAGGAGTACCACCCATGCATCCATGCATATAGCATGACTGCCCTTGGGATATATGCATTGCCTTGTGTATATAGGATGATTTCTTTCAACATGAGCATCATAAGAATGAGAGAGAGAGAGAGACAGAGAGAGAGACAGAGAAGATGACATGTAATTAAGGTGGTTTTGACCAATTTAGGGCTTTCACATTCCATTACTAAGGCACCTTAGCATGCATATCGGCCCTTAGTGGGGTCAAGGATGGGGCATCGCCTCAAGAAAGGTGAGGCAAATAATATCTCCTTCTTGCAAGACATGCATGGTGGTTTGCAGGGCAACATGGGCACTATTGAGTAGGAGGAACTAGAGGAATATACCACTCAAGACATTCAATGTGGGCAAACAACCTCTTGGTTGCAATGGTGGAGGACATGCATAATGACTGATGGGATGGGGTGCCAATTCACAAGAGAGTTGGTGTCAACGATGTTGGCTACAATCCCTCTTTTCTAGGGATCTAAGCTAGTTCAACTACAACCATAGAAACCTTTGAGAAACTATCAAAGCTTGCTATTACAACCATGTCCTATATGGGTGAAATTTTGAGGTATACCAACATGGGAATAGGATTAAATGCACTAGATTGTACCTATTTGGATAAAACAATTTTTATTCCTCTAGTTGAAGAGGGGAATAAAAACAAGGTGTCAAAATCTAAAGTATTCACAATCCATTCAATTGGGATGAAAAAGCTCTTGTGTGAGTTATAATTGGGGCATTTGTAGGGTCGTCCTACTTTGACTTCCAAGAGATGGGTTACTTCACTCATGAATGCACTAAAGGGAGAGAAGCTATGGAACAATATGTAAAACTAGAGGAGATTAGGGGGAGAAAGAAAGTCACTGATATAAAGTGTGGATTGAGTCCTTAAAGCGATGCTACAAGTAAAAGACCCAAGTACAACAATAGCCCGTGCATGTTTGCCAATAGCGTGTGAGGAAACAATCAAAGTAGTAATTAGCAAAGTGCCATGAGATGATGTCTGGCAAGTACCAAGGCAATCTTTATGGAGAGGTGTGATCGTTGTGTAGGTGAAGAAACATGAATCACTGGTCACCATCACTACAATAATCCAACATAGTTATGGCATAATGTACCACTGTTTATAAGCAATTTTTGCATTGAAATTTGAAAAATAGGGTGCATCATAATTTTCGATGATGGGCACCAAACATTCCAATAGGAGTGCTAGAAACCAAGCATTTAGGAGTGCCTAAAATTACGGTGTTAAATGCCAAAAAAATGGACGATGTAAAAATCTTTTGCTATGGGAGAAAATAGAAAACCCCCTTTTTGCTACGAATAACAAGAACGTGCTCAAACACTATGCAAATTGGTGTCTTTAGATTTCAACAAACTATTTAAAACATGATATCACAAGAGTGGCATGGTTAATTAAATTTAACACCTATATGATTACAAACACATTTACATGTGAAAATCAAATGATGAAATATTGCTCATTAAATACAAAAACCCTATTTGGGATCTTCATACTCATCTATGATCAAGTCATCTAATTGAATATCCAATGCTACTTCTCCTAAGCTTGTGTTGATATCCTCCTCATTAATTGTGGGTGGATCACCATGTGTTGCAAGTACTTATCGTGTGAGTAAATCAAGATGCTAGTGGAAGGAAGGTGAGCATGTGCACTTTCCACACCAGAGATGCATGCTAGCTAGGGATATTGTGATGTGTGTGCTCCAACATGAGAAAGAGCGAGATAGCCTTATCCTTATCTAACTTCATTGTTGAAGTTTCACTAAGGTTACACACATAAAAATGTGTGCTACAGTTTATACAATTTAAATAAATGCAAACACATACACACTACATCGATTTGCCAGCACTACAAGGGATCGGGCTCATACCCATGCTCCTAGCCGCTAAAAATGACTTGTGAAAAAAGTAGCGGGCCCGTGTATCATCGCGGCCACAGACATGCGTGTAAAAGCGCGTGTATAGGACTGCCCAGACGCGCTCATACACGGGTGTATACACGCGTTCTATTCAATTCAGATGCATTTAGACACGTTGATACATGCATCTATACACGCGTTTTGTTAATTTAGATGCGCTTATACACGCGTATTTCTCAGTTTTGACGCGTTTATACACGCGTGTTTTCAGATTATCTGCATATATACACGGGATTCTTAGCAGTTCTGACGTGTTTATACACGCGAACAGAGAGCAAAAAAAAAATCCAGAGAGTGCTATTTGGTGCCTGAATACTGTTCCAGCATTCCAGCACCCAATAACATTCTCTGGATTTTTTTTTTGTGCATTAGACCATCCACGAAAAACATATGCACGAGGGAGATTAAGACAAGAACGACATGAATGCATACATTGTCAATACACGATCAAGACAGACATGAATGTAATACTATCGATTCACGATTCAATATTACTATCAAAATTTCACACATATATACAAGGGAGTCCATATCTCGAAGTAGCCCATGGCTTCAGTTTACAAAAAAATATATACAACCACATCCTTAATATGGAATGTGATACTATAAGTCTGAGTATTACTCCGACCCAGATGATGACTCGGTGCTCCCTCCATGCTCAGATGAGCTCACATCAGTCGGAATGTCCGATGAGTAGTGCTCACGTCCACCCTCTGCAGTGGCGACGGGTGGATCATCAGCAGCTTGTGCCTGTTCAAGTAATATATAGTATATAAGTATATATATATGTAATTCAATAAACCAAAATCATTCGTTTAGAATTTTCAAGTACCTGTCGACCGTATGGTCTCATGGCCATCTCAAACTGCGCGTCCGTAATACGTCCCTCGGCTCTGAAGATGGCCCACGTGTCACGTCTGCTATGCCGGCGAGCATACGCAGTATCGTGGGTTGTGGGCTTCCTCCCCGTAACCCGTCGCTGCTATATCATAATCAACACAATTTGTAAGATTAAAACAATCATAGAATCAATGAATTAAGTAAACAATCAAATAAAGTGGCAAGATACTTACGAACTCTGCCTCCCATGACTCGACACCGCCAGATCCGAAATGCGAAGATCCAATGGTCTCCATCTGGATCCGTCGTGCCTCCACATGCTGCCTGCTCTTCACGCCACCCTCTGCTCGTTTCTTTGCCTCCTTCCACTCACGTTTGTGCGCAGTGGCAGGTTTCTCGGCAGGATAGCCACCCGCAGCTACATTTAGCCGGTCATCGTATAAGGTGAGATCTTTTATTACTTAAGATCTCCCTTATTCGCGTCCTTCCCCATACATCCGAGAATGTAGCATGTGGGGGATTGGGGTACTGACTATGTACAGCCTCTATCACCTCCCCAACTAATCGGCTATTTTGATCTTTAAATTTAATAAAACAATTTCTATACGAGTTTGATACTACCCCACGCATGTACTCCATTACCTCCCTCCCCCTCGCATCCATCACTATCCCGTCCCTATCCGTCACATCATAGCAGATCACTCTCTCCACCTCTCTCATCTCCTTCTCTTTTGAACTGTCTCCTCTAACTCTTCTCCCTCTATCTCCTCTCTCACCGCGTGCCCTACTACCTCCCCCACCAAAGCACCTGTCGCATCCTCCACTCCCACTCTTCCTACTGCTGCGGCGGGTGGAGTCACGACTGGGGCATTTTCTACGTGACGGTGGCTGTGAGCCCTGACGTGACGGTGGCTCTGAGGGAGCACGTGATGGTGGCTGTGAGGGTGTGCGTGAGTGTGTCTGGGACGAGGTATGTCTCCTCAATGGACGTGGAAGAGGAGAAGCTGGAGGCCGTCTCGTCGGACTCGTAGGCATAGATGGCACTGGAGTGCCCTGGATACTCGCGGTAGGGGTATAGACACCAGGAAGGGAAGGAGGGGGATGGGCATACATATACTCTGTAAGCTCAACTGGACCAGGATGGTGCCCAAAATGATTTAGCATCTCCATCAGCCAATTGCTGTACGCAAATGGATCGGACGAAGAACCTGGAATATCCATAAAGAACCTGCAAAAATAATCCTCATGTACATCATGGGCTGTCTCTTGACTCACACAAATATCATCATTCAAGTCACCTATCAGCCTGCAAACCATAGAAACATGAAACGCAGTCTCGTGTATACACCCATCCAGAAACGCGTGCATACACCCGTCAAAAAATGCGTGTATACACCCGTCTAGAAACGCATGTATATCCGCGTGAACAGACTCTGCAGACAGGATACACGCGCTTTTACACGCGTTTCTACACGCGACCTACGCAAATTTTTTTTTGAAAGGGACCGACCTCCGACAAAGTGTCCTTATAAAAGGTCCACTGTCGCCCCTGTCAGAATCGTTCACCCAAAATCGTGTGCACAGAAGCAAAAGGACAGAGACAAACCCAAAAAGCAAAGAGAAAATAGCATAAACAAATCTAAGGAAGGAGACAAGGCAAAGGACAAACTAACTCACCTCTGAAAAAGTGAGTCTTCTTTCTTGCTCGGTTTCCTCCCGTGTGTGCTCCTTCTCTGCTCCCTCCTTGCACTTAGGTTTTGTTTCTGTTGGAAGAGGCGACGAAAAC
This sequence comes from Cibotium barometz, assembly GCF_041138505.1. NCBI lineage: Eukaryota > Viridiplantae > Streptophyta > Polypodiopsida > Cyatheales > Cibotiaceae > Cibotium > Cibotium barometz. Next base: position 31,225,087 of record NC_141053.1, on the reverse strand, counting down.
GAAAGCAGTGTTGATATGTTAGTTCAAAATCTTTATTTGGGGAAGGCGGGCTATTTTTAGTTTAAACAGACCGTCACGTTTATAAACGCGTGTATGTTCGCGTGTATGATAATTTAGCTGCGTTTATACACGCATTTTGCAGGAATTACCCGCGTTAATACACGCGATTTTTAGGAAATAGCCGCGTTAATACACACAATTTTTAGGAAATGGCCGCGTCAATACACGCGATTTTTATACTTTCATTAAAAACATATTATGATTTTGTGTTTTCTGGATTGTACATAGGATGTAATCAACCTCTTCAAGCAGGGAGATAAGACAATGCGTCATCGTAATTGCGATGTGTGGTTGGGACAACGGATCAAATGTATGTGTAATCGATGTCAAGGATACATTGTACGAGCATGTCGAATTACCTTGAATCACATCTCCATGTATGGAGAATGGAATCAAACAGGTTTAGAGGTGAGTAGATGTAAATTGATGGTATTCAAATGACTCATGGTATCCAAATTAAATTAATAGAGTTGTAATATATAAACTCTAATTGAAGCAAGATGCAGTACCACACCCTAACATGGTGCCCTCCTACGCACGACAAGAGCACGCAAAGCGTCGACGAGATGATGCTGGAGCTTCAGGATCTATTGTCAGAGATGAGTGGGAAAGGGATGACAATAGCCCTGCACCCCACGAAGTTGTGGAAGAGGAAGTGCTTGATGATATGGTGCGGAATCTTTTTAAGGATGATCCCAAAGGTATGGACGACGATGATATGGAACAAGAGCATCTTTACAAGGCTTCATCGACACCGGTGTTTGAAGGGTGCACATTCTCTGTTTTACGTGCTTCACTTGAACTACTCAATATACAAACAGTTTATGGATGGAGCAATGCAAGTCTTGACGCATTATTGAAGTAAGCATTCTAACTTACAAATTTGAATTAGTGGTTTAAGGTTTAGGATTTAAGACTAATTATAATTGATGATATTGAATGCAGGCTATTATCAAACATGCTTCCAAAGGGAAATAGACTACCCACCTCAAGAGACATAGCGAGGCGCTATGTGACATCTCTTGGAGGATTGGATTATGATCGCATACATGCATGCGTCAATGATTGCATTCTCTTTCATGGGACGCATAAGGAGACTCGACATTGTCCCACTTGGTGAAGCCAGGTATAGAACAGATATGAAGAGTTTTGATGTACCTCGTAAAGTCTTGCGACACTTTCCTATAATTCCTCGCATCAAACACATGTTCAAGTGCAAATCCATAGCAGAGCTCATGTCATGGCATTCCTCACATCGATCGGATGATGGCATGTGGAGAATTCTCGCAGACACTCCTGCTTGGAAGCATATTGAAGATGAGTGTCCCAGCTTTAAAACAGAGCCCAGAAACTTGAGACTTGGCCTAGGTATGGATGGAGTGAATCCATTTGGTTTCAAAAGCACCGCATACAGCGTGTGGCCAGTTGTGTTGGTGAATTACAACCTTCCACCATCAATGGCGATCAAGAAGGGACATCTTATGTTATCTCTTCTAATTCCAGGGAAACATAAAGTCAAGCATATGGATGTTTATCTTGAACCGTTGATTGATGAGTTGGAGGAACTATGGAGAGGTGTAGCGGTGGTGGACATTAGTAGGCCTCCCTCCTCTCGACACTTCGACTTAAAAGCAGTGTTGATGTGGACAATGCATGACTTTCCAGGATACAGTGATTGTTCTGGTAAGAATTCTAATTACCTCCCTACTCTAATACTATTGGCTATATATATTAATTATACATATTGACTTTATTATTCTAACTTTTATTTTTATTTTAACAGGTTTTAAAACATCGGGTAAACATGCATGTCCTGTTTGTGGCCCTTCGTTAGTACATGAGTATGCTGACGGTTTGTGTAAGACCATATTCGATAATCATCATCGATTTCTCCCCTCAGATCATCCTAAATATGTTACTAGTAAGAGTAACATTCCTCCACAAACACTTCGTGCAAAAGATTAGAAGCGTATTTGGGAGTCTACAACTATTCTTCCTCTAGATGGCATGAACAAGTATAGTAATGTTTTTTCAATCTTGTTTTGTGTAGTCTCTAATTGGATTAAAGGTCACATAGAGCAATCCCTTGTGTAGGTACTCCATTTTTTTTCGCCTGCCATATTGGACCCATCTTAAGATCAACCATCTTCTTGATCCCATGCACATCTTCAAGAATGTGGGATCTGGTATTTGGGAACATATTATTGGTAAACGAGACAATGTTAGCGTACGTGAGGACTTGTGGGTCGCAGGATGTATGCGTCAATCTTGGCCACGAGAGGTGGGTGGGCACGTTCGTCTTCCGCCTGCACCATGGATTATATCAAAGAAAGAGGAGAAGCAGGTAAAGCAGGCCATCACCACTTTGCGTACTCCCACTGGATGCATGAGATCATTGAAGGGAGCCTTTACAAAACCACTAAGAAAAGAGGCGTTGAGCAACTATATGGGTTGAAGTCTCACGACTGGCACAAGATGCTTCAAGTAAGTGTTTTCCAAGTCTTGTACATTGAAATTAAATTTTGTAATGCCATAAACCATACATACATGTGCTCTTATGTGCGCAGTTCATACTACCTACTAGCATCGACCATTGTGCAAATAAGAGTTTGAAAAAATGTATTTATAAGATGGGCGAGCTTGTGAGGTATGTAAAACCCATGTCAGATCACCCTTCATTATACCTTGCAAAATGAACGTGCATGAGGTATAACGTACTATTTATTTATTTTTCAGATATGTTAGTTCCAAAGCAATTGATCCAGCCACGTTGGATGATGCGCGTGTTATGGCAGTGGAGGTGGTTTGTTTGGTAGAGGTCGCGAACCATTCTCACAAGTCAACTACATCTCATTGTGCATTTAGTGGACGAAATCGCTTTATGTGGTATTGTGCATGCACGTTGGATGTTCTTCCTAGAGCGTTTCATAAAGACCTTAAAAGACTTTGTGAGGCAAAGTGCAAGGCCTGAAGGAAGCATGGCCGAGGGTTGGTTGATACAAGAGTCTCTTGTATATATTTCAGAATTTCTTGGTCAGGTGGACAGCTCTTTGCCACGACTGTGGAGCAATGAAGAGGACTTGAGGATGACCTCTATTGTGCCTCAAGGAAAAGGATAGAGTAAAGTAATTGACAGAACATTGATTGATGATCTCAATTTCACTTGTATCCTTAATAGTGATGTGATGAGCAGATGGGTTACAAGATATGAGGATGCAAAGACAAAAAGGCAAGCAGAAAGAGCTCTCTTTCGGAGGCAACATGGCTCTCGGAAGGCGTACCCTAAGCATCTAGCAACACTTCCGAATGATATCCATGTTGATTGGTTGCATGAGGAAATGGAGAGAGCAGAGAGTGACGAGGGGCTGCATATCACGGCGGAAGAATGGGAGTATGCACGAGGATGCATGTTAAAGGTACATAGAACTAATGTTTTGCATTAGTTGTAAGTGATTTGCTTTTAATATTTATTCACATTGCTTACACAAATATTGCTTCTATTTTGGTCCAATGCACTATGTTCAATGCTATATGGTGTGAAGGCAAGCATTTTCGAACACAAAGAATTGATGAAAAGAGAAATACACAAGATTGCGGTGTCATTAGTAGCTTTGAGGGAGCTAATGGAAAAATGGATGATTATTGTGGCATAATCCAAGACATATTTAGGCTTGACTTTCGTCGCTTCTTTGTGTATGTTTTGGATGTCAAATGGCAAATGAACGTGGTGGAAAAAGGGCCTGATGAAACGATAAAACGCCATGCAAGTGGCTATGTAACTATTGACTCTACAAAGTTTTGGCAAACAAAGAAAGATAGGCTCGTATTGCCACAACAATGTGAGCATGTATGCATTTTTTTACTAATGTGTTTCATGTACATATATATCTAAGCTCGCGTACCCCTTGACTTTTGATATGCTAATTAATTACTGTACTATGTGTATTTGAGTAGGTTATCTATCTACCAATGGTGCATGACATTAAATGGTGGTACGTCATCCCTATTGCACCACGTTCCAAAGTGATGTATAATACATTCACTGGTATGGAGCATATGGAGGATGTAACAAGCCGCAATGAAGATGATGTCGAACATGCCAATGAAGATGTTGTGATTGATGATCAAGAAATAAGAGATGATCATGATAATGAGGATGAGCGTGCCATTTCTCATGATCATGAGAATGACCCTACCATTGAGGATGATGGTGATGTTGATGAGGGTGATCAGGACATCGATACCATTATCAATGGAGTACAGAATATCGATAGTGGAATAAATTTAATCGTAGCCTTACAAATTGATCAAATGGATATTGATGTTGATCGTTTGGCAAGGATGGATCTTATTGAAGATGAGATCGAACCCTAACCAATCCGTCACTGTACGTTCTAAATTGATGACATTTCTATCATCTCATATGCATGATTTATTTTTGAATATATTTCATTGTTGTAAATGCATGTAGTGGGATTGTGTAATGATGTATACTGTAATGTACTATGAGATGGTTTAAAGAAAATAGTTCTTAATTTTGTAAAGGAATTCAGTTTTTCTTCAGTTTTTCTTTACCATGCGTGTATTAATCCGTGTATGGCAGCGTGTATCGATGCGTGTATTATTGCGTGTATATAAACACGTTTATACACGCGTTGATAAATGCAAATATACACGCGAATTTAAATGCCAAAATACATGTGCCCGATTCTATTCAAATACATGCGCGACCATACACGCGCTCGTAATTTATCGCGTGTATGAAATGCGTGTATGGCAGCATTGTCTTGTAGTGCGGCACATCCTTTGCACACACACACAAAGAGGAATGTTCTTCTTACACAATATGAGAGGTTCCAATACCACCTCTTAATTCCAACATGTGGCACACCATCATTAGGGGAAGGTTGAGGTCTATAGGGGCCCTTTAAGCTGCCATATTATGATTTTAATGATTTTTTGTTAACCTTCTTATTCTTCAAATGGCTAGAAGTTTGAATTTCAAAGTTTCCTGCCAAAATTCAATTTAAAATTGAGTGGGAAAAACCATATCATGTGACATATCTATGGAAAGAGCTCAGCGAGCGAGTAGATTCTGGATCTCTAATCTCCGACAAATTTTGAGCTCATATATAGAAGTTATGGATGTCTGAAATTTCCAAAACTTTCTCCCCCACTTTTTGGGAATGAAAAGTACAGAAAGGCATCTTCTAGAGAATCTTTTGACCACCTTTAATCACCCAGCATTTTTGTATACATGGCATCACATGATTTGGCCCTTTTCCTTAATAACCTTTTAATCACATGGCATCTTAAAGGGCCCCTATAGACCTCAACCTTCCCCTAATGGCTGAGAATTACACAATGCATATATGAATACACTACATGTGTAGATCACCTATGTCCAAAGCCATGTGCAAAGCCCAATGCTTCATGCATATATGCATCCATGCATCTGTTCCCACTAGAGAAATCCATCATTGTGATCTTGAAAACGTCTTATATAACTTCCCACCTCCCGAGGCTTCTTGAAATCCCATGTAAGATGTCATGTCTCACCACAAGTGTTGCAATGCCTGAGTGAAGGATCTTTTAAGAAACCACACATCACACCATGATCCTTTTTTCAATACTTGTACTTGATCAAATTGGAGATCTTGTTTAAGCCTTAACGTGGACCATGGCTAGATCCTTACCTTGTGAAAATTTTGATAATAATGACATGTCTCCCCTATTTTCCTTGATTCACCTCTCCTCATCAAGCAAAGCAATATTTATGTTGTCCAATATAGGATTGGGTAGATGCTTCAATATTGTCACAAGGATCTTGTACGGCTCATGCATGCTCTTCAAGAGCACTACAATTACATCCCCCTCTTCCTTTGGGTAGATGCTTCAATGTTTTCACAAGGATCTTTTATGGCCTAGGCATACTCTTCAAGAGAACTATAATTACATCCCCCTCTTCCTTTGAGTTTTCCGCTGCAAGACATGTCTGCAAAACATGCACCTGATGAAGAGGTGGTTGAAGTAGAATGAACAAAATCATCAAAGTGTAAGACTATAAAAATAGAGGATGATATAATTGTAGGAGAGGAAGGTCAAGGTAAAATAAGAGCACTATAGAGAGTACTAATGAAGGTATTTATCTCAATAAGAGGTTGGTCAAGAAGAATTTGATGAGGTAGCTAGCATAGAAGGTAGGGAGTCACATGATAAGAAGGTAGCTAAGATAGAATTTGACGAGGTAGCTAGAATAGAAGGTAGGGAGTTACATGAAAATTTTGCACCACTCAACTCTAAACAAGGCGAAAAAAATGGCAACAAGGAAATTAGACCAAATGAAGAGGAACTATGTAGGCTACTAGACTGGTACTTGGACTAGCACTTTAGGACTAGTCCCTAGACTTTAGTTTATGGACTATGATTTTTTTCTATCATTTGATTGTGCTTTGGTAGTTAGTGGTGTGGCTGGCATGAGTCTTACTAGTATGCCATTTGATGTATTTTGCTGGCATATTCTTAATGTGGGTGGAGTGCGTAATGGAATGGACATTTCTTGGTTGGCCTACTCTAAATATCTATAGCTTTTCTCTCTCTACTCTCACCCTCCTTGCACCTTGTGTTGAGCACTCACCTCTCCAGCTCACCTACATGTACAGACCATGCATGTGCACTCTACACTTGACCATGTATGAGCACAACACTTGGTACTAGCACCTTGTAGACTAGCGTCAAGTGTAGATATTTGATGGATGTGAAGCAAGTTTTACAAATCTAACTATGTCACAACAGGTGTGGAAGATTAGATCGGATTTAAGGTAGAATTATGTGGTGAAATTTTCAAGTGTTCCAGAAGTGTTGTCTAATTTGGCAATCAAGTTTCTTTCATTCAGCTTGACAAGGGAGTATGGTCCAATTTTCAAAATGAGGAGGAAGCAATATTTCAATGAACGGATAGGAAGTCACATCAGCAAAAAGTCAGTAGTGCAGTAGATTAGTTAGAAATCAGTAAAGCATTATGTTTCAAATGGAAAGCTAGCGGATATTCAAAATTTCAAAGAGGAGGATGTTTTGATGGCGTTTATGTTGATTTTGCAAGATTCTTTGCTTGTTTAGTTTACGGATCAAGGGATTGTGTGTCCGATGTCAGCCTTTGGCTCAAGCCACCGAGCTATGCCAAGTGTTTAGAATAGACCTTTCGGTGGATTATTTTTCAAGTTATATGTATGGAATTTTGGTATTTTTGGAAGTTGGTTAGCTTTGGGATCTTGGAAAGTAGAGAGTCATGGGAAGTCTATATAGTTGGAGCCGTTTTGTTCAGTGGTACATGAATATGGTTCTATGGCAGATTTTATGTGTAGCTATGACAGTACAGTTGACATATTTTGTGCTTCATCTCTTCTAGTCATTTCATTCTGTATTCTGTGTATTGAGAGTAGTGCAAGTGCAGCAGTGTTGTGTGAGACATGTGTGTAGAGTTGTAGTGAAATTCGGAGTAAGATGAAACTGTGTTGGTTTGTCAGAGTGAGTGTCATTGTAAAATGTCAGACCTAGGAATGGAGAAAAAGTGCTTTGCTCATGCAACAATAAACAAAGATCAATTTTGGTCAAAAATTGAGTAATTTTAGAGATGTCCATTGTTGGTCAATTTTAGGGCTTTTTATGCCTATTTTGTTGTAAGTGATTTCTATTCTAACCATTGCAACTTGCATGAAGGTCATTAACTAGATAGGGTCCAAGATTACACATCCAAGTTGACTAACCATAGAATCAGACATCACGTAACTACTCAGTAATGTTGGATACTCATCAAAAAGTTATGCGAGCATGTTTTATTTTGTCTCAGTTTTGGGTTCCATAAATATCTTTGGATGAAGGTTGTAGAAGAGACATTCATCCCCTAAATATTTATGTGGTCACATGGGAGGAGAGGTGGGGAATCCTTAGGCCTCAAGTTGGACCATTTATGTAGGCATCACAACCTTGCACACACCATGTCCTTGTGCTCTGGCTTTGTCACTTCTAATATGGTATCAGAGCTCTAGTGTTGCTGCTTGTCATGGTCGTTGATGAGTCTCATTGAACCCTCATAATAAAAAAGGTGTTGTCTGCTCTGTTTGTGTATCACCCCATGAGTGTTGGTAAGGCGGACATGTGGCTAATGTGTCGGGGAAAAATAATGGTTTGGGTGGACTAGTTAGGTAGCATGTTATATGCATCACTGCTTGCTTGGCAAGTCACCTTTGGCAAGTCACCTCTGAGTTGTATTTGGGTGAGTGTCACAACATTTCACCAAGAGGGGTGTTGTAATAGGAATCATCATTCATGCAGCCATGTGGAGATAATAATCCCATATGCAATACTAAGGGTGGAAATGTAAGGGTATATAGGATTAAGGTTGTAGATGTGTTCATCAATCTTTGAAAATACTAGAATGTCATTAAAAAACACACCACAATGACCTTCCGTGTGAGGTGTGAATATAAGTTCCATCATCTTATTAAATGTGGCAGGTGTATTTGGGAGACCAAATCACATGATGAGAAACTCATTGAATCCAAATAATTTCTAAAAAGCAGTTCTGTGTACATCCTTGGCGGCATATGATGATAACCACTCTTGAGGTCAATTCAACTAAAGCATTTTGCATCTACCAATCTTGGGAATCAGAAACAATTCTCGATGGTCAGCATGTTTAATTTTCTATAGTCAACACATATTCTCCAAGTAGCAGACAAATAAGATAGGAGAACAGTATGGCAAAGAACTGGGCTTAAACAACCCTTTTTCTAAGAGATCATTTCCTTATGTCATGATCTTTTCTTACTAAGCTACAAGTACTCTTTATGGTGGTCGATTATTAGGAGCTGAACTCCTAGGTATAATATCTATGCGATGATCTTTATGCATTTGGGGAGATAAGTGACTTGGTAGAGAGTGTGCAAAAGAATCTTGATAATATGCTAAGGAAACCAACTCTATCATTATCTAGTATGGATACATTTTCTTCATGATTTTTAACAAAAAGAAAGTAATAAGAAATGGATCTTTTTATTTCTTTGTTGCCAAAAACAATATTATATACAAAGGGTATAGGAGCACCATGTGTGTGTAAGATTCCTCCCCCAACCCCTTTTTTGATGTCTAGTATCTTCCCCCGTAATCAATCCCTCTTCAGAAATATAAAGACCTTGTTTCTAACTGTTTTAACCTAGAGAGAGAAAATATTCTAGAGAGAGAATATTCAGATTATGAATATTTTTGGATAGAAAAATAACTCATCTTATTAAAATGAGTTCCCCTGAAACAGAAATTTAAAAAGAATTTTCCAATGTGCAATTGGAATTAATTGGAAAGAGGTATAAAGAACCTTAGCCTAAGGGTCTAGATTTTCATAAATCTTTAGACTATGGTCCAATTAAGGTTCCTATGGGCCAATAGCATCAATCCATGTGTAGGGAGGAGATAAATCCAATTTGTAAAAGAAGATACCCAAAAATGAGTAAATGCTCACATAAGATGAAGAGTTGAAAATGTACAAGGTTTATTAGTAAATAAACACATATGTAAGGAAGAGGAGTTCTTTAAAGGAGGTGCATATTTCACATAAGATGAAGAGTTGAAAATGTACAAGGTTTATTAGTAAATAAACACATATGTAAGGAAGGGGAGTTCTTTAAAGGAGGTGCATATTTCACATAAGATGAAGAGTTGAAAATGTACAAGGTTTATTAGTAAAAAAACTATGACACATATGTAAGGAAGAGGGTTTCTTTAAAGGAGGTGCATATTTCACATAAGATGAAGAGTTGAAAATGTACAAGGTTTATTAGTAAAAAACTATGAGCAATAAAATTTTGACACATATGTAAGGAAGGGGAATTCTTTAAAGGAGGTGCATATTTCACATGCTTGAATGAGTTTTAAACTCAAAAATAATGTGATATTTTTATCTCTCATCTCTCTTGAACCAAACCAAATCAAAATGGAACCAAACCGAATCAAAAAATAACCAAACTAGGTCCAAATCTAGTCCAAATTCAACCAAACTGACTTGGAAAATTCTAGAATCAGTTTGTTTGGTTAGGAGCTCAAATTTTCCTATAAATAGAAGCCTCCCCTTGTTGAAAAAAATATAATGTCTTATGCATTGTTACTCTACTCCACCTAAGCCAAAATATAGTCTCTTATGCTTTGTTACTCTACTCCACCTAAGCCAAATTAGATAGAGTCTTATGCTTGTTACTCTACTCCACCTAAGCCAAAATATAGAGTGTCTATGCATTGTTACTCTACTCTACCTAAGCCAAGAGTTGTGAATTCTTTAATAATTCACTAGTTTTTGATACTTCTCTCTTTCTTCAATCCCCATTGGTGGCTCCATCAACATACTAAACCAATTGATTGGTTGGGGGCCTCTACCGTGACTAAAGAATCAAGCAAATTATAAGGTAAGTATATTGAATTTTGATCTTTCTATAATTTCTCAATGATTCTCTCTTCTCAACCCCTCTCAAGCTTGAGAAGTTTAATTAGTATGGTTTTTTAAATGCTATTGAAGTTAATTGGTGAATAGTAGTGAAGAGTTACATAATTTAATAAATGCTATAGAAGTTAATTTCCATTTATGTTTAAAATTCTAATGGTTTTTATGTAATTTCTCTCTCTCACTCAAGAAATGGTCATACTCATGAACCATTCTCAATCCAAATGAAGCTTTTCATAAAGCTTTTCCTTAATCCAAGATTAAGCTATGCTTGAGGCCAAATTAATGGCTTTTTGCTATGCTTTTAGTTTATGCACATTGATGATTCAATCCATTATGGATTGATGGCCCAATTAGAGACCATTCTAATTGTTTCCTTAATGATCCAATTAGAGACCATTATGGATTGATGATCCAATTAGAGAACATTCTAATTGTTTTCTTAATGATCCAATTAGAGACCATTATGGATTGATGATCCAATTAGAGACCATTCTAATTGTTTTCTTAATGATCCAATTAGAGACCATTATGGATTGATGATCCAATTAGAGACCATTCTAATTATTTCTTTAATAATGAGCTTTATCCCTTAGAAAAAAATTGAGATTTATCAGTCATAGTAGCGGAGCTATGGCAAAATTTTTATAAAAATTACGCATAAAATAAATTCATTCAAAGCATAAAAAGAGGAATTCCTACCATATTCTAGGAACTATCATCCTAGATTAATTAAAAGAATTTTATTATGCATGGAGATGTGAATGTTGCATGTAGATGTAGATGTATGGATGTGAGTGTGAATGTAGAGGTGGATGTATGCATGGGACGTGGATGTATGCATGTAGAAATAGATGTGTAGATGAGGATGTAAATGGAGATGTGGATGGATGCATGTAGATGTAGAGGTATAGATGTAGATGTGAATGGAGATGTGGATGGATGCATGTAGATGTAGATGTATAGATGTAGATGTGGATGTGGAGGTAGATGGATGCATGTAGATGTAGATGTATAGATGTAGATGGGAATGGAGATATGGATGTATGCATGTAGATGTAGATGTATAGATGTAGATGTGGATGTGGAGGTGGATGGATGCATGTAGATGTAGATGTATAGATGTAGATGTGAATAGAGATGTGGATGTATGCATGTAGATGTAGATGTATAGATGTGGATGTGGATGTATACATGTAGATGTAGATGTATAGATACGGATGTGGATGTGGAGGTGGATGTATACATGTAGATGTAGATGTATAGATGTAGATGTGGATGTGGAGGTAGATGGATGCATGTAGATGTAGATGTATAGATGTAGATGGGAATGGAAATATGGATGTATGCATGTAGATGTAGATGTATAGATGTAGATGTGGATGTGGAGGTGGATGGATGCATGTAGATGTAGATGTATAGATGTAGATGTGGATGTGGAGGTAGATGGATGCATGTAGATGTAGATGTATAGATGTAGATGGGAATGGAGATATGGATGTATGCATGTAGATGTAGATGTGGATGTGGAGGTGGATGGATGCATGTAGATGTAGATGTATAAATGTAGATGTGAATGGAGATGTGGATGTATGCATGTAGATGTAGATGTATGGAGGTGAATGTGAATGTGGATGTGGATGTATGCATAGAGATGTAGATGTATGCATGTAGATGTGAATGTACGCATATAGATGTGGATGTATGGATGTGAATATACGATATGCGATGTGAGGGAATCTGAAATGATGAGATAGAAATGATGTGATGGGATGAGTATACATATAAATGGAATATGGAATAAGTAATGTAGATTGATGAGGGATAATGTGGAAAAATTAAAGCTAAAATAGAAATTGTTTTGTAAACTGTTTGTAAATACTGTTTGTAAATGCTGTTTGTAAATGATTGTTTTATGTCAAGAATGCTGGGGGGAGCATTTTGACCGTCTTGTGATTAAAGTCGTGATGGTAAAGTTGCAACTGCTGACGGGGAGTCAATGAAGGACGTCTCGCGTAGCAAGGTCGGCCGAGGTCTTGACCAGCCTCGGTGCGATTAAAATGGTGAGCTTCCGGTACGGTGGATGAGGGGCCAAGGAAGCGGCCTATGCGTGAAGCGCTAGGTTACCTGCGAAGGATCCTAGAGGGTGCTGACCATACGGTGCTCGGGCTCTGGGTTGCCTAGGATACCCACGCGTGCGTCGAGGAAGATATTGGAACAGAGTTGGAGTTGTTTTCTGAAATCGAGCATGGATCTGGTTGATTGACCTTGCTGGTCTTCAATGGATGAGTCCATGGCTCCTTATATGGATCTGTTGGTTGATCTTGCTGATCTTCAACGAGAGTCCATCTTGTTAAGTGATTATATTGCCAAGTATTATGGGCTAGGAACTATCGAAACGGCTCCTGAGCGTTCTAGTTGCCAATGATGCCATAGATACTCTGATGAAGGAATGATGGGAAATTAAGAATCAATTGGATAAATTGGAAGATGGTGATCAGTGATACTATGGTTTTATTAAAGGATTGTTTTAAACTGGTTGAATCTGATTGAAAAAGGGCAATTTCATATTGGGTGTGTGAGTGGTGTGACTAGTTTTATTTTGCATGAACATCCGGCTAGGGGGCCTTGGAACTCTTTTCCTTGGTACCCGGGACAAAACCTAACCAAATTTTTAATTGGATCCCATCACTACAGTGGTTGGGCGGTTGGCTAACCCATGGGATCGGATGGGGTTAGGCTGGACTGATGGATCCGTAAATCGAGACTCAAACTTTTGTTTTTACGATAGAAAAAAAATAAATCCCGGATAGTAACTGTTCTATGGATAGGAATCAACGGCTGTGCCTCTTGAATGGGGAAAAAAGCGTTGATCCCAATGATCCAAGTGCAAGTTTCTTCCTTGAACTGACTAAGTACCTTATAGATGTAACTGGATCATCTCGATCAGAAATGATCTTGACTACGTTAGAGTAAAAAGTTATCCTGGTGGAATCGCCCGTGCTTTCCGGTAAAGGAAGTTTTTCCGGGTTCGGTTTTGGAACAACCGACGGACTAGTCTCTTATCCGGATATCCGTGGGCGAGGCCCCGAGTGTGGGACCCCTGTCCCGCGCGAGGAGCGCTACTTCCGCTGCCAGTACCCCGAATCCGTTGCTCGGTGGGAACAGGGATCTTACAGTTGGTATCAGAGCATTTGGTTAATAAAGATCAACTGAGAAGACAAATATGTCAAAAATTTATCAAGAAGCACAAAAAGGTTATAATTGTGTGATATAACTCATACAATTTGATATTCAAACTGAAATTCATAATTTGGTAATTGGTTCTTCAGATGGAAGTACCGCAATTATATAGAAACCCCGACTTGCTTGAGGCCTAGACATGATAGTATTTACCTTATAATTCCAAGGGCCGTGACTACCCGTATATACCGAGAGTATACTGCAGCTCTTTACTGACAGTATATACGAGTAAATCTAAGACTTGAAATTATAAGCGTTAATGCTATCCAGATGATGATTTTGCATGTGATTGATATGATTTTTAATTCTGTTTGAGAATGGATGAATTGATTTGGATTCTGATTGAAAATGCTGATTGAAAATGCTGATTGAAAAATGTTGATTTTTAAAAAATTAGTTGAAATATAATGAAACCACAATGAGGGGGAATGGGACGAATCCCTGTAATGATATTCATAACTAGAATGATGATAATGAATTCAGCAAATCACTATGAGGTTAATGGGTGTGCTGTTAGATTGCTACTGTTAATATTTGACCGGTAGATCAAGTTAAGGGATGTCAAATTGAGAACTTGCTTGACTGAAATTTCCGTGGAGGAATGTTTCGAAGGAAACTTTTCGGTCTAATGGACCATTATCATGTTAAAGATATGAATGATATGATCTGAATGAATTGTTATTTAATAATGAGTTCTATATAAGGGATATTTATCCCAGTGTTCTGTTGGGTTGACCAGAATATAAGGAACCCCAGAATAAATTGGATCTTAAGAAAAAGAGTTGTCCTCTACTTGGCGAGATGAGGACATCTCGCATTTTTTTAAGTGGGGTAGAATGTAAGATTCCTCCCCAGCCTTCGAGGTATACTGGAGTAAGAATCTTCCTTTCTGATCTTATAATTATTCCCTCTCTAAAATAAAAGAAAAATTTTGTTTAAAAAAGGAAGACCCTTTTCCTAGAATACTTCTCAGGAGTCACGCCTGTTTTAAGGATTTAGAACAATGAGTTTAGAAGTGAGAATCCGTGTTTTGGATACCAAGGTTTTGGTTTTTCATTCGAGTACAGCCCAAAAGAAGTTCTTTATCTCTTGGGAAGTATAAGAAGTTATCCCCCAGATATTGTGAGCCTTATATCTGAATTCAATGAAAGTAGGTGACTTAGCCTACAAGCTTCTTTTATCTCCTCATCTCAAAATTCTTAATGCTTTCTATAGAAAAATGTGTCAAACCCAAATCATGGAAAGACGGTAAAACTTCAGTGGCAAGTTACCGTTGGCTTCTAAGTTACGCTAGCTCCTTCCTTTATATAAGTCGTAACTTTTACTTGTCGCTCACGGTAATCTTACTCCCATCAATCTCCTTTATTTCTTAATCTCCTTCATGGCTTGGCAACAGGAATTAGTTTTATCCCTGATGATTTCTCACCTTCAAGACGCAAGAGAGTCTGTGAAGAAAGACTTTATAGAACAGTATGAGCGCTCACTTTTTCCTCACCTAGGAACTTCTGTAGCGCAGACCAAATGGCGGACCTATCAAAACATAACTAGGGTAACACCCTGGGGACAGCAGCACTTTCGTAACAATGTCCGCTTGGCCATGGTTATCGAAGCCTTGGGTTTGGGTCCCCGATACTACTGCGTCATGAGATCAAGGCATCTTGGGTTTTCTGAGCGGGTCTTCTTACTGGCGTGTTTTCTTCCTCATGAGAAGATATGCCTTTACCCCGTTTTTGGCTTGCCTCTCAGAGGTCCTTTTGTTGGATCACCTCATACCACTGAGATAGGTGCGGCAATAACCAGCAGAATCATTCCCATAGATGAGTTACCCTATACTTGTGTAGCTTGTGAGGACTGCTTTTGTGACCATATGATGGACGGGCTTATGGAAGTGTAAAGAGTTCTTCTTTCTTTACTGTATAAGTCCCGTGAATGAATAAAGTTTAAATCTTGTTCTTATTTTGAATCTTGCTCTCTTTAAGACTTTTCTTGGTGGTTAATCTTGATTAAAATTTTTCTCTAAATCTCATATTCGTGCATCTTGTAAAATTATCCCAGTTTGCGAGATGAGGACATCTCGCATTTTTTAAGTGGGGTAGAATGTAAGATTCCTCCCCCAACCCCTTTTTTGATGTCTAGTATCTTCCCCCGTAATCAATCCCTCTTCAGAAATATAAAGACCTTGTTTCTAACTGTTTTAACCTAGAGAGAGAAAATATTCTAGAGAGAGAATATTCAGATTATGAATATTTTTGGATAGAAAAATAACTCATCTTATTAAAATGAGTTCCCCTGAAACAGAAATTTAAAAAGAATTTTCCAATGTGCAATTGGAATTAATTGGAAAGAGGTATAAAGAACCTTAGCCTAAGGGTCTAGATTTTCATAAATCTTTAGACTATGGTCCAATTAAGGTTCCTATGGGCCAATAGCATCAATCCATGTGTAGGGAGGAGATAAATCCAATTTGTAAAAGAAGATACCCAAAAATGAGTAAATGCTCACATAAGATGAAGAGTTGAAAATGTACAAGGTTTATTAGTAAATAAACACATATGTAAGGAAGAGGAGTTCTTTAAAGGAGGTGCATATTTCACATAAGATGAAGAGTTGAAAATGTACAAGGTTTATTAGTAAATAAACACATATGTAAGGAAGGGGAGTTCTTTAAAGGAGGTGCATATTTCACATAAGATGAAGAGTTGAAAATGTACAAGGTTTATTAGTAAAAAAACTATGACACATATGTAAGGAAGAGGGTTTCTTTAAAGGAGGTGCATATTTCACATAAGATGAAGAGTTGAAAATGTACAAGGTTTATTAGTAAAAAACTATGAGCAATAAAATTTTGACACATATGTAAGGAAGGGGAATTCTTTAAAGGAGGTGCATATTTCACATGCTTGAATGAGTTTTAAACTCAAAAATAATGTGATATTTTTATCTCTCATCTCTCTTGAACCAAACCAAATCAAAATGGAACCAAACCGAATCAAAAAATAACCAAACTAGGTCCAAATCTAGTCCAAATTCAACCAAACTGACTTGGAAAATTCTAGAATCAGTTTGTTTGGTTAGGAGCTCAAATTTTCCTATAAATAGAAGCCTCCCCTTGTTGAAAAAAATATAATGTCTTATGCATTGTTACTCTACTCCACCTAAGCCAAAATATAGTCTCTTATGCTTTGTTACTCTACTCCACCTAAGCCAAATTAGATAGAGTCTTATGCTTGTTACTCTACTCCACCTAAGCCAAAATATAGAGTGTCTATGCATTGTTACTCTACTCTACCTAAGCCAAGAGTTGTGAATTCTTTAATAATTCACTAGTTTTTGATACTTCTCTCTTTCTTCAATCCCCATTGGTGGCTCCATCAACATACTAAACCAATTGATTGGTTGGGGGCCTCTACCGTGACTAAAGAATCAAGCAAATTATAAGGTAAGTATATTGAATTTTGATCTTTCTATAATTTCTCAATGATTCTCTCTTCTCAACCCCTCTCAAGCTTGAGAAGTTTAATTAGTATGGTTTTTTAAATGCTATTGAAGTTAATTGGTGAATAGTAGTGAAGAGTTACATAATTTAATAAATGCTATAGAAGTTAATTTCCATTTATGTTTAAAATTCTAATGGTTTTTATGTAATTTCTCTCTCTCACTCAAGAAATGGTCATACTCATGAACCATTCTCAATCCAAATGAAGCTTTTCATAAAGCTTTTCCCTAATCCAAGATTAAGCTATGCTTGAGGCCAAATTAATGGCTTTTTGCTATGCTTTTAGTTTATGCACATTGATGATTCAATCCATTATGGATTGATGGCCCAATTAGAGACCATTCTAATTGTTTCCTTAATGATCCAATTAGAGACCATTATGGATTGATGATCCAATTAGAGAACATTCTAATTGTTTTCTTAATGATCCAATTAGAGACCATTATGGATTGATGATCCAATTAGAGACCATTCTAATTGTTTTCTTAATGATCCAATTAGAGACCATTATGGATTGATGATCCAATTAGAGACCATTCTAATTATTTCTTTAATAATGAGCTTTATCCCTTAGAAAAAAATTGAGATTTATCAGTCATAGTAGCGGAGCTATGGCAAAATTTTTATAAAAATTACGCATAAAATAAATTCATTCAAAGCATAAAAAGAGGAATTCCTACCATATTCTAGGAACTATCATCCTAGATTAATTAAAAGAATTTTATTATGCATGGAGATGTGAATGTTGCATGTAGATGTAGATGTATGGATGTGAGTGTGAATGTAGAGGTGGATGTATGCATGGGACGTGGATGTATGCATGTAGAAATAGATGTGTAGATGAGGATGTAAATGGAGATGTGGATGGATGCATGTAGATGTAGAGGTATAGATGTAGATGTGAATGGAGATGTGGATGGATGCATGTAGATGTAGATGTAGATGTATAGATGTAGATGTGGATGTGGAGGTAGATGGATGCATGTAGATGTAGATGTATAGATGTAGATGGGAATGGAGATATGGATGTATGCATGTAGATGTAGATGTATAGATGTAGATGTGGATGTGGAGGTGGATGGATGCATGTAGATGTAAATGTATAGATGTAGATGTGAATAGAGATGTGGATGTATGCATGTAGATGTAGATGTATAGATGTGGATGTGGATGTATACATGTAGATGTAGATGTATAGATACGGATGTGGATGTGGAGGTGGATGTATACATGTAGATGTAGATGTATAGATGTAGATGTGGATGTGGAGGTAGATGGATGCATGTAGATGTAGATGTATAGATGTAGATGGGAATGGAAATATGGATGTATGCATGTAGATGTAGATGTATAGATGTAGATGTGGATGTGGAGGTGGATGGATGCATGTAGATGTAGATGTATAGATGTAGATGTGGATGTGGAGGTAGATGGATGCATGTAGATGTAGATGTATAGATGTAGATGGGAATGGAGATATGGATGTATGCATGTAGATGTAGATGTGGATGTGGAGGTGGATGGATGCATGTAGATGTAGATGTATAAATGTAGATGTGAATGGAGATGTGGATGTATGCATGTAGATGTAGATGTATGGAGGTGAATGTGAATGTGGATGTGGATGTATGCATAGAGATGTAGATGTATGCATGTAGATGTGAATGTACGCATATAGATGTGGATGTATGGATGTGAATATACGATATGCGATGTGAGGGAATCTGAAATGATGAGATAGAAATGATGTGATGGGATGAGTATACATATAAATGGAATATGGAATAAGTAATGTAGATTGATGAGGGATAATGTGGAAAAATTAAAGCTAAAATAGAAATTGTTTTGTAAACTGTTTGTAAATACTGTTTGTAAATGCTGTTTGTAAATGATTGTTTTATGTCAAGAATGCTGGGGGGAGCATTTTGACCGTCTTGTGATTAAAGTCGTGATGGTAAAGTTGCAACTGCTGACGGGGAGTCAATGAAGGACGTCTCGCGTAGCAAGGTCGGCCGAGGTCTTGACCAGCCTCGGTGCGATTAAAATGGTGAGCTTCCGGTACGGTGGATGAGGGGCCAAGGAAGCGGCCTATGCGTGAAGCGCTAGGTTACCTGCGAAGGATCCTAGAGGGTGCTGACCATACGGTGCTCGGGCTCTGGGTTGCCTAGGATACCCACGCGTGCGTCGAGGAAGATATTGGAACAGAGTTGGAGTTGTTTTCTGAAATCGAGCATGGATCTGGTTGATTGACCTTGCTGGTCTTCAATGGATGAGTCCATGGCTCCTTATATGGATCTGTTGGTTGATCTTGCTGATCTTCAACGAGAGTCCATCTTGTTAAGTGATTATATTGCCAAGTATTATGGGCTAGGAACTATCGAAACGGCTCCTGAGCGTTCTAGTTGCCAATGATGCCATAGATACTCTGATGAAGGAATGATGGGAAATTAAGAATCAATTGGATAAATTGGAAGATGGTGATCAATGATACTATGGTTTTATTAAAGGATTGTTTTAAACTGGTTGAATCTGATTGAAAAAGGGCAATTTCATATTGGGTGTGTGAGTGGTGTGACTAGTTTTATTTTGCATGAACATCCGGCTAGGGGGCCTTGGAACTCTTTTCCTTGGTACCCGGGACAAAACCTAACCAAATTTTTAATTGGATCCCATCACTACAGTGGTTGGGCGGTTGGCTAACCCATGGGATCGGATGGGGTTAGGCTGGACTGATGGATCCGTAAATCGAGACTCAAACTTTTGTTTTTACGATAGAAAAAAAATAAATCCCGGATAGTAACTGTTCTATGGATAGGAATCAACGGCTGTGCCTCTTGAATGGGGAAAAAAGCGTTGATCCCAATGATCCAAGTGCAAGTTTCTTCCTTGAACTGACTAAGTACCTTATAGATGTAACTGGATCATCTCGATCAGAAATGATCTTGACTACGTTAGAGTAAAAAGTTATCCTGGTGGAATCGCCCGTGCTTTCCGGTAAAGGAAGTTTTTCCGGGTTCGGTTTTGGAACAACCGACGAACTAGTCTCTTATCCGGATATCCGTGGGCGAGGCCCCGAGTGTGGGACCCCTGTCCCGCGCGAGGAGCGCTACTTCCGCTGCCAGTACCCCGAATCCGTTGCTCGGTGGGAACAGGGATCTTACAGTGTGCATGCATGAATACATATATCTCTATCTTTATGTACAAAGCTGAGTTTCTTATTTACATAGTCAATCTGAGGGTTATGGTGATATCTCCAGGGCATGCCAAGAATCACATCGAAAAATGAGACCGTGCCTACTAAATTCTCATGGTCAACATAATCCCCAATCTGGATGAAAAGCTTTTCAATGATAGGAGACACATGTGCCTTAAGTACCCGGAAGAAAGAAACTTCATGTATCAATAGAGTAATACTCTATTTCCAATGTATTCAACTTAAGGGATATGAAATTATTTATAGATGCATCATCAAAAAGGGCCAGTGCATCATGATTCTTAACTTCTCCCCATGTTTTGAGCAACTCTTTTGCTGTTTTGATCTTCCCTTGTGTTTGCATGTACATTGGGAATAGCATTTTTAGTCGGATTTTATGCTTCTAGGTTATCCTCTTTTTGCAACAATGGATAATTCTTCTTCATGTGTCTTTTCTGGCCACATTGGAAACATTTTTAGTGCTTTTTGTACTCTTTAATAGGTGGGACATTATTCTTACTCCGACCTTCTTTTTTGAGCCATATCTAGGCTAGAAATCCTTTCTAATTTTATCCTTTGTCTACGATTCTTGTTATCGATCCTTGGATGGGTCTTGATTTTCTCTTTCTTTTTCCCTATATTATTGGCTAGAGTCTTTTTTATGAGGGGTCCCTTTCTCATGTAACTCCTTGATAGTGATGGTTGAGTGCATCATGTTCCAGAGTACTATTCGTATAGAGGTTCGTATAGAGGGTAAGGATCTTTTGAATGACAAGATGTAAACGAGACTCAAATTTTGATATCTTCTCCTCTTTTTATCTTCTTCTCTTCTATAATATTAAAGGTACACATCCTAATAATATCTATAGTACTATATGAAACCGAAACAATCAATCAAAGATTAATACTTTCTATTGAGATGAATTATTGAGATGAATTATGTTTTTTTCGACACTCATCGTATTAATACAAGACCCTATTAAAGCCAATCAATCAATCCCACAAGTAAATGAAAGCTAAAAGGTTTAATATTGAGAAGAAAAACTACAAAGATTATTGATTCGTGTTGAAAGGGGCATCGAGAGGTGTATGCACTAGCTAATATATCGCTTGTTATGCTGGCTGTGCCAATACAATGTTGTAAGATCTGGCGCTTCTTAGATATACAAGTGATCAATTAGTCTATCACTAGAAGTACATGATCATCTCTACAAGCACTACAAGAGAACCACTATTTTTTGACGCTTAGTTTCCACGCCTGGTCGTGCATCGATATGTGTGTCGGAATAGGCGTCGAAATATGCATGAAAAAATGCGTCGAAATAACAATCGAAATATGCGTGGACAAATGCATCGAAATAACAATCGAAATATGCGTGGAAAAAATCGTCGGAATAAGCATCGAAATAACAGTTAAAATTTTTCTTTTAAAATTTTTTTAAATTTATATATAATATTTGCTACTTCCCATCTTGGGGTGTGTTTTAGGCTTCTCTTTACAAGCATATGTGTCTATGAGAGAGAGAGAGAGAGAGAGAGAGAGAGAGAGCGCTAGAGAGAGACATGATCAAAGAGAAAGAGATAGATAAAGAGAGAGAGAGAGGGGGGGGAGGGAGCCAAGGGAGAGAGGAGGGTATAACTTCTATCACACTCTTTGAAGGAGAAAAAATGCTAGCTCCTCCTCCTCATCACTAAGGTGCAATTAAGAAAGTGCTCTATTTTACAAATGAAATTAAAGTTCATCATCAACTTGCTTGTCCTCAACAAGATCCAGGGCTCCAAATAAATCTATTTCTAGAAATACTCCATCATTTTTATCAATTGGTGGAACCAATTGTCTTGTACTAGTAGAAGGTAATCGTCATCCTCTTCTAGCTCTAGCATGAGACCTGTTGTGATGCATCATGATCATGCTCAGCTTGAATCTCTTCTTCTTCTGAATTATCTCTAGTGTCTATTTCTCATTCAAGATGTATTTCCTCAATGAGTACACCTTCATCCGATCCTAATCCTGTGTGAGCCTCACCTACTTCCTCAACTAGTATGTCTTCTTCTTGTTGTTGAATATAGGTGCTAGTGGTGTATGCTCACCCATCACATGATCTGGGGAGAGTTCCTCAGCATTTGGTAAACAATCAACTGCTATTTTCACCTCTTCAAATATTTGTTTTGCACATGTATTTATTTGGATCACAAACAACCATTTATGATCTGTCGTAGGTCTTCCACAAAGATGCCTTGCTCACACTGCTTTGGTAGCACAAATGTGTCCCTTTGGTCAGTCCATATCTTTGTACGGTCTACTTGAAGAAATTCACACTTGTCTTTGCATACAGTTACTTGCTCCCCTTGAGTTACCAACTTGTCTTTGCGTACAGCTACTTGCGCCCCTTGAGTTACCAACTTGAACCATTTCACATCAAATATGAATATATCAAACTTTCTGAATCCAACCTTGATAATATCTAACACCATATTGGGGAATATGGGAATTTCTCACAAGTTTGGGACACGTGGTCAAAAGTTTGGATTAACCATAACTTGAACACCACTAATCCAAAATGAGCGCTTTATAGCTCTTTAGATTCCATTTTTCAAGCGCTTTTTCCAAGTTTGGGGGGTGAAGGGCTATAGAGGCGTGGTTCTTTTTTCTTTTTTTCACCTCACAACTGTCAGTTGCGGTACTGAAGCGGAAGATGTAGTTTGGTGCTTGTATCTGTTTTATTCCGACAAAACAAACTAGACAGAAGGAAAATTAAAAAGACAAAAAATAAAAAACATTAGTGCTAAACACCGGATTTGGCCGAGGGGAAAAACCCAATGGGAAAAAGTGCCCTGGCTTTTAGTTCTTATTAAGAGAGTACAAGTGCTAGTCTTGCACTGGGGGTGGATGTATGTCTACATTCTCAGGTGGGTGGACATCAATAGCTTCAGGATGTAATGATAACCTAGAACGTAATCCTACCCATGGAGAAGATGGCAAGGGAAGAAGTGCATCTTCACTAACATATGGTATGGGCACAGTAGGAAGGCTAAAGAGGCACATATGGTTTTGAAACCATTCTAAAGACTCACTTACATTGAGCCAAAACTGACATGTAGATTCATGGGGAAGAAGAACCTGCAAAATGGGAGGGGTTAGCAAACGAAGGGTGTCCTCGTGCCATGTTTGAGCTCTCTCCTCTTTCGGGAGTCTTTGTTGGTTGGGTCCACGTTGCGGCATCATAATTGCCCAGAGATTATGTCATTGAGGTGTGACCCCCATGATCTGTTGCATCATACCAGTGCCATAGCGACGGAAGTATGTGCAACACTGCCAACATATATGGGAAGCATTCCCCAATACCATACGAGCACAATCGCGACAGTGTGGAAACGGATGATGTTGCTGGTAGTATAACTCCACAAATTGTCTTCCACAGCAATCCTCACCCACTGGGGCATAAAAGTATCGAGAGTGTGTCTGAAAAGGTGCAATGCTGTAGCCCCCTTGATAGTCAGGGTGAGTGCTATATAGGTCCAAAGATGGACTGCATGTGTCCAGCCAAGTCTCCATTTGGTTATTCTACACAACACATAAGGAAGTGTTCAGATTTTTATTTATTTATTTATTTATTTATTTTTACTGCCACTTGAACGAAGAATGCTAATATGTACAGGCATGATGGAAATAGAGCTAATAGATTCGATAGATGAAATGCCAAAAAGTAGCTTTTGTAGCATGATAGCTCTTTCAAGATTGAGTTTGTTTTTGGATTATGCAAATTGTTTGTGGGGTGTTGACATATGGCACAAGTTCCTTTTTGTTGGACTCTTTTTTGGTACCCATTTTAGAGTACGTGCAAGAGATTGAAGTTTAGTCGGAGGTGAGATTATAGTGATAGGCATAGGAAATGCATTGGGACAAATAGGAGGAGGTGTGAATGGATATGTTTGAACACTTCTGAGCTTTGGCAACCATATGGCAGCTGTGTTCTTGCCATCCCATTGGGATTTCAAAATTTTCTTGGGTCTTCAGAGTACCCAACTCTAACACCTATGCCTATAGACTTATGGGGGCTGGTAATGTAATTTGATTAGGGAAAGAGTAGAATACCGACGACATTCCAAATAGTTGGAGTTATAGGAAGAACGCTCTTTCCTTGATAGTCAGGGAGTCTACTTGTGTAGGAGCCTGATTGAAAGTTGTCGGCTTTGTAAGACAAACTTTGACATTGCTTGTGTTTTGAGGAATAGACTCTGAACTTGATTCGGTTGCAATATCCTCCTTTTGATGTGTTGCCTCCGAGATAGAAGTGAGTAAAGGTACCCACTTGCCTTTTTCTTCCCATGTCAGTTTGGAGTATCCCTTCCTGTTCAAGACCTTCTGATGATGTCCGATTGACGTGTCAGCTTGTGTTTCCACCTGGACTCTTTCAGGCTTGGTAAGGCATGGTTTCCAGTATTGATTTGGTTTCTGTAAGTGAGGTGGTATTGACTGCTTTTGTTCTTGAGTAGACTCTGGAACATAATTATATTTTGTTGCAGTAGTCCCTGCATTCTTTTTTGGTAGCCACAAGGTAATAGCACCCTCGTAGTAGCCTTGTGCTTGCAGAACCTTCTTTGGGATCCACCGTTGTTGAGTGGTCCTATTGGAGGTGGAGCTGTTGGTTTTGGTGAACCTCCTCTTTAGCTTTGTATTCCTTGGACGTTCCTTGGCAGCATTGGGTCTTGGCTTGCGAGCTGCTTTAGGTAACCAAATTTGAATTCTAAGTGCTTCTCCCCTTCCGTAGCCTTGTGCATATAAGAGAGATGTTGGCACATGCCATCCTTGAGTATTGTCATTGTCATTATTCACCCAAATCATTGGATCTTTTGAGGATGTCTCTATCACAGTAGGGATGGTTTCCACCTTTTGAAAAGATGGGAGTGCCAAAGCACTTAATCCTGTAAGGTGAGTAGAATTTACCAACAAGGTGTATTGTCGTGAGTTCGAGTCTATACCACATCTAGTGGTTCTAATCCATGATCTGCCTAGAACAACATCCACCACTGCTTGGCTCTTGTTAGCAACATAAAAAATCACGTGCATCGATTGATCCTGAATGGACATATTAATACAGCACTTGCCTAGGGCTAGGGTTTCATCACCAGAGAAACTCTGGAAGTTCAATGATGCATTGGTGAGCAAAGGTTGGCCTAATGATGTCCACGCTTCATAAGACAAAACATTGCAGTCGGCTCCCAAATCTATAAAAATGCTGCAAAGATTGGTCTTTGAGTAGGGATCCTTACATCAATATGAAAGGGATCTACAAAGTCTTCATCATCATTCAAGTGGATGGCCATGATAGCTGCCTTGCGGTGCTCTCGTGCTAGTGCTACTCTAGCCGTAGCTTCTTCTTTTGCTTGACTTTGTAACAAAGCTTGATCTTTTTTACGTGTCTGACTAGCATGTATGCGTATCAGCATATCATCTGTTAGAGGTTCTTCATAGCGCTTCAAGTGGCTACCATTGATGAAGTTAGTCATTGGCTCTCCATCTAAGGTTTCCAACCTTACTGCACCACTCGCACTAAGCTCATTGATCACAAATGGACCAAGTCCTCGCATTTTCAGCTTGCGTTTTTGTTTCTTCAATGTGTAAAGCAACACTAGATCACCTCTCCTGAAGTGACCTTTCTTCACATGCGTATCATGCCAACGCTTTTGGCGTCATTTTTCAGCATACATGCCAATGATGGCCAATAGCCTGTCTTCATCTAGCCTCTCCAATTCATCGATACGTGTAGAAAATTCATGATCCATCCACTCAAGTTGTTTTGCAACTCAAAGTGTAGGTACAATAAATTCTATCGGAAGGATAGCATCCAATCCAAAAACTAGATTGAAAGGTGTCGTGCCTATGGACTTTTTGTAAGCAATTCGGTAAGCCCATAGAACTGAGTGAAGTTTCTGTTCCCAATCTATTCTATGTCCCTCAACAATCTTTGTAAGCGCATTGCAAAGAGTCTTGTTTGTGCTCTCAGCTTGACCATTTGCTTACGGGTGATAAGGCGCTGACCTCTTATGGATGATCATAAAGTCTTCCAAAAGAAAGGTAATGACTTCATTGATAAAATGCACACCTTGGTCACTCACAATCTCAATAGGTAAACCATAGCGTGTAAACACATGTTCGTATAAAAACTTTGCAGTGGTCCTAGCATCGTTTTTTACTGTGGCTTTTGCTTCTACCCACTTCGTAACATAATCTGTGGCTACAATGATATACTCAGCATGTGTATGGCTACAATGATATACTCAGCATGTGTATGGCATGCTGGTGGTTTAATCGGTCCCACAAAATCAATTCCCCATTTGGCAAAAGCTCTACTAACCCCATAATTGGTCTCAATGGCATGTCCTCATACTTGGTAGGAGGTTTGGCTCTTTGACATTGATCACATCGTTTGACATACTCTGTCGCATCATGAAAAAGCGTAGGCCACCATAGTCCTGACCATAGTATAAGTTTGGCAGTTGTTTCTCCACAAAAATGTCCACCCCCAACTCCTGAATGTGCATGAGTCAATACGCTAAGGTAGTCACTCTCACAAACACAAGTGCGTAGGTTTCCATCTGTGCCCCTTTTGTACAGCTAGCCTTCAATAATCTGAAAACTCGCTGCTTCTACCTCTATGGCTCTCTTTCTATGCCTAGGCATCTTATCATCCATATGACCCTACGTCAAATACTTCACAATGTACGAACTCCAATTGGGTGTTGTTGAAATATAAAATAGAGTCACATATGACCCTACGTCAAATACTTCACAATGTACGAACTCCAATTGGGTGTTGTTGAAATATAAAATAGAGTCACATGAGGAATGGGTTTCCTTTGTTGAAAAATTTTACAATTTCGTACGTACTCTTCTGTATCAGCATGAAGTGTTGGCCACCAATATCCTTCCCACAAAACTCTTTTAACCGTATCCTTTCCAGAGACATGTCTATCTCCTAAGCTCACGTGGACATATGAGATAATCTCATCATATTGATCAGGGTCAGGGCATAGACAAAGTATTCCATCTTTTCCTAATTTATACAATCGTCCAGAAAGAAGCTTATAAGGAGCACAATGCTCTAAGGTCATTATTTTTTCATTGGTGGGACTAATGGAGTTAACGAATCCTGTCGTTAAAACTTGAACGACTGCCCATCTTGGTGCTGTCTCAACCAAGAATAGAGTAGCGTCAGGAATATCATCATCTATACCAATGGGTGCTTCTCCTGAAGTTATCCAAGAAAGATAATGAGCCTGCTGATGCATTTTTCTCTTCTTTACAGCTACTTCAAACTCAAATTCAAGAAGAATAACAAACCAGCATACAATCCTTTCGGTTGCACATGGCTTGTTCACAAGGTAAAGCAAAGCTTGATGATCTACGAAGAATGTAAATTTGTTGGCCAAAAGGTAATGCCGAAACTTCTTCACAGCATAGATCATAGCTAAGCCTTCTCTTTCCGTGGTGGTGTAATTCTTTTCAGCACTATTCAACTGGCGGCTAGCATATGAGACTGGAAAGTCCATTTTGTTCTTGCCTGGTTGAGCTAAAATACAACCAATTGCAAAAGTCGAAGCATCTATATGTACGTGGAATCAATTATCCTAATCCGACGACCTGAGAATAGGTGCCGTCACTAATGCTTTCTTCAGCTTTTCAAAGGCTTCTTCACAATCCTCTGTCCATTCAAATACAACAAGGAGTGCGTACAATGGCCATTCTATTTCAACATACATGTAGATAAATCTACGATAGTAGCCGCAATGACGCATGAAAACTTGTACCCCTTTTGCATTGTAAGGTCTAGGTAGCTCAACAATAACAGCTATCTTTTTCGCATCCGTGGATATACCATTCCTAGACACAATGTGGCCTAGAATCTTCCCTTGCCTAACCATAAACTTGCACATTTATCAGGGTTAAGGCATATGCGATACACTCTGCATTTCTCAAAGATTTTTTGAGATGCTCTATGTGTTCTTCTTTGTTTATGGAATGCACACACAAGTCATCCATGAATATTTCAAGAAATAATCGCAGGTATTCTTTGAACGCATGGCTCATCAACCTCTGAAAGGTGGCAGGAGCGTTAGTCAAACCAAAAGGCATGACTCTATATGCAAACACTCCCCATTCTGTAGAAAATGCGATTTTGTGTTGATTCTTGGGATCAATAGATACCTGGTTAATGTAGCCTGAAAATCCATCAAGGAAACTGTATGCCTTCTTACCAGCTACCCTCTCCAATACATGATCAGTGAGTGGAAGCGGATAGTGGTCTCGGACAGTAGCAGCATTTACTTTCTTTAGATTGACACATACTCGTAGTTTTCCATTCTTCTTAGGTAGCAGCATTTACTTTCTTTAGATTGACACATACTCGTAGTTTTCCATTCTTCTTAGGTACTACCACAATCGGTGAAACCCATTCTGTATGTTCAATCTCATAAATAAATTCAGCCACTAACAGCTTGTCAATCTCTTCTTTGATGTGGCAAAATTATCGTTATACGTGTAAGGACGCTGCTTGGACGGCTTGGCATCCTCTCGCATGGGAATTGTATACTGGTAGATCTTTGGATCTATCCCCTTAAGGTCTTTGTAACTCCAAGCAAATATATCTCGATACTCTCTCAGAGTAGAGATTAGCAATTCTTCCTCCACTTGGGTTAAGTCTGTGGCAATCCACACGTTACGTGGCTCTTTGCTTGGTTCTGCCAAGTCTATTTTCTTGGCATCCTCAGGGCCATCATAGGAAACTCCTAGTTCCTCAGGTTTCTGTCGACGATAAATAGGTTGTTGCAAGACTATTTTCCGATCTTGTATGGTGAATTTCTTGAAGTTTGAGGGGATATTGTGGTATCCTCTTCTTCCTTTGAGTCATCACTCATGGAAGACCATGCTGCTTTTAGCATTCTCTTCCGTTCTTGCACTAGAGCTTTACGCTCCACGCTCGTCATGGTGCTTTGTTCAGTCTTGACTGAATGCTCTGAAGCCTTAGATTTTAGCTTCGGTTTCCATTTCCTCTTCTTCTTTGGGTTGTCACTCTCCTTCTCGTTAAACTTTTGCACTAATTGAAAGCCGTATCTCCATTTCATCTTGTCTTTGATGTAATCATCAGCTCCCAAGTAGTACAAGTACTCGTTCTTACCTACAAAGGTTGGAGGTCGAATAAAGTCTTCTTTATTCACATCTTCTCTTTCTTTTTGTTGTTATTGTCTCTTTTCCTTGACTTTCTATTTGCGAAACTTCCGGTGACTCTTGCAAAACTTACGTTTCGGTTTGTCACTAGAAATACTCAGCAAGACCTCTCTGCCCTTTAACAACAATCTTATCTTCGGTTTGTCACTAGGAATACTCAGCAAGACCTCTCTGCCCTTTAACAACAATCTTATCTTCTCTAACTTTGATTCAGGGACTATGGCATCGTCATCAGAATCCTTCCCATCAGAGGATTGCTGTACTCAAGAGGGGATACTTTCTCTACAGATACCATATCTCCTAGCAATAATGATTTGTTTGCTTCATACCTAGGGGCTTCTTGAGGTTCCTCTGCATAGATCGGTCTTAGCATTCTTACGGGAATAATGTCATACCCATCTGGATCACAGAACTGTGTTTGCCTTGGCAATGCACAAGTGTCTATGGTAGCTAAAACATGGTTCCATTCTAAGGGATCTATCAAGTTATTAGGAAAAGGTATAGGGATATACACCTCATCCGTCACACTTCTTGTTGAAAATACAAGTGAATAGGGTGTGTACGGGAACAAGCCCTTGGTTAGAGGCTGTAAAAGAGGATGTGTAAATGTGAAAGAACCTATGAAAAGGTGAGAAGAATCTACTGGGAGAGAATAAAGGGTAGCATGAGAAGATTTAGGAAGTGTGGAGATATTCTGGGAGATATTCTAGGAAAAGTGAAGAGGTGGAGAGAATCAGGGAAAAGAGGTGGAGTGAATCATGGAGAAATCAGTGGGATTTGATGCTTGATGTAAACTCTATAAATTGAGACATTGCCCTAATGAGAATTTGGTGGTTTTTGAGTATCCATGCCTACATTAATCTATTTGCTAATTACATCTTAATTATTTGCTAATCACTTTATTAATTATTTGCTAATCACTTTGTTAATGATGTTGATTCTAGTGTTTGATCCACCATAGCTCATCACAATGCTCAAATTTTAACATGGTATCAGAGCCATGCTAATTTGTGAGCCCATTATCTTGCTAATTATTTTGCTAATTAGGATTAGTAAAAAATTATAATTTTTCCTCTTTTTTTAACTCACCTCTGTACCCCCAGCCAGTGGAGGAGCTCCCTCTCCTTGCACACATAAAATTAGGCCAAACCCTTCTAGCACATGATAGGTATCTCATAGCTCTTCAAGCTCATCCAAACAACGTAGCAAACTGCCACCGGATGAAGGAGAAATCATTGTTTTAGCAGGCTACGTTTTTCAGCAGAAGATCTCAGATCTACACTCACTCAGGGTAAATCACTCTAATTCCTCTTATCCCAAGTTGTTTTCAAGCATGCTCTACAAGTTGGTGAAGACAAAATTCAGTTTCATTAAGTCTACAATGAGATCCAAGCTCTTCATCAAATCTACTGGTGACTTTGGTAAAATAGAGATTAAGCTTTCAATATTTGGTCAAATCTTGTGTTTCTTGGCTTAATCCTCTACTAGACTCATTGCTATTGATGGCTTTGAAAGCATTGGAGCTCATTTGAAGTCTACGGCACCAGATCTTAACTCCCCACATACTCTGTTTTTTGCACACAAAATAGTGGATTAATTTGCTAATCAATGATTAATCAGTACTAATCACTATATTTTGGTGCAATTGAGGGTTCAAATTAACCATTAGGTATTTGATACAGATCCCTATAACTTCATATTGCAATTCGGAGTTGGTTTGATACTCCAACCATTCCGTACAAATTGGTTACCCTTGATTTAATGTAATTTTTGGTGATTTTATGCTCATAAATTTGTTGTAATCATCTCTTAAACACTAGATTGAGTTGTAAAAGTGTAGACACTACCCTTGAATCTTGAAATTGGATCAAGAGGTAAGACCCCCTTCACATCACCATGAGTACAGCACAGGAAATAGCCAAATTTAATGGGGAACAGTTTTATACATGGCAGACAAAAACCATGTATTTGCTCATGTGAGGAAAAATCTACGGGGATTAGTTGAAGGGAGAGATGAATGCCCAGAGAGAGGGGAAAATGAGTGGAAGAGTAGGAATGAAAAAGCATTGGGACTTATTGCACTCAGTTTAAATGATGAAATCATTCATCACATCACAGGGATACAATGGGCAAAAGATGCATGGGATGAACTCAATAAATTATTTGGTACACAAGCAAAAAAATTCAAAGATAAATCTATTAATGCAATTCTACAAATTGGACCTGAAGGAAAGTGAATATTTAATCACACACTTGAACAAAAATAAAAGCATTAAGCAACAGCTGGCAGCTATTGGCAAAAAGGTAGAAGATGATGAGGCACTAGCATTGCTTCTAGCATTGCTTCTGAAGAGGCTTCTGAAGAGTGTGGACAAAGGTGATTATGAAAACAATGTAGCAACACTAAAGAATGTACCTGAATTGAAGCTACACGAGACAGAAGTAGCTCTACTAGAGCAAGAGAGAAGAGGCAAAGAGAAGAAATGGCTCGACTCAACAGCAGGAGAAGAAAAAGCATTCTTCACCCGAGGAGGATTCTCTCAAGGACGAGGACGAGGAAGAGGCAGAGAAGGAGGGAGGACCTTCACTTGCCACAAATGTGGAAAGCCAGGACACATGGCGAGAGACTGCTATAGCAAACCCAGTGGAGAAGGAACGACATTGGCAAACTTCATGGAGGCTCCAAAGGAAGTGGAGTCGGATCATCTTTTCAGAGAGAGAGAGAGAGAGACCCCACAACCCAATGTAACCTACCCCAACAAAGTAAAACCACCTCTGAGCCACCGATGATGTAGGCCACGTGGTAGATGTATGTGTGAGCACTTTAGTCAAGGTCGCAGGCACTTATAGTAGCCTTGGACACATAGAGAGAGAGAGAGTGTCAAGGACTATGGAGTTTAGGGACTTGAGGCATTGGTCGCGGCTATTAAGTAAGAGGGAAACTTGGTATAGGGTCCAGGTGTGCTAGAGAGTATTCACTTGAGGGGAGGTGTTGAAAATACAACGGGAACAAGCCCTTGGTTAGAGGCTGTAAAAGAGGATGTGTAAATGTGAAAGAACTTGTGAAAAGGTTAGAAGAATCTACTGGGAGAGAATAAAAGGTAGCATGAGAAGATTTAGGAAGTGTGGAGATATTCTAGGAAGTGTGGAGATATTCTGGGAAAAGTGAAGAGGTGGAGAGAATCAGGGAAAAGAGATGGAGTGAATCATGGAGAAATCAGTGGGATTTGATGCTTGATGTAAAGTCTATAAATTGAGGCATTGCCCTAATGAGAATTTGATGGTTTTTGAGTATCCATGCCTACATTAATCTATTTGCTAATTACCCACTAATTACATCTTAATTATTTGCTAATCACTTTGTTAATGATATTGATTCTAGTGTTTGATCCACCATAGCTCATCACAATGCTCAAATTTCAACACTTCTGTGTATGGTAACATTTCCAAGTTGCAAGTCTCGACAAGATGCTCCACAGATCCATAGATCAGCTCTTCCTTCAGACATAGTTTCTCCCGATGCTTCTAAAGAAGCGGAATCAAACTCATCCACAGGAGAGTGCATCACATCTCGATAAGCATGGTTTTTCAGATTCACTCTCGTGGTTGCATTCTCATGTCTGAGGTACAAGTAATTGTAACACCAGTCTTGAATCATTTTGAATTGGCGCATGAATGGACTTCCTAGGATCACTTCGTAATTTGTGTTCTTGCCAAAGTCTACGATAGCAAAGGTATGTCGGTACTCAATGCCACATGACTTGACTATAACGTTCTCAAGCAATCCTATGGGACTCTCTAGATTTTTGTCTGCCAATTGCAAACTCATCCTTGTACTTCTAATTGCAGGTTTTCCCCACATTTCCCATAGAGTTTTTGTTGCTATACTCACCCCTTCTCTGCTATCTAGAATAGCTATAGATTCAATCTTGTTGATCTCCACAGGAAGCGTAGTATTTCCTTCATCGTCTTCACAATGCTTGCCAACTTTGTTCATAGGAACCCGAATTGTTTGCTTAAGCATTAGCTCAGAAGCCTTTGCCTTCAACAACTCCTTAACTTGGATGTTCTGGTTCCACAAACCTTGCTCAGTTAATTATGTAGCCACTTCTCCCCACAATCTTGGCCTAAGCTTTAAGAACTTTGCAAGTGGAATGGTACACGTAACTGGTGCCGACATTAAAGCTTGCAAGCTCCCTATGTCTCGTTCCTGATCAGGTTGTCGTGTCATTGATGGTACTCGCATGATTTGGCTATGTGCCTCGTACAGTCCTAAATATGAGGGTAGTGTCTTGCATGTGAGCTTGTTGCTCCGAGCTGAGACAACAGTCTGAGCATCATCTGGTAGAGATAAAGCATCTAATTCTTGAACCCTTTTATTCGAGAATTCTACTATAGGGAATGGTGGTGACTTGTCAGAAGATGCTAGATCCTCAACTTGTTTTTGCACCGCTTCCCACATCTCCCTTGCTACTGCTTCCTCTATTTCAAGAATTTCATCTCCAAAATCCGTGGTAGTCAATGGTTTTGACTCGTCTGCATTGGTATGAGGTAAATCTTCTCCTCCATGCATTTCTGGGAAATGTAGAGATACAACTTCACTTCCCTTTTCCATGCTTGGCATGGCTTCTGGTATCGTCTCTAAGTTAGGCTTCAGAGAAGCAGGTCCTCTTGCGTACATAGGTGGTGGGCCGTCTATTAGAGTCTGAGTATCCCTAATCAACTGCTTATGGATAGCCAAGTTGATTGTCTCTTCACGAGGGTTGGGATATTCTTGCAGCTTCTTAGGCAGCTCGGTCAGAGCTGTGATCCTACTATTATATGCTTGAAGCGCTGCATCTAAAGGCTCATACACCTTATCCACAAGGACTGATCCTCATGAGCTTTCCTCAGACTCGGATGCTTTTCCCTTTTGCTCATTTTGAGTTTCCTCTCCGATTTGTTTCGTTTTCAACATTCCTTCTAGCTCTTTTGGGATAGAGTTTCCTCCATCAGAGCTCTTCTGCTCCTTCGACTTCTTACTCCCCTTGCTGCGTGGTTTACATCGAGTTGATTTCTTTCTCTCTTTTCCATCTTTGGATAGAACCTTAGTCTCAGAGGGTTTCTCAACAACCTCTTTGACATTCTTTTGCGCTTGGGCTCTAGTCACTACTCTTAGCGACACTAGTTCGTTCTCCTCCTCAGATGTCGTAGGTGATGGAATCACTTCAACATAGTTGAGGGGCGCTTTAGCTTTTTGTGCTGCCGGATCCGCAGGCTTCAACAAGCAATCCTTTGGTAGATGGTCAATGCTACACCCTTGGCAAAACCTCTCTATAGGTGGAAACGTAGATGTTAGCTAAGAGGGGTCGTTTCTTGTTTGGACATTCTCTCGCCCAATGTGGTCCACCACATTCGTAGCATGGTCCTGTTTGTTGCGTGTGTTATAGTCTCTTTGTAGGATATGGTCCTGGATAACCTTGAGTCTTGGTTGGCTGAGATCCTATAAGCATCAAAGAGCTTGGGTCTCCATTAAAGTCATGAGCTAGGCTTGGTCCAGTGGGGTTCTCAAAGTAGGGTTCGACAAGAGGATGCTCCACTTCGATATAGCATGGTTGAGAGCTAACCATCTCCATACCTAATTCAGGATTCTCATATTCCACATATCTAAAGGAAGCTGTGCGCCAGGTGGAGGAGGTTGAGCTCCTAGCACCGGCCGTGCTTGCTCTTGAGCAACTAAGGTTCTCTCATGGTTCACAACTTACTGTCTAGGTGTAGAGTTGGCTGCTTGTTCCCTTTGTATCCTTGCAATGTGATTGCAGTCCGAAGTCACGTGTGTGTAGTTCCATTTACAAAGCTCGCACCACTTCTTTGTTGGTTGATTGCCAACCAATGGTGAGAAGTTGGGCACTGCTCGGTTTTATGGCTACCTCCACATCCTCCACAGACAAAGGGGCCTGTAGGTACAGTATGCATGTATGATGGTTGGGGTCGGTAGGAAGGTCTGTAGTATTGCCCCATCTTTTTCAATATTATCTCGGCAATCTGATCAAGATTAACTAATGGCACACTAGAGTCAGAGCCCTTCCCAGAGCTACATTTATCATTCGGATGACTATCTTGGTTTCCCATGCCAGTCATGTGAAAGTTGTCATCATAATCCATGGCATCCATGCAACACTCATTGAAGATGACATGCTTCTTTGCGTACAAGTGAGCGTGAAGCGTCTTGTTTCGTAAGCCTTCCAGGAAGATAGAAATTAATCTTCCTTGGCTTCTCATCGTCAGGGCATCGATTGATGTACTGCTTTAGCCTATTTACGCAATCTCGCACAGATTCTTGATCTTTTTGCTTAAAAGCGTAAATTTGAGCTACCGCATTATGTTTAATTCCCATTTTTGAAAATGCAGCTATAAAGCTCTTTTCCAGCCCATTGAAAGATCGCTTTGCCTCAGGCTCCAAAGTCTGAAACCATGATAAAGACTTACTCTCTAGCATCAAGCCAAATCCCTGGATTTACATATGCGTATCTGACTTGCTCCGCATGTATAGCTTGCTTAAAAGCTGCTGTATGGTCATATGGGTCACCGGATCCGTCATACTTCTTGACAAGATTTTGCAGTGCAGATGGCCTCACTTTTCTAGAATATTCATCGTCATGTCTCCTATATGAGTCTCGGCCTCTAACTCTAGGCTCTTCAAATGTTAGTTCACTTGGTCTATGGGGTTCTCTTGGAGGTACATATCCACTTGCTCGTGTTCTTTCTTCTCCCCTAGATTCTCTAAGAGCCCCGAGTCTCCTCATAGGATCAATCGTTGGAAAGACTGGTCCTTGAGTAGTTGTTCGCATGGAAGGTGCTGGTCGAGCCACACTTGGGGTTCTAGCCCATGGTGGTGCTAGTGTTTCTCCTCGAAAGGCCGATTCATCTGGACGTGCCGTGTCTAAGGTAGACACCTCAGTGAAAAGGGGCCTTCCTTTCCATGTCATTTCCCTAACCTCTGACCATTCAAGGGTTCTAAAGTCGTTCCCCCATCTATCACGAACACGCTTAGTGAAACCATCTAGATACTCTACAGTTATTGTATGCGTGACTAGAAGCTCTAAGCTCCGGTGCTTAGTGGTTGCATAGAAGGTTTCTACCACATCCCTATACACATCTTTAATTGGGTCGTCTTGATAGATTTTAACTACTGGAATTTCTTTTACTATGTCCCATGGGTTTTTCTTGGTCTCTTTTTCTTTTCTCATTCTTTCTCTATCCTCCCAATTCCTGTCGGAAAACAATTCTTCAAGTAAAGAAATGGGCGTACCAGGACTGCGCGATGTTCCTGGCACATTTGGGTCCGATGGAAGCTCCTTTTTCTGCTTTGCTTGTGCGCTAGGTTGAAGTACACCCAAAACATCCACTTGTTCAGGATTTTTGGTGACCTCGTAGCGTGCTCCATTTCTACCCATGTACATATCGTCTTGGTAGTTTACCCATGGTGTTGGTTCAAACGCATAATGAATGACTGCAATTTTAACAACAAACAAGCACATTGGATCTTTGTAGATCTCACCACCATGTGCGTTTGTATACAAGAAATGGAGTCTCATGTTGTCAATCAACTCCCCATCTGGGATTTCAAATGGATTAGCAGAATCTGCCATACCAATGGGTGTGGATGGTCTATTCATGCCAAATGACTCGTTTATGTCCATTGAAATATCACTCTCGGTTCTTGAGAGGCTCTCTGTTTGAGACTCCGAAGATGTCTCGAGAATGCTCTCCAAGTTGCCAACAACGGATTGAGTGCCGCTCCCTTGAGTGGTTACCCTAGATGGTGCACTAGTGTTACGTCCCCCTAGTATTGTTCCTGAGCGTAGATGCATACGCTATTTTTAGCACGTTGCAGTGTCCAGTTTTTGAAATTTATATATATATATATATATAAACCCTACCTAACCACTAAATGCAACTAACATGAATATGTGTGTAAATACCTATTTTATTTATTTATTTATTTATTTATTTTAACTAATTACATAAAAATACTAATTATGCAAAAAATTATAAAAATTTTAAAAAAATTTACAGAATATGTAGAAAATGTGGACTCAAAATAAAACACATAATTTATAGATTTTTTAAATTATTTTTATTATTTTATTTTTTAATTTTTTATTATATATATATATAATGCAAAAAAAACATGAAAATTGGTATGCAGATTTTGAAAAATTAAAAATTAACCAAAAAATAATTTTAAAAAATAATAAAAAATAAAAAAATAAAAAATAAATTACTAACCTTATCCTCTTATCCTCGCGAATCTGCTGTCGCCTTCACCTCCACACCTTCTCTGCTGTGCCACTTTCTCCTCCAACAGCTGGCGGTCGCTCTCCTCTGTTGCGTTCAACGGCCAGGCGGCCCTTCACTTCCACACCCCTGCTCTCTCTGCTGCCTGCTGCCAGCCTCTCCTTTGCCTTCGCGTGACGCCTTCGCCGCCAGCTGCCTTCTCTTCGCTGCCTCAGCTGGCAGCAGTCGCCGCCTTAGCTGCAGTCACCTTCGCCCGCCACAACCTCCCTTCGCCTTCTGTAGTCACCTTCGGTAGCTCTCCCCGGCCCCTTCGCCTTCTCTCCTCCTGCGGTCACCAGCTTGGCTTCGCCTTCGCCGCCCCCGCGGCGGGTGAGCTGACACCACCAACTTCCTTGCTCTCAGCTGTCTTCTCTTCATCTAAGCTAGGAGCTTGCGCTCACCTCCCTCAATCCCAAAGCATGCACACATACAACATGGAAGCTTTAATGGAAGCTCGCCACACACACAAGCACTCAACATACAAGCCTCAACCGTGAGAGCTTATGGAGCTTGCATAAGCTATGGAAGAGCTTAGCAACGTACCCAATAGCATTTCGCAATGCTCAATGAGAGCTACAACCCGTCACACCATTGCAACCATGCATAGCTTACAAGAGAAAGAGTAGAGAACACTATGCATTCATTAGCTAAGAGAAGAGCCTTGCTCATACAATAGTAGAGGTGCATTTGGGGACTCTTGACGAGGTCAGGCCGCTTCGACCCCTTGGGTCTTGCTGAATGTTTAGAATGTAATGGCTGCCAAAGATCCTCAACCAACCGTAGGTTGTATCCCCGGGGCAACGGCGCCAATGGAAAGACGGTTGTCTCCCTACGTATGCAATATAGGCAAGTAGACTACACTCCTAGCTCACCAATGGAATGATAAACACTCCTTTCATCGCTAGGGGATTCAACCCGGTTAGGTGCATGGAAGCTTATCCCTTTCGGGGGAGAGAATACTATGAACACCACTACCTTGACATAGACTTTACACACACAAGCTCAATCTTGCCATAGCTCATTCACTCATCATCCCACTCATTCATACATCCAATATAAGAAGAAAGCTAAGCCAATGAAGAAACAAGCTCACTCATAAGCACACAAGCTCAAGCACACTTCATTCTCAAGCACTTACTTCCCTAGCATGCACACAAACCTTGAAGCTTAATGGAACTTGAAATAAACATGCATTCTCATTCACTACTCAAGCAATGCCTGGCCCATGGAAAAGCTACAAGCTATGGAGAAGCTTAAGCTTGAATCCACTACCACACAAAGCCTAATAGAGAATCCACAAGCATCAACAAAGAAGCATGCACACTAGAGAATAGAAAAGAGAAGAGAGAAAAACATCATCTCATTGCATTGAATTAGAGGAGCATTGCTCATACAATAGTGTAGATGGGGAGAGAGAAGAGCTTGCACCTCTATGAATAAGAGGGAGAGCTAGTCTCAAGAGAGCTCAAGCATAAGTTTAGCCCAATGTGTCCCTAAGCTCTCAAATGAGCCACTATTTATACTAAAACTCCTAAAACTCCCAAAACTTCCCATGTGGGATTATTCTCAAGCCCACTCCCACACTCACCTACAACTTGGAACTCTTTACAAGAGCCCTAAATAAGAATGTCAAGTCTCTTGTTTTCCTGCTTCCATCTTTGTGTTACATCCTTGCATTGATCACCACTCGTTACGCAACATTAATTCTTTTTGCCCTATGTATATTATGTTGGCCTTTTCATATTAGTCCTACTCCAGCTTGTGTATAATATTTGGCCTTTCCATATTTATTATATATTGTGTACTATATTATATATATTTACTATATTATATATATTATATAGGATATATACCCCTGGTCACTTAGACCCCTAAGGCTAGGTGCCATTGGGCACCTCCCTTGTTTTTCAAAGTGCCACATTGGCACTTTTACCAGAAATTGGAGGTGCCATTTGGCACTTGAAATTGTGAAAGGCTCCCGTATGGGTGCCAAATTTAAAGCCTGCTCGTGCACCAATCTGCGGCGGCGGCGGCTGGAGATCATTGACAATAACCAGTGGGTGGCCATGGACACCACGTGCGGCACTTGTGCACCAATCTGTTATTTTGCGCCCCCTTTAATAACTCTCTCTCTCTCCCCTTTCCTCTCTAACTCTCTCTCTCTCCCTTTCCTCTCTAACTCTCTCTCTCCACTTAACTATAAATTTTGCTTCTAGTTTTTTTTTCTCTATATATCAAGTGCTCTTTAATACGTGGATAGAAGACTTGAATATATTTATATTTTTCTCTTGTCTCTAGTTTTTTTACAATATCATATGTTCTTTAATATGTCGATAGTCATCTATTTTGTCTCATGGGAATTTATATTTTGCTTTAGCATCAATGGATCGAAGTTGGTGTGTTGTTATACTATTTATTTGATTTAGAGCGGTTGCTCGATTCACATGGAAAGACTATGGTGGCCAGGATGTCCGGACACCCATTAGTTAATCTAAACTCCACGTGTCAAGCCCCTGGATAGATAAATTAACAATCTAAACTTCTACTTGTCAAGTCACTATACGAATCATCAAAAGGAAAAAAACTAGAGAGAGATCCATTTCTCCCCTTTTGCATCATGAAGAAGCTTTGCACCATCCTAGTTTATGAACTTGCCCCATGCTGAGATAATATAATGTATAATGATGCTCAAGCTCGCCCAATGTTGTTTATCCGTTACTTGATATCGTCGTGGGGTTCGTCCCTTGTATACTTTGTGGGCCCGATGGAGTCTACAAGGGAACCCAAAGATTCTAAAATACCTATCACATGTGCAATGAGTTTGTCCCTTGTATACTTTGTGGGCCCGATGGAGTCTACAAGGGAACCCAAAGATTCTAAAATACCTATCACATGTGCAATGAGCGAGTTTGGTGCCATGGTGTGAATCGTGATGTTTTTGAAATCAGCACCCCCATTGAACACAAGTATTGATAAGCTCGATGACCTCCCCCTAGAAACTTGACCGGATGATGGGCATGGTGATCTCCTGCATTCCACCTACACTTTCCAACTCACAAGAATAGATGATGATGCTAACAAAGTGGGATATTCACTATACACCTCATCAATCTAGCCTTGAGTAGATTCATCCAGTTGCTCGGATATGATGACTTGGTCTGCATGCTTTTTCTTGAATGTTTTGCCTAGATATCCACCCATTAATTAATCGAAACTCAACATGTCAAGCCCCTAGATACATAAATTAGAAATCCAAACTACTAGATTGAATTCTTATGAATCATCAAAAGGAGGAAAACGAGAGAGAGAGAGAGAGAGAGAGAGAGAGAGAGAGAGAGAGAGAGCCATTTTCGGCATGTGGATAAAGCTTTACACAAGCCTAGTATATGTAGGTATCCCAAGCTAAGATAAAGCTTTACACAAGCCTAGTATATGTAGGTATCCCAAGCTAAGATAATATGATGTATAGTAATGCTCGAGCTCATCCCTTACTTGATACTGTCATTGGGTTCATCCCTTGGATACCTCCACGGCTCGATGGGGTCTTGGAGGGAACCCAAAGAGTCTCCAATGCCTATCACACAAGCCATGAGTGAGTTTGGCCCCATGCTATGAATAGTGATGATTTTGAAATTGGCAACTCCATCGAACAAGTACTAATGAATGTTGTTAAGATCATGATGACCTAAAAGAAATAAGAAATAATGAGAAAAGTCTAGGTGAGGTTTTAGGTCATTCACAAGGGACGGTGTGATTAATTTTGAGAAGATTATAATGAGATGAGGATCTCAAGCCAGGGTTTTCTTGGGGAGAAGGTGTAGGGTGATATTGAGGGGATTGAGGGTCTAGCATGGTCAGGGGTGGGTCCCTGGCCAGATGTGCCTGTGGAAGAGAATATATAAAGGGTGGCCAAATAGGTGGATGACAAAGGAGAGCGAAGAAGTCCTTTGTAGAGACTACCACAATGTTGGACAACAAAGTAAGGCTATGCAAAAATGAAAGTCAGTCTTGGCTTCTCAATACATGTAAGATGATGGTGTGGTGAGTGTTACCATACC
Source organism: Cibotium barometz (assembly GCF_041138505.1). Taxonomy (NCBI): domain Eukaryota; kingdom Viridiplantae; phylum Streptophyta; class Polypodiopsida; order Cyatheales; family Cibotiaceae; genus Cibotium; species Cibotium barometz. The sequence continues at coordinate 31,183,000 of NC_141053.1, read as the reverse complement.
TCATGATGTGTTACCAAAAAGCATCGATCAAATTAATGGGATTCAATAATTGGCAAAAAATCATGCACTCATATGTATAGTAAAGATGCATATTAGAGATGCTTTGTGAGCAAGGATGCACATTGGTTGGTTTAAGTGGAATGCCTCAACTTGAGAGGATGCATTGTGATCTTCTTCTTGGAAATAGATTGGTTTGTGAAGAGAGAACTTTTGATATGCTTAAGAAATTTAACATGTCCCATGAAATGAGTCAACATTAAACCATTTCTAACATGGTGCTTTTGATACAAGATTACAAGCAACAACCATGGATGCAAGTGTGGTCTTCTTTAATAATAGGCCAGTTGGCAATGCACATAACACATTTGGACTAGTACTATAAGAGGCATTAAAAATGTTTCATCTTCAAGGGGCTCATCCTCCCTTGGGTTTTTTATTTTAAGTCTCTTAATCATTTCTCAATCGATGATAGCTAAATTGCCCTTCTTTTCTTTTGCATTCAACCAACATGGTAATATACAACTGGTACCATGCTCGAGAGGCCTCATTTTAGCTTGTACAATGCCTTCCCTCCCTGATGGAAGATTCTTCTTGCAACTTGCATCAAGGTCATTAACTAGATAGGGTCCAAGATTACACATCCAAATTGACTAACCATAGAATCAAATGTCACGTAACTACTCAATTTGGATACTCATCAAAAAGTTGTGTGAACATGTTTTCTTTTGTCTCAGTTTCGGGTTCCATAAATATCTTTGAATTAAGGTTGTAGAAGAGAATTAAGGTTGTAGAAGAGACATTCATCCCCCACATTTTTATGTGATTGCATGGGATGAGAGGTGGGGAATCCTTAGACCTCAGGTTGGCCTATTTATGTAGGCAAGCATCACGACCTTGCATTCACCATGTCCTTGCAGTGCTCTCTCTTCGTTACTTCCAATATGGTATCAGAATTGTGGTGTTGTTGCTTGTCGTGGTTGATGAGTCTCATTGAACCCTCATAAAAAAGGCATTACCTCTGCTATTTGTGTATCACCATGAGTGGTAAGCCGAACATGTGGCTAGTGTGTTGGGCATAAACAATGGTTTGGGTGGGCTAGTTAGGTAGCATGCCATGTATCATTGCTGGGCTCTTCAAGTCACCTCTGAGTCGTATTTGGGTGAGTGTCACAACATTTCACCAAGAGGGGGTGTTGGAATAAGAATCATCATTCATGTGGACATGTGGAGATAATAATCCCATATGAAATACTAAGGGTGGAAATGTAAGGGTATATAAGGATTAATGTTGTAGCTGTGTTCTTCCTTAGTCTTTGAAAATATTAGAATGTCATTAAAGAACACACCAGTGACCTTTCATGCGAGGTCTAAATTTAAGGTCCATGATCTTGGAACTACATCTTGAAGTTATAATTATCAAGGGAAACTTGGATTAAAACCCATCCCAAACATAACATGTTCACTATTATCATTGGTAGATCTTGACCACTCAAATGATCTCTCAGTGCTAAACATGTGTAATGTTCCACCAGAACTAATTTATCCTCTCTATTTGAGTTGCCTGACAGACTATAAACAATCATCTCATGGTTAGTAGGAACCTATTCATTCTTTGATTTCCTAAATTATTGAGAACCTTCAAGTCCCAACTCAGTCTGTTGTATCAAGGTAATCAAGATGCAAGCGAAATACACCAAAAGGAAGTGTGGTCTCACTTTTGGTGGGGGCCAATTGGACGCAAACTTTTATTGTGTCTTGTAATTATTATGCTTTTATTCAAGTTGAATTTTTATGCAAATATTTTATGCTTCGGGTTCTTTTCCTCCTCCAACAAGTTAACACTGCGTATCCTAAAGGTGCGATCCTTCTTTGTTCTAGAAAAGAACTGGAGCACTCTAGGGTGAGGTCTTAGGCTTACTTAAACCTTGGTTAAGAAGCTACTTCAGCTACACCTTGAGGTCTACGGCTTCAAGAAGTGACATCTTATATGGACTTCTTGCTACCGATTTGGGCTCATGGCACCAACTCAATCTCATTGTCAACTTCTCAAGATGGAAGCAAGACCACTAGTTCTCTAGGAAAAAAATATCAGCATACTAGCCTTATAACCATGAAGGATCATTCTCTTTTCTTGGTTCTTTTACGTTATTCAGCTTTCCTATGAACATTGGTTATCCCTTCCTTAATTCTTTTAGTATTTTGCTACCCTTAACAATATGGGGAATTAGCTTGCTGCTTCTCCCTCGGTCTTTAACTTAGTTATGGGAATGGTGTTTAAATGTCACAATCTCTTAGCCACAGTGAATGACGGTAGTATAGGCAATAAGCCAATCCATTCCAAGAATACCATCATAGATACCCATTTGTAAAACATGGAACTAGGCTTCCACGGTATTGTAATCAAGCTAGAATTGTAGGAATCTAACTTCATGTGGTGTAGTCAGCTCTTTCCCACCATTGGCCAACTATACTATCATCTTTTTCTAGCGTGGGTTTTGACTGATCTATATATAAATTCATCAAACTATTAGGAGATAAGAATGAATGAGTACTGCTAATATCAAAAGTAGAATATGAAAGCTCTTACATCGATACAAATCTAGGGTTTGAATTATGCAGTACTAGTTGTTGGGTTCTTGATTCTCTTTGGTAGCATGCAAACAACCCTACGGATTGTCTGATGGTAAATATTTAGTTCTTCACTCGTGGAGTTTGCACCATGGCTACTTAACCTTCACCACAATCTCTTCCACACATCCTTCCTCTTTACTAATGCTAATTGATAGGGTCCCTGGTGGGCTGGAGGCTTGTAGGCATAAGCAACTCTCCCCTACAACTTGGCAACTAGGTTTCTCATAGGTGTTGACCTAGAAAAGGTTTGGGAAGCTTGAAATTGATTTGGTTGGAATGGTCTTTGAGGTTCACATTGAGGTTTAGGACAAAGTAAATTTAAACACTCTTGGTGGCGGTGTCTTAGCTACAAACACTCATAGCATAGGCCTTGACTTCTAGCTATCTCTACTGCGATTACTGAATGACGGCTTAAATAAAGTCCATCTAACCGAATTTCACTTCTCCTTTGGATTAGAACTATTGAAACTAGTTGTCTTTACAGTTTCCTACAACTTATCTACTAATGGCTTAGCTTTTGGGGAAGGATTAAGCCCAAGAAAGAAATGACTAACCACTTGCTCATTGGTTAGTAGGGGAGCATACTTCTTAAGGATACAAAACTTTGAGTAGTATGCCTCAAGTGTCAAGGTATTCTTTTTGAGACCAAATTATTCATTCATCCTGGTGTTCTCGTGGGGTAACGTGTTACTTGAATGTAGCTTCTACTTGATCCCAGGTGATTATAGCTTGAATGGTGGCATGTTTGCAAAACATTCCTTCCACCAAATATTTGCAGTCCCTATCAGTTATTAAAAACAACTGAGCATGGACAGATTTAGGATGCTCGTGTTTGGGATGGAAAGATAATTATCCATTACCTCCATTGAAAATTTGACATTTTTTTCACATTTTTTCCTTCAGCATTGAAGAATGGAGGTTACATCTACTAAAAAACATAAGCTTCCTCTCTCGTGTAGCATCATATAAAGGTGGAACAATTGTAGAGTTTGTGGGCACGTAGTATGCACAAATAGTAAACTAAATCAATGTCTCGAAAAAAAAGTAAAAATATATGCAAAATTAGAAAGAGATGGTGCAGAGTGAGTGCAACACCGAATGAGAGAAAAGAAAGATCAGTATATAGACATAACATCTATATACATGAGTTTTATATACAAAGTCTCAAAATGGCCTTTAAGCTTAAAAGCACATGAAGCATATTAACAAGATACTTTATTTTGTCATCCTACGTAGACAGAGAGACTTTCCCAATATGAATTTGGCACATGAAACACATTAACAAGATACTTTATTTTTCCATCCTCCTGCATCATAGACATAGGGACTTTCCCAACTTACTTAATAGGGTACATCATATCATTACATGTTTCTACATAACGTGGTTGTTACAAATCCATTAATTCTCCAAACCACTCACCATGGCTAGTCATGTGATAAGAGGATCCAAGATCAACAAAAAACATCTCCTAAATTTGGTGTATCATATGCTATAACCGTGGAACTATACTCCATCATAAAAAGTTTCTCACTTCTATCTTCAGCCTTCTTACTTGATGGTGCATAGTTTGCTTAAAACTTATAGCTTCTCACTTTTTATATCATTTTATACCAAAATCTAAAGCAGTCTAACATAGATAGTAAAAAGTAACGAGAACTAACAGAGATAGCATGGAGATAGAAAGATGGAGCAGTATTTTTGAATTAGGCAAACAAGAAGAGCTAACTTTAATAGTGCTGTAGACCGAATTGGTGAATGTTAAGGCTAGTGTGAGAAGAATTATGAGAACTATCAACACAAGGATTATGATAATCATATCTTTATATTATGTACTAGGAAAAAACATGGATTAAGAATGAAAAAACCTATAACTTTGTTTACAAAGCTCCTAATGCTCAAAGAGGCTGCTGAGAGTAGGAGCATAGAAAACTGAAAAAAACTCCCAAGTGCTACCTAAATGAAAGAGTGCTTGGCCCTTATATACTACTTTTGGCACCAATTCCTCAAGTTCTTTTCATACATCATCCAATATGTCATTATAGTGGATAAAGTGTCTTGTTCCATACCCACGAGTAGGTAGCAACAAATATACAACATTCAGTATGCCATTATATGAAAAGATATAGGGAGGAAGAGAGCTTGAGCTCTTGCAAGCATACACACACTCACACAAACCCTTGAAGTTTAAGACAATGCGATGATAATATTTTTCATGAGATGTATTATGGTTTAATAAGTTGTGATTCAAATAAGTCTTATTTATGACATGGATAGTGATTGATTTACAAGATCAAGTTACACTGCATAATGGCTCAAGATCTGTCTACTTTCTTTTTGGAGTTAAACTTTATAGAATTAAGACTAGTATGTTTTTACTTTAGAGTTTAGGAGGCTTACTAAGCTCTAGCATATATATGGCTATCTTAGCACATAAAATCGTTTATCCATGATAAGATCTATTACAGATATGAATAAGAGAGCACAATACTAAGAGAAATGAATGAGAGTCTAAAAGATGTAGTGAATACTGAGTATGTTCATTTTATCCAAGAGATAGGTAAGAAATGAATACTGAGTATGTTCATTTTATCCAAGAGATAGGTAAGAAATGAAGAATCAAGTTAAGAGATTAAATTATATCAAGTTAAGATCTTAGATAAGCAATTCATCAAGTCCTTCGTTCCCAAGAATACTTGAAGAAATATCAAGATGAAGACACATGGACATTTATAGTTTTCTTGAAATTCAAAAGCATACGACTTCTCAAGTTACTATATGAAGTATAATAATTAAATAAGAAAAACTATTTCTCAAGGTCTAATGATAGAGGATAAGATATTTTTATTGCCAAGGATAATGATTTCTTAACCGGGAGAGAATGTAACATACCTTCGAGTTTAACGAAGTTATGATTAAGTTTTAGATGCTATAGAATTCAATAATGAATTCCAACAGTTTTTCATCAATAAAAAATTCAAGTGTTAAAATTAAGTGAAAAATTAACGTTGAATTTTCTATTACTTAATATGCTCAAAGGTAGTCTTTAAGTGTATATATGGACATGCAAATCAGAATTTGACAAAAAAGTAAAATGTGCCCTTTTTTTGGAGTCGACTCCAAAAAAGTAAAATGTGCCCTTTTTTTGGAGTCGACTTTCACTTTCACTTTTTTTGGAGTCGACTTTCACTTTCACATATGGACTATTTTGGCAATTCTACCCATGACGAGTTGTAGACCATGTTTGTTATCGTAATTTTTAGATACCCGCATGACTAGTTTTTGATAATCAAGCATGAAGTTATACCTTTCTCAACTTGTAGCCCCCCTGATAGTAGATTTGAGAGCCTAGAAAAATCTACAAACAACACTTCTACAGCGTTTGGAGAGTCGATATGGAGAGTCGATATGAATCCCAATCACTCAAAACATCAGCAAATATATCATGCAGGTACACGAACACTCGTTTTATTATTTTTCTTTCAATTCTTTTGAGATTAAATTATAACTAAATCCATAACTCACGTGATAAGTGCATATACAAGAGAATCTAAGCCAATGTATGGCATGCTTAACGATGAATAATTCTTGACTCTCTTAATTATACACGATCACCTTGGTCTATGCGACTCAAAATAAACACTCCTGGAGGTAAAGAACTAGATTATAGAATATTTGACTAGTTTCTAACTAGCTTTTAGGTATAACCTTCACGAGGGGCTATTTTGCGAAGCTATGATATTTTTGTGTTCTTAGAATCAAATTTTAATGTAAACACAAAAGTTTTTAGACAAATGGGAAACTCTACAAAAGTGTATGAGACTCTAGAAAGCCAAACCCTTTTTTTTTTGTTATTCGAGTGTAAAGTGACACACTTGGTTGTTTTTGATAGTTTGTGCTAAAAAACACAACTTTAGCCATTTTGAATGCTCTTGAAAAGACCTTACAACTTGTTTTTAGAGAACCATCATACGGATATGTTCTAAAGAGAGTTAGAGACTCTCAAACTTTGTAGTTTTGGCTTTTCTCTGAATCCAACTAGATTCAAAGATATTGCTCTTTCAAAGAGGGCAAGTGTCAGGCTTTGCCTTGGAAATGTCTACCAAGATTTACTATCTCACCTACATAGAACATGAGAGACTAGTTGGTAGCCATACTTGAAGTAGATAAATAGTCAAGATCAATCATAGATGCTTATAATGATTAGACATAGTATTTGGGTTTGATGCGAATAAGATCTACAAGCAACTAAGGTTTTTAAAGCATCGAATAAAATAAGAGAAGTTTAAGAGTATTTAAGTTAGAAGAATGGGTATACTTGAAGTTTATTGTGATTGTTATGAACATGTTTTCTCTTAAAGCCTCATGGATTAGAGATGTGTATTGTATAATATTTTTGACTTGTGAATACTTTGTTTTGGAATGAGTAATTTATATGCATGTGTATGATGAGACTCAACATAAGAATGAGTAATTTATATGCATGTGTATGATGAGACTCGACATGAGAATGAGTAATTTATATGCATGTGTATGATGAGACTCAACATGAGAATGAGATTAAAATCGGCCATCCTTAGACAAGGAATGCCATACTGGTTTTTGTGATGGAAGCCCTCTGGGTAACTTGTGGTGGTAGAACCGAGAGAGGATGGGAGCCCAGGAAGACCACGATGTACAAAGGAGATTGGGTGGAATAGGGCAATGACCTAGACCTATTGGTTATTCTGACTAACCATGTTATGATGATGAGCATGGTGATGATGATAGAATCTTTGAGATGGACACACATATGGAGATTAATTGAGATTCTATGCTTTAATTGATACACATTTATATTATGTGAATGTTTGTTTAAGATTCTATGCTTTAATTGACACATTTATATTATGTGAATGTTTGTTTAAGATTATATGATTCTTTGCTTATGTGATAAGAATCTTGGATATGACATAAATGCTTATTTTGTTTGATAGGGTTGATTTGATTGTATTTCCATGTAGAAATCACACCCTAAAATTATTTTTTAATGTTTTCCTAGATTAAGTTGCACAATTTAGACATGGTTAGAAAGTGGCACCATCACACTCTCTTTTAATGTTATTGCCTTCTTCCTTTGGTCTAGACCTTGGCTGCTATTGAACTAGCCTATTTGCTTGTACTTCTTTTATTTTTGATCCATGTTTGAGATTCCCCATGTGGATAGGTACTTTTTTTGTTATTTCTCCTACTCCAACTATCTTGTAATTATTGGAGTCTAGTGCCTCCAGCTCCTTTTGTCCAAGGACATGTGCCACCACGCTAGACTCCTCTAATAGCCAGTCTAAATTTCTCTTCTCTTGATCATATTCCTCTAGTGCCAATTGGAGATTTCTACTATATTGCATTAAACCATGCTCATGAACGAATGCAAACAATCTAGAACATTCAGCTTCACCTCAGATCTTGGTACTCCCAAAGCGGTCTAACTGACTAATACTATGAGTAATTGATCATTATGGTCACCAATACAAAATTCAACTTGAAATGGGTGCCATGTGGATAGATACTATCACTCCTTCTGCTACTCCAAGGGTTACACTTCTCATGGGATAGATACTATCACTCCTTCTTCGACTCAAATTATGAACTGGGCTAGCTTCATGATCTATACCCCCAACTATCTCATGCTATGGGAAAGCTTAATGTTTACTATAGATCCCCCATTTACTATTTCTCCAGCAAGAGGAATATTTTGAATGTGGATAGTGAGACATGGAGTCCCAATGATCTATAATTCCTCCTTGGGTTGAGATTACATTTACCTGAGTAGAAATGGCCATGCATTGTTGGTGTGTCTTGTTGATTCCAAAAATACACCATTTTTCTCAACTCTTGTCTCACTATTGGGGTGATATCGTGCATGTTTGCCATAGATAATTGAATTGGTTTTTGCAATAGTAAGTCATAAGATGTGGATTACAATATTGGCTTGCTGGTACTAGTGAATGTTCAAGTGTGGGTAATAAAGGTGGTTTTGGCTATAATCTAGGGCTGTAGGAGTGCCTGCTTGGGCCTAAGTACAATAGGCATTGTGATCTTCTAGAGAAAGCAATTTTATGGATTTGTATAAAAATTAAATGATTTAAATTTAGTTTCTTAAATATTTTATACTAGACCACAAATATTTTATTTGATAGTGGGCCTTGGAGTGGGCATAGTGGTGGCATAGTATACTACTAGGTGTCCTCATATCTTGTTGAAGTTTCATATTGGTTTGAGAAAATTCTCTATCAATGCCCTCCTCTAGGAGCAGTCTTGGTGCACTGGTTTGAGTCCCCACCACCTGGGAAGCCGAAGTCCTTCCAAGGTCCTAGGCTACTTGGAATCTAGTTTTTGCCATGCCCGCAAAGGTAATGTTAGCTTTCCCATTTCTATATTGCACTAAGATGAGGCTAGTAGAAGTGCTAGCTTTTCCCATAGTAGAACCCTTAGTATAGTGATCAGTAGAGTGAGGGTAGTGTTTTTATAAGGTGGTGATCCTTTGGAAAGGATACACCTACTTTGATAGTGGCCATATTCACAACATGTGTGACACAAAAAGGGTAAACTAGGAGGACTTTGAGAACCATACTACTATGGTTGGTGTGTGACATAGTTGTTTATTTCTACTACGTATGTGATCAGCCCTGATGGTATGATATTGGAGGGTTTGGTGGAGTAGATAGTAATCCAATAGCATAGTAGTTACAATAAGGCACATTATAGGATGTTGATTAAGGGGCTAGAAAGTAGCTACCTGGATTTGTAGTTGGCATCACATTGTGTTGCATTTTCTTGAATCCTTATAATGTGCCTCATTAGGACCTCAATGGAAGGCTTCTTGGGCCCTTTTATTTGGCAGTTTAAGGAGTCAAACCTTTTCTCTTAATAAGAAACGTTTTCTAATTAGAAGCTTCAAAACGGCTACTTTATTCGAATTTAAATTTTGGGGGGAAAATGAAATTTAAAATCTAGCGGACAAAACCATATCATGTAACATATCCATGGAAAGCTCTTGATGCGTAGATCACGGATCTATAATCTCCGCTCAAATCGGAGCTTGTGTGTAGAAGTTATGGAGGTCCGAAAATTGTAAAATTGCCTCCCTCCCTTTTTGGGGGAAAAAGTGCACCCTTTGACCACTCTTACACCTCTCTTACAAACCCAACATTTCAGTCCACATGGCAACCCCCCATTTGGCTATTCCTTAATCACCTTGATTAGGCTTGGGCAAATTAAAGGGCCCAAGAAGACCCCATTCACTTCCTAATGTATTGTAACTCCTTATAGGAGTTACAATAAGGCACATTATAGGATGTTGATTAAGGAGCTAGAAAGTAGCTACCTCGATTTATAGTTGGCATCACATTGTGTTGCATTTTCTTGAATCCTTTTAAGTAGTAGCATTTAGCATCTTCATGTTCTGCCTTCTAATAGTTTATGCAATACTTCTTTGAAGGAAAATCTGTATGTAAGTGCCTTGGATCCTTCTAAGAGGTGCATCATAAGGTCTTCTCCTTAGCCTTGCATAGATCTTTGATATCCTTCTCAAGCTCTGCTAATGCCAAAAATTTCTCCTTTAGAGATTTCTCTTGAGATGGAGAGTCACCATTTTCTTCTTAAGTGATTCCGCCAAGTCATCAAAGGTGGAGGGAGATGCCTCCTTGGACTTTTCTAAAATAGGGGATTTAGATAAATTTGAAACATTCTTAATTATTATTGCTAACTCTTAGAAATCTTGGAAAGATCTCCTTGATTTTCCATTGTGTGCTCTTAGGTAGAGCCTTGATAACCCATTTCTTGACCATGAAGTCACATGGGTATGTGGATAGCCTAGCTAGTGGTGCTCTAGTCCCAGTCCAACATTGTGGGGAAACCACGCTGGCCTTAACTTCTAGGTTAGCTAGCTCCTACACTATCTTACATTTCTTGTTTCCTGGCCTGAAAGTGTTTAGGAAATAGTCTTTCAAGGATACCCAATTGGTGAAATGGTTGTCAGGGAATTCACTACATCATTTATCTACTGATTCTTCCAAGGTGGAGGGGAAGAGTTCCAAGAAATCATCTACCTCGTCCACCTTTGCACTAAGTCATAGGTTCATAAAACTTCTTATATGATCTTGATTCTTTGGAATCTTCTATCTCCATACCCTTGAAATGGGATAACCCTACCGAAGGCCTTGTACAGAGGCTCCACTAGTCTTGCACCATGGACAAGTGTTGCTACCTCATTTACTCATAGTATAGCCCTAGAACCTCCCAATAATACGAGTCAAAGTGTTTTCCATGAGTGAAGGAGGTAGAAAGGGTTGAGGAGTATGTGAAGGCAGAAGGGTTTAGGTGGGTGGTATCCCATTGTTTTTGTATTGCTAGGAAATGTTTTATTAGAGCGCACCCTCGAGACATGGATGTCTGAGGGTTATTGGCTAGGATGTGGTATTGGAGTTTTTTGATCCCACCATGATCACCAATTTGTATATGCTACTGCATTGTGGGTCGTTTAGAGCAAAATGCTCCTCCTAGCCACAATGCAAAAAGGGACTAGTCTACAAGGTGCTAGTACCAAGTGCTATGCTCATACATGGTTAACATGGTCTGTACATGTAGGTGAGCTGGAAAGGTGAGTGCTCAGCACAAGGTGCAAAGAGGATGAGAGTAGAGCGAGAAAAGATATAGATATTTAGAGTAGGCCAACCAAGAAATGTCCATTCCATTACGCACTCCACCCACATTAAGAATATGCCAACAAAATACATCAAATGGCATACTAGTAAGACTCATGCCAACCACCCCACTAACTACCAAAGCACAATCAAATGATAGACAAAAATCATAGTCCATAAGCTAAAGCCTAGGGACTAGTCCTAAAGTGCTAGTCCAAGTACTAGCCTAGCAGCCTACATAGTTCCTCTTCATTCGCTCTAATTTCCTTGTTGCCATTTTATTTGCCTTGTTTAGAGCTGAGTGGTGTAGAATTTTCATGTGACTCCCTACCTTCTATTCTAGCTACCTCATCAAATTCTATCTTAACTACCTTCTTATCATGTGACTCCCTACCTTCTATCCTAGCTACCTCATCAAATTCTTCTGACCGACTGCTCATTGAGATAAATATCTTCATTAGTACTCTCTATAGTGCTCTTATTTTACCTTGACCTACCTCTCCTACAATTATATCGTCCTCTATTTTTATAGTCCTACACTTTGATGATTTTGTTCGTTCTACTTCAACCACCTCTTCATTAACAAGTTCTTTGTCGGTAGTATGTTATTTGAGGTGCATGTTTTGTAGACATGTCTCGTGGCGGAAACCTCAAAGGAAGAGGGGGATGTAATTATAGTGCACTTGAAGAGTATGCCTAATCCATACAAGATCCTTGTGACAACATTGAAGCATCTACCCAAAGGAAGAGGGGGATGCAATTGTAGTGCTCTTGAAGAGCATGCATGAGCCATACAAGATCCAAGTTGTGACAACATTGAAGAATCTACCCAATCCTATATTGGACAACATAAATATTCAATTTTCTTTGCTTGATGAGGAGAGGAGAATCAAGGAAAATAGGGGAGACATGTCATTATTATCAAAATTTTCACAAGGTAAGGATCTAGCCATGGTCCACGTCAAGACTTGAACAAGATCTCCAATTTGATCAAGTACAAGTATTGAAAAAAGGATCATGGTGTGATGGGTGGTTTCTTAAAAGATCCTTCACTCAGGCATTGCAACACTTGTGGAGGTGAGATTGGACATCTTACATGGGATTTCAAGAAGCCTCAGGAGGTGGGAAATTATATAAGAAGTTTTCAAGATCATAATGATGGATTTCTCTAGTGGGAACAAATGCATGGATGCATATATGCATGAAGCATTGGGCTTTGCACATGGCTTTGGACATAGGTGATCTACAAATGTAGTGTAGTCATATATGCATTGTGCAATTCTCATCATGGTGTGCCACATGTTGGAATTAAGAGGTGGTATTGGAACCTCTCGTATTGTGTAAGAAGAACATTCCTCTTTGTGTGTGTGCAAAGGATGTGCCGGCAAATCGATGTAGGGTGTATGTGTTTGCATTTTGTATAAATTGTAGCACACATTTTTATGTGTGTAACCTTAGTGAAACTTCAACAATGAAGTTAGATAAGGATAAGGCTATCTTGCTCTTTCTCATGTTGGAGCACACACATCACAATATCCCTAGCTAGCATGCATTTAGTGTGGAAAGTGCACATGCTCACCTTCTTCCACTAGCATCTTGATTTACTCACAGGATAAATACTTGGTTTTTATGCAGTCCAATTGCAACACATGGTGATGCACCCACAATTAATGAGGATATTAACACAAGCTTAGGAATCTAATTAGAAGTTGCATTGGATATTCAATTAGATGACTTGATCATAGATGAGTATGAAGATCCCAAATAGGGTTTTTGTATTTAATGAGCAATATTTGATCATTTGATTTTCGCATGTAAATGTGTTTGTAATCATATAGGTGTTAAATTTAATTAACCATGCCACACTCTTGTGATATCATGTTTTAAATAGTTTAGTGAAATCCAAAGACACCAATTTGCATAGTGTGTTGAGCATGTTCTTGTCATTCGTAGCAAAAAGGGGGTTTTCTATTTTCTCCCATAGTAGCAAAAGATTTTTATGTCATCCATTTTTTTTGGCACTTAACACCGTAATTTTAGGCACTCCTAAATGCTTGGTTTCTAGCACTCCTTTGGTGTCCATCATTGACAATTATGATGCACCCTATTTTTCAAATTTCAATGCAAAAATTGCTTAAAATTAGTGGTACATTATGCCATAACTATGTTGGATTATTGTAGTGATGGGGTGACCAGTGATTCATGTTTCTTCACCTACACAATGATCACACCTCTCCATAAAGATTTCCTTGGTACTTGCCAGACATCATCTCATGGCACTTTGCTAATTACTACTTTGATTGTTTCCTCACACGCTATTGGCAAACATGCACGGGCTATTGTTGTACTTGGGTCTTTTACTTGTAGCATCGCTTTAAGGACTCTATCCACCATTTATATCAGTGACTTTCTTTCTCCCCCTAATCTCCTCTAGTTTTACATATTGTTCCATAGCTTCTCTCCCTTTAGTGCATTCATGAGTGAAGTATCTCTTGGAAGTCAAAGTAGGACCCTACAAATGCCCCAATTACAACTCACACAAGAGCTTTTTCATCCCAATTGAATGGATTGTGAGTACTTTAGACTTTGCACACCTTGTTTTTATTCCCCTCTTCAACTAGAGGAATAAAAATTGTTTTATCCAAGTAGGTACAATCTGGTGCATTTAATCTTATTCCCATGTTGGTATACCTCAAAATTTCACCCATATAGGACATGGTTGTAATAGCAAGCTTTGATAGTTGCTCAAAGGTTTCTATGGTAGTAGTTCAACTAGCTTAGATCCCTAGAAAAGAGGGATTTTAGCCAACATCGTTGATGCCAACTCTCTTGTGAATTGGCACCCCATCCCATCACTCATTATTCATGTCCTCCACCATGTCAACCAAAAGGTCGTTCACCCACATTGAATGTCTTGAGTGGTATATTCCTCCAGTTCCTCCTCCTCAATGGTGCCCATGCTGCCCTGCAAACCACCATGCATGTCTTGCAAGGAGATACTATTTGCCTCACCTTTCTTGAGGCGACGCCCCATCCTTGACCCCACTAAGGGCCGATATGCATGCTAGGTGCCTTAGTAATGGAATGTGACAGAAATCAATTGGTCAAAACCACTTTAACTACATGTCATCTTCTCTCTCTCTCTCATTCTTATGATGCTTATGTTGAAAGAAATCATCCTATATACACAAGGCAATGCATATATCCCAAGGGCAATCATGCTATGTGGATGGATGCATGGGTAGTACTCCTTGTGTGATCCTTTGGAGTGTGAGATCAAGAAAAACATTCAAGGGTAATGAATTTAATTATTCACTTAGGGAAATCACGTATACGAACCAATGGTACTCCTTGTATATTGTACTTAGGGGGATTAAATTCCTTTTTTAAAATTGGGGGCTACTATGACTACTCCAAACATACACGAGCAATCATCTTAGCAAGGCTGGAACCAAGGAAAAAAATAGGAGCTATTTACAGCCTAATGTTTATTTTTCAAGGGTGTTGAAAAACATTTGGCTATTTTACAAAAACCATACGTCAAAAGATTTGCCCAAGTTTTCCCAATTTTTAGGGATTTTGGAGAAAGATTTGCCAAAAATACACTAGAAACTAACATTTTGTGTTAAAAAAATGAAAGATTTGCCCCAAATTCTATTCTTGTAGGTTGATTGGGAGGATATATTCGCCAACCCATCTAAAACATTCTTGAAGGTGCCTTATTTTTTACCCTGGTTGGAACCCCTTGCACTTACACAGAGGACCAAATAAGTTTAATACTACCCAATTCACAATTCATAGGATCCTTTGGTAACGGATCAATTTGCTAATTAAAGGATACTTATATCCTCTAGACGGCGATTATATATTCACAGGAAAAGGGGTAACATATTATTGTTAAAAACATTTTATATATGATAACGCAAGGGTGGTACTCCCTTCTATGATTTAAAAAACATTGAAGGGTAATGACCTTATTTCTTCAATTATGGAAATTACAATCTTTAAGCACCCCAATGCAAGACAACATTGAAGGGTAATGACCTTATTTATTCAATTATGGCAATCACAATGTTTAAGCCCCCCAATGCAAGGCAACATTGAAGGGTAATGACCTTATTTATTCAATTATGGCAATCACAATGTTTAAGCCCCCCAATGCAAGGCAATCACATATAGGACCCAATCCAAGGATGTTACAACCCCTTGCACCCTGGTACTTGGGATGAGATAAAAAAGGTAACTAATGGTGAAATGTATTTTGATTAGTCAATTCACAATTCATGGGGCATTACTCATCTATATGAAGAGTATTGATTATCCTAGAAAGATACTAGTTCTAAAGTGAATAAATCGAGTTGTTGTAGATGCTCATGAATTCACAATAAACCATGCACTGTTTGGAGTTCCACAAGAACACTCAGAATCATATTTGACAACACTAAAATTACTAGACAAATCACCCTATTAAGGGCAAATAAATTTCTCTATTTGAGAAGGGATGTCACGACTATTGCAAAGGGTGGACGATTGCTATCATGACTATTGCAAAGAGTACATGGGCATTAATCATCCTAGCAAGGGTGGAACCTTGCTTTTTATTATTTAATTCATAATTCATAGGGCATTACTCATCTATATGAAGAGTATTGATTATCCTAGAAAGATACTAGTTCTAAAGTGAATAAATCTAGTTGTTCTAGATGCTTACGAATTCACAATAAACCATGCACTGTTTGGAGTTCCACAAGAACACTTAGAATCACATTCGACAACACTAAAATTACTAGACAAATCACCCTATTAAGGGCAAATAAATTTCTCTATTTGAGAAGGGATGTCATCACGACTATTGCAAAGGTTGGACGATTGCAATCATGACTATTGCAAAGAGTACAATTAATCGTCCTAGGAAGGGTGGAACCCTATGCCTTTTTGGGAGGGATCGATGAAATTAATTTATTATTATTCAATTTGTAATTCGTGGAATTCTTTGATGTCATTCATTCAGAGGATGCTCATATATTTGTCTAGTGGCCGGCAATGATCTATGCACAAGATGATGCTTGAATTATGTCAAATTCTGACCACTTTTTGAGAAGGACCAATGAATTGTATTATTTATTTACCTCATAGTTCATTAGATTCATTGGTAACGAATTCATTCGCTATTCAGAGAGGATGGTCATATATTCCTCTATTTGGCAATGATCTCTTCCAAATGATCCTTATATATTCCTCTACTCACGGCAATTATCTCTTCATAGGATGCTACACTCAATTTTTGAGCAAGTTTTTGATTGAATTTTATTATTATTCTATTAACAATTCACACATATTCCTCTAGCCATCAGTGATCTCTTCATAGGATGATACGTGGTTTATCTCAAATTTTGATCATGTTTTGATGAATTTATTATTATTTAATTCACAATTGATCGGATGTTCTAGCTGGCAATGATCTCTTCATAGGATGATACTTTATTTATCTTAATTTTTGAGCATGTTTTGATGACTTTTATTATTATTAAATTCATAATTGATGGGATTCTTTGGTAACTAATTAAGTTAATGTTGTATGATTTAGCTCCATAATATATGCCTTATATATCAATCCTGCATCATCAAAACCCATGGGGCTAATTCACATGCTATTAATGTACTATACTTGTAGAGATGATCATGTACCTCCAGTGGTATACTAACTCATTACTTTTGTATCTAAGAAGCGCCAAACCTTACAACATTGTACTGGTGAAGCTAGCATAACAAGGGATATGTTAGCTAATGCATACACCTCTCAATGCCCCTTTCAACAACAAATCAATAATATTTATAGTTTTTCTTCTCAATAATAAACCTATTGGCTTTCATTTACTTGTGGGATTGATTGATTGGCTTTAATAAGGTCTTGTATTAATAGGATGAGTGTCAAAAAAAGCGTAAGTCTCAATAGAAAGTATTCATTTTTTGATTGATTGTTTTGGTTTCATGTAGTATTGTAGATATTATAAGGATGTGTGTCCTCTTAAGATAATTTTCATGTTGTAGTGCACGTAATCAATCTCATTGCTTTAAATAGTTAAATACATGGGAGCTTACAATATTATTAGGATGATTTTCCTCTTCATGTTGTATTGCACATAATCGATTTCATTGCTTTCAATAATCAAATACATGGGAGCTTATAATATTATTAGGATGATTTTCCTCTTAAAGATGATCTAAATCTAGGAGCTTGTCATTCGCTATTCAGAGGATGCTTATATGCTCCTTTAGCTGGCAATGATCTCTTCAAAGGATGATACTTGATTTAGATCATCTCAAGAGGTAATATTACAATAGTAGAAAATAAAGTGGCCAATGCATTGAGCAAAAAACCATAAGTTTATTTAGTGAGTCTACTCACTATTGTACATAATAGTTTGGGAGAATAGATAAAGAGTGAAATTGCAAGAGATTCTTTCTTCAGAACAACTTTTGAGAGTTTGATAAAAAAATACAAGTCACAAGAGGAAATATATGAATTCGCAAAGTATGAAGTGATTGATGAAATATTATATTATGAGAAAAGGTTATGCATACCTGATGTTCTGGAGATCAAGAGCAAGTTGATGCATGACCTTCATGATATTGCCATGGCAAGACATCTAGGATTTCAAAAGAAATACACTAAGGCTAGAAAGACTTTCTCTTGGCTAGGTATGAAAGCTTATGTAAGGGATTCTGTGGTGAAATGTCTAAAGTGTCAACAGGTGAAAGTTGAGCATGTAAAGAAACCAGGCTCTATGCTACCATTAGATATGCCAGAGATGAAGTGGCAATGTATATCAATGGACTTTATTACTGGGCTACCAAGGATAGATGAGGTTATGATAGCATTTATGTGGTCATAGATAGGCTTACAAAATCTTCTCATTTCTTGCCTTTCAAGAGTACATATACCACTATGGATGTGGCAAATGTGTTTGTGAAGAATATCTTCGAGCTGCATGGTATGCCTAACATTATAGTGTCGATCGAGATGCTTGATTCACTTCAAATTTTTGGCAGGCATTCTTTAAAAGTGTTGGGACATCACTTGATATGAGCACAACATACTATCCTCAAAGTGATGGGCAAACAAAAAGAGTGAATCAAATCTTGGAGAATGTGTTAAGAATGTATTGCATGGATAAAACTGAAAAGTGAGATGAATACTTGCATATGGTGAAATATGCATACCAGAGTAGTCCATAGTCTCATATTGGAATGAGTTCTTTAAGACTTGGAAAGTTTAAGAAATTGGCACCTACATATGAAGGACCTTTCAATATACTTAAGAAGATTGGAACACAAGCTTATTGCCTACAGCTTCCAGAAAGTGTTAAAGGACATAAATGTATTTCACATTAGCTTACTAAAGAAGTGTTTGGCTGATCCAAATCACATACTTGGTGATAGTACAAGAGTAGAGGAAGTGGGAACTTTTGAGATAGAAACTGGAGACAACTTTGGATCGTAGAGTTAGGAAGCTTAGACATTAGGACATAGTTGATCTTCTAATTTGTGAGATCCCTGTCCCCACCGCGCAACGAATTCAGGGGTGCTAGCAGCAGAAGTAGTACTTCTTGCACGGGGAAGGGTCCCTCACTCAGGGCCTCGCCCATTGATATCTGGACAAGAGACTAATCCATCAGTTCTTCCAAAACCGAACCCGAAAAAACTTCCCTTGCCCAGAAAGCACAAGTGATTCCTTCAGGATAATTTTTCTCTAACGTACTCAAAAGCCTTAACTATTGAACTGATCTAACCAAACCGGTAAGTCCCATAGTCAAATCAGGGAAAAGATTGCACTTGGATCATAGAGACCAATGCTTTTTTCCTCATTGAGAGGCACAGCCGTTGATTCTTTTCCATAGAATAATTTTTTTTTGGGATTTACTTCATCTATCATACCATAGCAGAATTGAGTCTCTAAGCTTTCCTTTGGCTTGAGGGATTGAGGATTCTAATCTTGTTTGGATCAAGAGTGGCCACCAATTTCTTTGGAGAGGATTTAGTCAAAAACAATTGAATTATCAAGTGAATTCAACGTAATTGGCTCTAGGTAGGAGTAGAGTAACAGTGCAAAAATACTATTAACCTTTTACAAAAGGGGGAGGCTTCTTTTTATAGGAAAAAATGAGCCTCTAACCACCAAGCAAACTGATTCTAGAATTTTGCAGATCAGTTTGCTCAATTTTTGACCATTTTAGGTCAATTTAGCTTACTTTTTTGATCTAGTTGAAACAGGAGAGAGGACAGATGAAAATATCTCATTATTTATGAGTTTAAAACTCCTCCACACATGTGAAATAGGCACCTTCTTCATGAGGGGAGATCCCCACAACAGTGAGGTGTCAAAAATGCATCATTTCCTCTAAATATCTCTTCTTTTTTAACAATAAACCTTGTCCTTAGTCAACTCTTCATCTTATGTGAGCATTTACTCATTTTTGAGGGATTTTCTTTTATTCTTCAATTTATCTCCTCCCTACATTTGGATTAATCTGATTAGTCCATAGGAACCTTAATTGGAGCATAATTCAAAAATTTCTGAAAGTATGGACCCTTAGGCTAAGGTCCTTTTTACCTTTTTTTAATTAATTCCAATTGCACATTGGAAAGTTATTTTTGAATTTTTGTTTCACGGTAAACCATTTTAGACACTAGGAGGATTTTGATATTCAAAAATATCTCAATTTTGAATTACCTCCTCCTAGACATTTTCTCTCTCTAGGCCAAAACAGGGTAAAATATGATCTTTCTTTTACTTCAGAGAGGGGAATAATTATAAGATCGTAAGGGGAGGTTCTTAGACATGCACGCCTCAAAAGTCGGAGGGAGGAATCTTACATCCTACCCCACTTAAAAAATGCGAGATGTCCTCATCTCGCAAAATTAGAGGACAACTCTTTCCCTTTAAGATCCAACTGTTTCTGGGGTTCCTTATAGTCTGGTGAACCCAACAGATTCCTGGGATAAAGATCCCTTATATAGAACTCATCATCAAATAACAATTCATTCAGAACATATCATT
Source organism: Cibotium barometz (assembly GCF_041138505.1). Classification (NCBI taxonomy): domain Eukaryota; kingdom Viridiplantae; phylum Streptophyta; class Polypodiopsida; order Cyatheales; family Cibotiaceae; genus Cibotium; species Cibotium barometz. The sequence continues at coordinate 31,162,626 of NC_141053.1, read as the reverse complement.
CAAATCCTTATCACAATAATGGTCCATGAGACCAAAATTTCTATGTGAGCAGTCCTCCATGGGAATTTTCAGTTATACAGCTTTTTAATTTGACATCCCTTAACTTGATCCACTGGGTCAAGTGTTAACAGCAGCAGTCTATCAGCACAATCCACTAATCTCATAGTGATTTGCTAAAGTCATTAACGTCATTCCAATTATGAACATCATCACAGGGACTCATCCAATTCATCCTCATTGTGGTTTTGCTCATCTTATTACATTTCAACCAAAATTTAGGAATCATCATTTTTCAATCAGAATCCAAATCAACTCATCAATTCTCAACAACCAGAATTTAAAAATCATCTCAACCACATTCAAATTCATCATCTGGATATTATGCTTATAATTTCAAGTTTTAGATTTACTTGTATATACTTCCAGTAAAGAGCTGCAGTTATACCCTTGGTATATATGGGTAGTCACGGTCCTTAGAGCTATAAGGTAAATAGCATCATGTCTAGGTCTCAAGCAAGTCAAAGATTCCATGCAATTGCGGTACTTTCATCTGAAGACCCAATTACCAATTTATGAATTTCAGTTTGAATAACAATTTGTATGAATTTTATTACACAATTATAACCTTTTACTGCTACTTCATAAATTTTTGACATTTTTGGCTTCTCAGTTGATCCACATTAACCAATTTTCTCTGATACCAACTGTGAGATCATTGACCCCATCGTGCAACGAATTCAGGGGTGCTAGCAGCAGAAGTCGTAATTCTTGCGCAGGGTAGGGTCCCTCACTCGGGGCCTTGCCCACGGATATCCGGACAAGAGACTAATCCATTGGTTCTTCCAAAACCGAACCCAAAAAAACTTCAAAAAACGAAAAGCACGGGTGATTCCTCCAGGATAATTTTTCTCTAACATAATTTTAATCGAACCGAGGCTGCTCAAGACCTTGGTTGACCTTGGTGCCATGAATGAGGCATGAATAGATATTATCACTTCGTCTGCTACTCTAAGGGTTGCACCTCTCATTTTTATACTATCACTCCAAGGGTTTCACCTCTCATGGATAGATACTATCACTCCTTCACCTACTTAAATTATGAACTGGGCTAGCTTCATGATCTATACCCCCAACTATCTCATGGTATGGACAGGCATAATGATTACTCTAGATACCCCATTCACTATTTCTCCAGCAAGACGAGTATTTTGAATGTACATAGTGAGACATGGCATCCCAATGATCTATAATTCCTCTTTGGGTTGATATTACATTTACCTGAGCAGAAGTAGCTATGCGTTGTCGGTGTGTCTAGTTGCTTCCAAAAATACACCATTTCTCTCAACTCTTTTCTCACCGTTGGGGTGATATGGCACATATTTTCCATAGATAATTGAATTTGGTTTTGGAATAGTAAGCCATAAGGTGTTGATTCCAGGCTTGGCCTTGCTGATACTAGTGAATGTTTAGGTGTGGGTAGTAAAAGTGGTTGTGGGTACATTGTAGGACTATAGGAGTGCTTGCTTTGGCCCAACTCTCCTCAAAGACTCGAGGTAAATCTCATATACCAAAGATCATTTTCTATTTATACTTTTCTTGTTTACACCCTTTTGTTTAGGATTAGTATGCATGCTCTTTAGGATTATGGTTTATGCATAAGGCTTTTTAGGATTATGGCTTATTTAGAAGGCTCTTATGAAGTAGGCATATCTATACTAATCTTATGCATAAGCCATAAGCCTTATCCATAAGTCTTATGCATAAGAGGTGCTTTTTCATAAGTTTTATCGCTTACACATAAGGAAATTATTAATATGAGTCTTATGCATAATCCCCTTATACCACAAGGAAGGACCTTATATGCCATAAGGCTCTTATGCAGCATAAGGCTCATGCCATAAGGCTTATGCATGAGGACCTTATATGCCATAAGGCTCTTATGCAGCATAAGGTTCATGCCATAAGGCTAATGCATACTAATCCTATGCATAGGCCATAAGCCTTATGCATGAGGACCTGATGCATATGAGCCTTTTGTATAAGCCCCTTACACATGAGACATAAGCTATCAGACGTAAGCTCATGTACAAGGTTATGCATAGTAAGCATGAGGCTTTTATATATGTATTGTTGTGTAGGTTATGAATAGTGCATGCGGCTATGCTATAGCCTTATGTATAGACTGCTATAGCATAGCATACTGATGTACTCCCTATTGTACTCACTATACTCTTTGCCCCAACAGCAATATATCGCTTGCTGGTCTAGTGATATATCACTGCTATCATCGCTGCTTAGTAGTATAGCTTCGTTGTTGAGTAGTGTTTTATCACTGATAAGTAGTAATAATAAAATGCCCTCACACCCTGAAGGCATTTACGCTCCTAGAAAACAATGCTATGTCCCCATCATGATGTGGGAGAGGTTCTGAGTGGCTATGTCAGAATATTTTATGCATTGGTTGTCAACAAGCATGGGTCAAATTCATGGGATTCAATAATTGGTAGAAAGTCCTACACTCATGCATATAGTAGAGATGCATATTAGAGATGCTCTGTGAGTAAGGATGCACATTGGTTGGTTTAACTGGAATGCCTCAACTCGATAGGATGCATTGTGATCTTCCATTTGGAAATAGATTGGTTTGTGAAGAGAGAGATTTTGATATGGTTAAGCAATTGAACATGTCCCATGAAATGAGTCAACATTAAACCATTTCTAACATGGTGCTTTTGATACAATATTACAAGCAACAACCATGGATGAAAGTGGGGTATTCTTTCTTGATAGGCCAGTTGGCAATGTACATAACACATTTGGTCCACCAGTGTGAGAGGCATTAAAGATGTTTGATCTTGCAGGGCTCATCCTGCCTTGGGTATTTTATTTTCAGGCTCTTAAGCATTTCTGAATCGATGGTAGCCGACCTCCCCTTCTTTTAGCCGACTTTGGATTCTCCTCAAATCTTTATGTGAGCATGTTTTCTTTTGTCTTAGTTTTGGGTCCCATAACTCTCTTTGGAGCTAATTTAGGGGGAGTTGGTTAGGGATAAAATCATGTTGGGGGGATGGCCATCATTGGGTATGATGCATGATTGTATGCCCATGCTTACTTGTATGAAACGATAGATTGAAATATTGCTTTAGAATATTCTGCAAAGGTACCTTGGAGATGATATTATTTCCAAATGGGCTACATCATCAGATGGCTCATATGCAATACTAAGGGTGGAAATGTAAGGGTATATAAGGATTAAGGTTGTAGAAGAGGCATTCATCCCGCACATTTTTATGTGGTCGCATGGGATGAGAGGTGGGGAAGCCTCAAGCCTTAGGTTGGCCCATTTATGTAGGCCTCACGACCTTGCACACACCATGTCCTTGTGCTCTTGCTTCATCACTATGTCCTTGTGCTCTTGCTTCATCACTTCCAATATGGTATCAAAGTTGTGGTGTTGTTGCTTGTCGTGGTCGTCGTTTGATGAGTCTCATTGAACCTTGCTAAAAAAGACGTCACCTTGCTGCTTTTGTGTATCATCATGAGTGGTAAGCCGGACATGTGGTTGGTGTGTCGGGCATAAACGTTGGTTTGGGTGGGCTAGTTAGATAGCATTCCATGCATCATTGTTGGGCTCGACAAGTCACCTCTGAGTCATATTTGGGTGAGTGTCACCTCTGAGTCATATTTGGGTGAGTGTCACAACATTTCAGTGACACAAGGTGTTGGAATAAGAATCATTATTCATGCGGACATCTAGAAATAATAATCCCATATGGAACACTAAGGGTGAAAATGTAAGGGTATATAAGGATTAAGGTCGTAGATGTGTTCTTCCTCAGTCTTTGAAAATATTAGAATGTCATCAAAAAACACACTCGTGACCTTCCGTGCGAGGTCTGAATATAAGGTCCATCATCCTATTAAATGTGGCAAAGAGGTGTATTTGGGAAACCAAATTGCATGATGAGAAATTCATACAATTGAAAAATTATCCAAAAAGTAGTTTTGTATACATCCTCAATGGGATATGATAATAACCACTCTTGAGGTCAATTCAACTAAAGCATGTTGCACCTATCAATCTTGGGAATTAAAAATAGTTCTTCATGGTTACCTTGTTTATTTCTCTATATTCAATACACATACTCCAAGTACTATTCTTTTTCTAGACAAATAATATAGGAGAAAAGTAATGCAAAGAACTGGGCTTAAACAACCCATTTTCCAAGAGATCATTTATTTGTTTCATGATCTCTTGTTACTGAGCTACACTTACTCTATATGGTGTCAATTATTAGGAGGTGAACTCCTAGGCATAAGATCTATACGATGATCTTTAGGCATTTGGGGAGCTAAGTTACTTGGTAGTGAGTGTGCAAAACAATCTTGATAATATGCTAAGGAAACTAATTCTATCATTATCCAATATGGATACATTTTCTACATGATTTGTAACAAAAAAAAAGTAATAAGAAATGGATCTCTTTATTTCTTTGTTGTGAAATACAATATTATCTACAAGGGGTATAGGAGCACCATGTGTGCCTACATGAATACATATCTCTACCCTTCAATCTGAGGGTTATGGTGATAAGTGCAGGGCATGCCAAGAATCACATCAACAAATGAGATTGTGCCTTCTACGAAATCCTCATGATGATCAAAATAAACCCCAATCTGGATGTGGATCTTTTCAATGATAGAAGAGACATGTACTTTAAGTCCTTGTAAAGAAACTTCATGTATCAATACAGTAATACTCTATTCCCAATGTATTCACATAAAGGATATAAAATTATTTATAGATGCGTCATCAAAAAGGACTCATGCATCATGAGATGATTAACCTCTCCCCATGTTTTAAGCAACTCTTTGCTCTTTTGATCTTCCCTTGTGTTTCCTTGTACATTGGGAATAGCATTTGCAGGATGGCTTTTGTGCTTCTAGGGCATCCTCTTTTTGCAACAATGGGTAATCTTTCTTCTTACATCTTTTCTGGCCAAGCCATTAGTAGAAGAGTTGTAGGAAAGTGTAAAGACAACTAGTTTCAATAGTCCCAATCAAAGGAGAAGTGAAATTTGGTTAGATGGACTTTATTTAAGCCATCATTCAGTAATCGCATGGTAGAGATAGCTAGAAGTCAAGGCCTATGCTATGATGTTTTTAGCCAAGACACCGCCACCAAGAGTGTTTAAATTTACTTTATCCTTAACCTCAACGTGAACCTCCAAGACCATTCCAACCAAATCAATTTCAAGCTTCCCAAACCTTTTCTAGGCCAGCACCTATGAGAAACCTAGTTGCCAAGTTGCAGGGGAGAGTCACTTGTTCCTACAAGCCTTCAGCTACCGAGCACCCTATTAATCAGCATCAGCACAGAGGAAGGATGGGTGGAAGAGACTATGGTGAAGGTTAAGTATCCATGGTGCAAACTCCAGGGTTGAAGGAGTAACTCTTAATGACCATCACACAATCCATAGGGTTGTTTTCATGATAACAAAGAGAATCAAGAACCCAACAACTAGTACTATTTAATTCAAACCCTAGCTTTGTAATCGGTGTAAGAGCTTTCATATTCTACTTGATATTAGTAGTACTCCTTCATTCTTATCTCCTAATGGTTTGATGAATTTAGAGATTAGTCAAAATCCAACCTAGAAAAAGATGGTAGTATAGTTGGCCAATGGGAAAGAGGTGACTACACGACATGAAGTTAGATTCCTACAATTCTAGCTTGATTACAATACCGTGGAAGCCTAGTTCCATGTTTTACAAATGGGTATCTATGATGCTTTTCTTTGAATGGATGGGCTTATTGCCTATACTACTGTCATTCACTGTGGCTAAGAAATTGTGACATTTAAACACCATTCCCACAACTGAGTTAAGGACCAAGGGAGACGTAGCAAGCTAATTCCCCATATTGTTAAGGGTAGCAAAATATTGAAAGAATTAAGGAAGGGATAATCAATGTTCATAGGAAAGCTGAATAATGTAAAAGAACCAAGAAAAGAGAATGAGCCTTTATGGTTATAAGACTAGTATGCTGATCTTTTTTTCCTAAAGAACTAGTGGACTTGCTTCCATCTTGAGAAGTTGACAATAAGATTGAGTTGGTACCAAGAGCCCAATTAGTAGCAAGTCCATATAAGATTGAGTTGGTACCAAGAGCCCAATTAGTAGCAAGTCCATATAAGATGTCACTACTTGAAGCCATAGACCTCAAGGAGTAGCTGAATAGCTTCTTAACCAAGGTTTTAGTAAGCCTAAGACCTCACGCTAGAGGGCTCCAGTTCTTTTCTAGATGAAGAAGGATGGCATTAAAGCCATTAGTGTTTCCAATGTTTTCAGAAAAGGGTACAAAAAGTACTAGAAATGTTTCCAATGTGGCCAAAAAAGACACATCAAGAAGAATTACCCATTGTTGCAAAAAAGTACTAGAAATGTTTCCAATGTGGCCAAAAAAGACACATCAAGAAGAATTACCCATTGTTGCAAAAAGTACTAGAAATGTTTCCAATGTGGCCAAAAAAGACACATCAAGAAGAATTACCCATTGTTGCAAAAAGAGGATACCCTAGAAGCATAAAAGCGGACTAAAAATGCTATTCCCAATGTACATGGAAACAGAAGGGAAGGAGGGTGACATCAAGTGAGGTTGGAGGAAGAGAGGATCATATGCTTGGCCTCACAACTCCTCCAACAATGCTACCTTCCCCCCAGCCAGTGCCGCTCCAGGACACGGCAAGTCAAGATTGTATGATTTAGCTCCATAATATATGCTTTATATATCAATCCTCCATTATCAAAATCCATGGGGCTACTTCATGTGCTATTAATGTATTATACCTATAGAGATGATCATGTACTTCTAGTGGTAGACTAATTGATCACTTGTATATTTAAGAAGCGCCAAATCTTACAACATTGTATTGGCAGAGCCAGCATAACAAGTGATATATTAGCTAGTGCATACACCTCTCGATGCCCCTTTCAACAATGAATCAATCATCTTTGTAATTTTTCTTCTCAAAATTAAACCTGTTAGCTTTCATTTACTTGTGGGATTGATTGATTGGCTTTAGTAGGGTCTTGGATTAATAGGATGAGTGTTGAAAAAAGCATGTCTGAATAGAAAGTATTAATCTTTGATTGATTGTTTTGGTTTCATATAGTACTATAGATATTGTTAGGATGTGTGCCCTCCTAAGATAAGTTTCATGTTGTACTGCACGTAATCGATCTCATTTCTTTGCATAGTTAAATACATGGAAAATTATAATATTATTAGGATGATTTTCCTCTTCACGTTGTATTGCACGTAATCGATTTCATTGCTTTGACTAAGTCTGAATAGAAAGTATTAATCTTTGATTGATTGTTTCGGTTTCATATAGTACTATAGATATTGTTAGGATGTGTGCCCTCCTAAGATAAGTTTCATGTTGTACTGGATGTAATCGATCTCATTGCTCTGCATAGTTAAATACATGGGAACTTATAATATTATTAGGATGATTTTCCTCTTCACGTTGTATTGCACGTAATCGATTTCATTGCTTTGACTAATCAAATACATGGGGGCTTGTAATTTTATTAGGAGGATTTTCCTCTTAGAGATGATCTAAATCTAGAGATTAGTTACCAAAGCATCCCATCAATTAAGAACTTAATAATAATAAAATTCATCAACAGATTTGTAATCTTTGTCTATCTTCTTTGCAAGAAAGAATCAAGATGAGAAAGATTTGATCAAGAATCACTTACTGTTTTGTCTCTCCATGAAGATTTGATTTCAGAACAATAAACTTTGCATAATTTGTAAATTGCTCTATTCTGCATTGTAGATCTGCACCAATCCTTAAAAATCTGTATCAACTACATATAATCTTGAAATCTGCACCAAGATTGTGCACACTTTCTTGAGACTGTATCAAATTTATGCACAACAATCTTGATTTCTACATGCACAACAAATCGTACTCTGCATAAACTCTGTAATATGAATACTCTGCATAAACTCTGTAATATGAATACTCTGCAGAATAATATCAAAATCTGCAATATTAATCTACACAGTTTTCTGAAAACTCTACACAACAACCTAGATTTTCTGCATAGCAATCTGTTTCTTCCAAGAACTCAAAATCTAGGAATCTAGGGTTTGTTCTTGAAGAAATAATAGCTTAAAAGGATTAATATTTGAAACTATAGGCTCTCTAAGCAAGATAATGCAAGAAAATCCTTGCATATTGGTTACTAAAATCTCTATAAATCCTAATTTTGAAAATCAAGAAAATAAGAAGTTCAAGAAATCAAAATAGTAAAGTGGATTAGGGTTTTAAAAAAAGTATTGAATATAAATTAAAAAATCATTAATAGAAATTTCATTACTAATCTTGTCAAACAAGAAATCAACAAATTTAAGAACTATGTAGAAATCAATTTTAAAAATGATTAACACTTATCATAATTAAGAAAAGTGCATTTTAGAACATGATTAATAATAATCCAAAAATTATTATCATTAATCAAGATCAAGAAAAAGCATTTTAAAATTTGGATTAAGAATAATCCAAAAATGATTCGCTATAATCACTCCCTAAGTAAGGATCTACGCCAAGGACTCTTATCCTAGGGATCTAAGCCAAGAGCTTTGATACCAATGCAAGAGACTAGGGTTGGCCACTCAAAGCGTGGAGTGACAACGTGGGTGTGGGTCACCATCCTAGGAGCGTAATAGCCAAGAAGGCCATGAAAGTTTGGGCATAAGCACCAAGAAGACATGAATGTCTATAGAGTGAATATCATAAAAAGGGTACAATTTCAATGAGCTCTATGCCTAATATAGCCCAAGGCCCCAAAAGTTCACATGTAAATGTCCCTAAGTCCAAGTTCCTAGGCCCCATGTGCATGTGCACCCAAACATACTTCATTACATTACCATTGAATTAAGATTAAGTATCAAAACATAATTTTACAAATATACATTAGAAGATTTTCTTCATTCCATCATGACATATTTGCAAAAACATTAGGGACCCTAATTGGCACACCTCATCCCTTCCTCATCGTGAGAGCACCATGTGGTCCCATACCCATGTCAAACTAAGACACTCATCTAGTTTAAATTCATTTACCGCCCTATGAACATTCTTGTCAATGGCCTCTTGCACTTAACCATAACGACATACATTTCATTTTCCCAAATAACTCACAACTCATAAAATTTTCCCATATATTACATCATTAGTGTACCTAAAACACATAAAATTGAATGGTAAGGTGAAAGTTTTGATTTTTAAGATTGAATACTCTAGATTTAAGATCTATTGTGAAGAATTTGCAAGTCTCAAATTAGAGTTTATATACCCTAATTCTTGAACAATAGCACATGACAGTGTTCCTCTCTATGAGGTCAACACACACAATCAAAAAGATGTCAAAGGCTCATTAATACTCGTCTACTCTGCGGCGCCTCTGCTCAACGCAGTCTCTTTTACACTCCCGGCTCTGTCTGCACAAGCGCCCAGCCAGCTCTACCTGCGCACCTTGAGGCCCCCAGCTAGCCCAGGGCAACGCATAGCACACCTCTTCTGCAGCTCTCCTGCTACTGCTCTTTCTGTCACACCCCGGCTGCTGCTACCTTTCGACTGTCCTCGCCAGCCTTCTCTTCCCTGTACACAAGGCGACCAAAAACTCCCTTTTCGCCTATCTGCGCACACTCACCCGCCAGCCCTTGATACACGAGGCGGCAATTTCACCCCAGCGCCTCTGCAGATTCATGATCACCCGGGTGCCTCTGCAAGGCAGTCTCTCCAGCCAGCACTCCACGCTTACACGCCAGGTGCCCTTTTCCAGAGAGGCCATCACTTCCTTCGTTCTCTCTCCTTTTCGTTTGCTCCACCACCTTCTAGACGACGTGCTGGCAGCAACGTTGGCTTCCATGTGGCTATTAAAATTATTGGCCATGTGTATTATATTTTTTATTTATTTTTTTAAAGCTTCAAAATGATGGCCACACACTAATGCTAAAAGAGCCCCTCCTTCCTTATGCTTCGGATCATCACGTCGTGCCCACAACTTTTCCTAAACAGTGCTGCCCACAACCATAATCATCAGCATCATCACTTACCAAACAAGACAATTGCAGTCGGTGCCCTGCATTTGGTAACCACCCGCACACCACACTGTTGCAATAAAACTTCCAAATCTCCCGCATCTGCTCCCAAAAAAAACACGTGCATATACCAGCTCACTGCAAAACCACTCGCTCTATACATTTGCCAGGGAATTCAAGGCAAAGTTTATTCACACACCACGCATCCCATATGTACACAGACTCAAAACATCTTTCACATTTTCACCTGACATACTTTGCCCAACCCCTAGCCTGCTGAATCATTTATGATCAGCAGAAAGCACATGACCACGTTTCCCTCCGTCAATCCTTTGAGCATTATACAATGTAACCAAAACATCTCTATTCCAGGTGATCAAAGAAACACTGTCATCTTCCACAGGCGTAGTTTGCCATCCCACATCCCACATCACAACATAAGAACTTTTGGAAACAAAGCTCTTGACATACACACCATCCTGCCTCATTTCAATTCCAAAATCCCTGATGTGGCCAACACCATTATTGGAGAACTAGTGAAGCAATTCCTGCTGAGGGTAATAATTGATGAAAGCTTCATCAAGAAAAACCTGCTGTGCCACAACACTTTCTTGTCCATCATCATAAGAAGCATCACCATCAAAGCCAACCACTACAGGAAAAACAAACTCCCCTTCAAAAGGTACCATTGCCAAAGCATCCACCTCATCTCCTGTATGCTTACCTTTATCAAGGCCAATAAGAAATTCATCTATTCCAATAGCCTCATCAATGCATATGGGCTCTACAACCTACACAACTTTTGCCATGTATGCATAGTGAGATGTGCCACATAACCATCATAGGTAAACCTTTGCACAGGATTCTTCACTCTCCCAGATCTTTGGAGCTTTGCACTCATGCTTCTTTACACCAGGTGTTCTCATAGTAGCTGGTATCCCAAGATCCTCATCAAGGCTCATCTCTGAGCCACTAGACTCTCCATTAACATGAGAATGCCCTGCAGAAATGTCAGGCATACTAAGGGGCTCAACCACTTTCTCTTTGCCTTTATGTGATGTACTAATCACATCTGTAGGACTGGTATTATGATGCAACCTCCCACTCCATGGTCTATCAACTGAACCACTAGATGAGGACTCTCCTGGTCCACTCAAATATTGTGATTGCTGACTTGCATTCTGTGCAACCATATTTCCACTCACATCAGCCCCTATAGCTTCTTTTTCAGCAGTATACCAGCTACTCATCTCATCAAAAACAACATCCCTACTTTCCCTCAACTCACGTGTAGCACGGTTATAACACCTGTATCCCTTTTGCTCAAGGGAATACCCAATAAACACATATTTTTTAGCTTTTGGATCCAGCTTAGTTCTTAGCTCATCTGGCCCATGCACATATACAATGCATCCAAAAGACCTTCAGATGAGACACATCAAGTTTTTTGCTAGTTAACCTCTCCTCTGGAGTTACATCATGTATGGCTGCCAGCCAGGGTAAAAAATAAGGCACCTTCAAGAATGTTTAAGTGTAGATGGTAAAAAATAAGGCACCTTCAAGAATGTTTAAGTGTTCCAGCCAGGGTAGTATTAAACTTATTTGGTCCTCTGCTTCGTAAGTGCAAGGGGTTGCAGCCAGGGTAAAAAATAAGACACCTTCAAGAATGTTTAAGTGTAGATGGGTTGGCGAATATATCTTCCCAATGAACCTACAAGAATAGAATTTGGGGCAAATCTTTCATTTTTTTAACACAAAATGTCAGTTTCTAGTGTATTTTTGGCAAATCTTTCTCCAAAATCCCTAAAAATTGGGAAAATTTGGGCAAATCTTTTGACATATGTTTTTTTGTAAAATAATAGCCAAACGTTTTTGAACACCCTTGAAAAATAAACATTGGGCTATAAATAGCTCCTATTTTTTTCCTTGGTTCCAGCCTTGCTAAGATGATTGCTCATGTATGTTTGCAGTAGTCATAGTAGCTCCCAATTTAAAAAAAGGAATTTCACACCCCCTAAGTACAATATAGAAGGGGTACCATTGGTTTGAATGTTTTTCTTGATCTCACACTCCAAAGTATCGCACAAGGAATACCACCCATGCATCCATGCATATAGCATGATTGCCCTTGGGATATATGCATTGCCTTGTGTATATAGGATGATTTCTTTCAGCATAATCATCATAAGAATGAGAGAGAGAGAGAGAGAGAGAGAGAGAAGATGACATGTAATTAAAGTGGTTTTGACCAATTGAGGGTTGTCACATTCCATTACTAAGGCACCTTAGCATGCATATCGACCCTTAGTGGGGTCAAGGATGGGGCGTCGCCTCAAGAAAGAGGAGGAGGAACTGGAGGAATATACCACTCAAGACATTCAATGTGGGCGAACAACCTCTTGGTTGACATGGTGGAGGACATGCATAATGAGTGATGGGATGGGGTGCCAATTCACAAGAGAGTTGGCATCAACGATGTTGGATAAAATCCCTCTTTTCTAGGGATCTAAGCTAGTTCAACTACTACCATAGAAACCTTTGAGAAACTATCAAAGCTCGCTATTACAACCATATCCTATATGGGTGAAATTTTGAGGTATACCAACATGGCAATAGGATTAAATGCACCAAGATCAAAAAAAATTATTCTAGTTGAAGAGGGGAATAAAAACAAGGTGTGCAAAGTCTAAAGTATTCACAATCCATTCAATTGGGATGAAAAACCTCTTGTGTGAGTTGTAATTTGGGCATTTGTAGGGTCGTCCTACTTTGACTTCCAAGAGATGGGTTACTTCACTCATGAATGCACTAAAGGGAGAAAACCTATGGAACAATATGTAAAACTAGAGGATATCAGGGGGAGAAAGAAAGTCACTCATATAAAGTGTGGATAGAGTCCTTAAAGCGATGCTACAAGTAAAAGACACAAGTACAACAATAGCCCGTGCGTGTTTGCCAATAGCGTGTGAGGAAACAATCAAAGTAGTAATTAGCAAAGTGCAATGAAATGATGTCTCGCAAGTACCAAGGCAATCTTTATGGAGAGGTGTGATCATTGTGTAGGTGAAGAAACATGAATCAGTGGTCACCATCACTGCAATAATCCAACATAGTTATGGCATAATGTACCACTGTTTCTAAGAAATTTTTGCATTGAAATTTGAAAAATAGGGTGCATCATAATTTTAGATGATGGGCACAAAACATTCCAATAGGAGTGCTAGAAACCAAGGATTTAGGAGTGCCTAAAATTACGATGTTAAATGCAAAAAAAAAATGGACGACGTAAAAATCTTTTTCTACGGGAGAAAATAGAAAACCCCCTTTTTGCTACGAATAACAAGAACCTACTCAAACACTATGCAAATTGGTGTGTTTGGATTTCACCAAACTATTTAAAACATGATATCACAAGAGTGTGGCATGGTTAATTAAATTTAACACCTATATGATTACAAACACATTTACTTGCGAAAATCAAATGATGAAATATTGCTCATTAAATACAAAAACCCTATTTGGGATCTTCATACTCATCTATGATCAAGTCATCTAATTGAATATCCAATGCTACTTCTAATTAGATTCCTAAGCTTATGTTGATATCCTCCTCATTAATTGTGGGTGCATCACCATGTGTTGCAATTGGACTACATAAAAACCAAGTATTTATCGTGTGAGTAAATCAAGATGCTAGTGAAAACGGTGAGCATGTGCACTTTCCACACCAGATGCATGCTAGCTAGGGATATTGTGATGTGTGTGCTCCAACATGAGAAAGAGCGAGATAGCCTTATCCTATCTAACTTCATTGTTGAAGTTTCACTAAGGTTACACACATAAAAATGTGTGCTCCAATTTATACAATTTAAATAAAAACACCATATTAGATAATTTGGGAAAAATCCCATTCCCATTTGAAAAATGGGAGCATGGTGAACTCATCCAAAAGTTTCTCAAAACCCCCTCATGTGACATATCATCGGAAAGGTCTTGAAGAGTAGAATCTAAATCTATGATTTCCGACAAATTAGGAGTTAGTATGTTTAAGATATGTCCAAAACTATATGGATTAATTGATTCCCAAAATGTGAGATTTTTCCCAAATTACCTAATATTGAATTTAAATGCAAACACATACACATTACATCGATTTGCCGGCACATCCTTTGCACACACACACAAGATGTCACGTAGGCTATAACGCCTTTGACCGACGGCAGACCGGATGGCTATATCCGGGGTTCAGTGGGAGAGGACGCCCATGCGGAGTCATGGGCGGCCAGGCTAGTGTGGACGACAGGCCACACACTATATAGCCTGGGGGATGAGGGGCAATCCTCATTCTTCCTCTATGGCTGGGTGGTGAGCCAGAGGCCGTCCCCTCTTGTGGTAATGCCCGTAGCGGCGTTACGGGAATGTAACACTGGTATCAGAGCGTGGTTCGATGGGATTGTCAGAGCCCGCGCGTGACCGGGGGACCGGAGCCCACTCGATGGTTTTCGACCATTCGTCTCCTTATCCTTATCCGGAATGGAGGGTGTGGAGGAAGACAGCCATGGAAGAATGGAGGGGAAGAACTCTCTCTCTCTCTCTCTCCCCATCACACACAGCAAGCAATGGAGGTAAGCAAAATTCGTTTTTTTTTTCTATACGATTGAAATTTCTGCGTTGAATGTCTGCCAAAGTACGTTGAAGCTATGTGGAAAAAAGGGGGGGTGCAGAGCCCATGGAAAACCTGCTTTGACGTGAACAAAGCGCAGCCCCACTGCGGAATTAGCCCACGAGCCCCACGGCTGCGTGGAAGAGCCTGGGGGGGCGACTTGCATTATGTAGGGGAAGGCAAACAGCAGTCCCCCTTGTGAGATTGGGCTTGCCAGATGGCCTTAAAAACGCTAAGAGCAACCTGAGCCGCGTTGAAGACCGTGGGGAGTGGGGGAGTGCTTCGTCCATCTCTCGACTGTGAGTGCTTCGTCCATCTCTGACTGCTGTATGCAGTTGCTGGCCGAGGTTAAAGCAGCCTGAGCCGCGTTGAAGAGCGTGGGGAGTGGGGGAGTGCTTCGTCCATCTCTCGACTGTCTGTGGAGATGTTGAGGTGGGGCGAACGTGCGCCGAGCTGTTGAGGTGGGGCGAACGTGCGCCCAGATGTTGAGGTGGAATGCCTACTTTGCGGTGAGGCGAAGAGCCCCACGGCCACCAGCCTATGCGGCGGCCAGGCCAGCCCACGCGGCCAGCCCAGCGGGCGGCCAGGCCAGCCTTGGGCGGCCAGCCCAGCGGGCGGCCAGGGCCACAACCAAGGCGGCCACCAGCGGCGAGAAAAAGAGGAGAGAAAAAAAAAATTCTTTATTTTTTAATTTATTTTTGTTATTCAATTTTAATAAAAATTAAAAAATGAAAAATTCAAACAAACGCTCTCTCTCGGCTACTGAAAAAAAAAATTACCGGAGGAAAGTTAATCCCGGCAAGGCACAGCCTCTCGACAATTTCTAATTTTTTATGAACACTCTGGGAGCGGAGCCTCGCCAGATTTCAATTTACACTTTTGCGAGCGTCGTCTTGCTAGAGTTAAAGTTTTGTTCGGACAAATTTGTGTTTGTTCTGTGGTGACAAACAAATGTGTTCTTCTCTAGACACACCCCACGAAACAAACCCAACATGGCCGTCGTGCCGTGTGGCCGTAGTGCCTGTTTTCCACGAGAGAGACCCACCGCACACGGCCATAACGTCGCGTGCTAAGAGAGAGACAAATCCCACGGCCGTAGTGCCGAGTCCTTTGAGAGAGCCGTTCTATGGCCGTTATGCCTAGTGAACACGTCTATGGCCGTAGCGCCGCGAAAATAACACATGTGGTGATCACACATTTGGTTCGGAGAGACTAAATTTAAGCTGAGCATACACTTAGTATTGACCATAAAAGTCACGTAGTTTGGCTATAGTGTAAATGTGAAACCGCGGTGTGTTTACTTGGGCTAAGAAGACCGGCAATGGCGTCAGTTGTGCCCAAATTAGACGAAGTGCTTATCACGAGAAATCAAGGTAAGCCTAATTGAGCCGTAGTGCTCATAACCCTTCACAATCTTTTAACAGATGCTCGAAGATTGTGATAAACTTTGGCAAATGAGAACCATGTACAAGCGTAGTCTTGATGTGGTTATGCCTCGTGTCCAAACTAGTTGCTTACTGTTTGTAGCAATAAAAGGCATTGGCCCGTAGAGGCAAGCTGGCCCTTGTTAAAAGTAACAAAATAGTGTCACTACTTGGGCCTAGAGAGTGGTGACTAGTTTGATTTAGTCACGTGATTGCCTGGTAAAAGTAATCCCTATGGTGTGTATTACTTGGAATAAAGGGGCTAGCAGTACTGCTAGCATTAATAATAGCAGTACTCAATTGAATGGTTTATCTAGGAGTACTAATCTGACGGATTAGCATACGCCTAGATAATAATAGCAGATTTAGGATTGATTTGTAAAAATCAAAGATAAATCTGAAAGGGTATAGTCTTGAGATGTAATGCTCAATGCCCTTATAAAATTTGATCGAAGAGAACTATTCTTAAACTCACTAGCATGGTTTTCTCTTCTTTTTATTGCCATGCGTCGACATCCCACTGCTCGAGAGTTTGTGGTGATCTTTCGAGGGGGGAAAGAGCCTTTTTATATGTCACATCAATTGGTTTGGCGGTAATTTGATGGTATGGGACATCAAATTCTCACGGAATCGATTGTAGTCTTGGTGGAATGGGACGCCAAGGCTTGTGCATGTAACTTGACTCTTTGGCAGGTTGTATGTACACTTGTCTGTAGTGATAAAGTGTGCAAGATAAAATTTGAACTTTGACAATTACAAATATAGCCATGAGTTGGGATAAAACCCAGTTACAGAGTTCGGAGAAGCTCTAGGTAGCAAGACCATGATGGTGTGCTAGTGCTAATAGAGTGATTTAGTTCCGGAGTGATCTAAATCTAGAGGTTAGCAGTAAGACTAGTTTGGTTGGACAGTTTCATGCATGGGGGACGCCCTATAGCATTTTGCAAGCGTAGTCTTGCCTATGTTCAACATAAGTGTGCGATTGTGAGCACATTTTAGTTGCTACCATATGAATTTGGGAAATATATTACTTTCCTACATAAGCAATTGTAATATTGCATGACAGGCTATTTTGCTTACAAAGTTCATGTGCGTGTAAAACCTATAAGTCGTATGACCCCTGGGGAATGAGTGGAGCATTTCTAGGATTTAATAAGGTTTTACATGGCAATAGTGATAGTATCTCACTCCAGATGAGCCTGGTTGTTGTTAGTATCGGATCCGACATATGTAGTGTACATAAACTCGGGCTGAGTTAGGATAGGAGGCTAAGCCGGAGAGCTTAGTGGTAAATCCTACTGTATCTGGTGAGTTTTGACTTAACCGGAGTGTTAAGAAGTAAACTCAAAGTCTGGGGCTGAACCGGAGTGTTCGGAGGCAGACATATCTTTGTTAAATCGGAGAATTTAGCAAAAGATGAGCTTGGGGTGAACCATGGTACCCAGGAAAAAAGCTCTTCACACTAAAATAGTGCACAATGATTTTAGGGTGATAAATATCCATCGCAGGAATGTTTTATAACTTTCCATAGATGATAGATGAAGACCATGTACTTTACGGAGTTAAAGTACATAGGTGGTGACTTCGGCGCCACATTTTTTGTAGGAAGTCACCAGTTGGTGTGGTTAGGTCGGCCGAGACTCCACAAGACCTATGCACTAGTTTTTAAGTTGACCTCTATTAAGGACGTCCAAAAATTCGTGTTGTAATACCAGAGATTGTACTGCAATGTGCAATGGAGGGGTCAATTTGTGTAGTCACTTCTTAGCAGCAAGTGACTTAGGCATCTTGTTATAGATGGCTGTATATGGTACTCCCACTCGGGGGAGGTACGCCATTGGGTACGGAGTTACTCACAGACTAGTATGGAGCTACTAGTGTGATGATAGTGGGTACGTACTTACTCACTAGTGAGATGATAGTGGGTACGTAGTTACTCACTACTAATACATAGCTGCTAAAAAAAATTTAAGATCCTCGAGTGAAAGATACTCTAGATCAACATTTTAAATTACCAAACCACAATCCATGAGTATCGAGGTACTCATAAATATGTTGACGTTGCTCAAATCGAGGGACCGATTTGTTCGATGGTATGGAATAAGCAAGGAGAGTGGAGTAACTTAAAAGTTACACATCACTAGTCCTAGTGAGTTGTCGAGGTCATCTGTAGTTTGATGATTCCCTCTACCTATCAGATAACATTCAATTTTGCAAGCTCTGGCATTTAATCCGTAGTGATTATGAGTTTGGTGTGAGATATGGTTATGAAGTTCTTACAAGAGTACTCGTTTATTTGCTTGTCATTGGTTATAGCTTGGTAGAGATTGCCACCTGTGATGGGTAGGTAGCTTTGCCGCTATAATGAGGAGGCAGCAAATAATGTTCTCATAGTTATACTTCATACCAACACCAAACAGGGATAGGATGAAATTCCTAAATTCATCATCACGAAGTACTGTGATGTTTGCATTTATATTGAATGTATGATGTAATGAGACATTGAGCGTGTGTAATTACCATCAATTATCTAGCAACCTATGGCTTCGCAGCAAGCTCAGTCATTATCTGTGGATTGATAATGTGGTTATTAGTAGTTTGGAATTTTCTTGATAGATGGTACAACCCACCCAAATGATTCATAAGTGTGTAACCGCTTATGAAGGGTAATAATATGCAACAATGAAGCACTTTGTTACAAGTGTGAAACCACTGATCTGTTGCAAAGCAGTTTATCAATAGTACCACCATATGTGCGTAGACACTATACCACATCTTCATTGCAAGATGTTTAAAAGTTTCTTGGAAGGACTCAAGAATATAACATATGATATTAAACACGGTCTAGATTTGTTCTTGGACCTATGACACTAGCGCGTAGTCCGCTTGAGAGTAAAATTTTTGAGGACAAAAACCTTTCTTGAGGGAAAGGAGGGATATCCTCAAATATCACATAAACTCGAATAGTTATGTGAGTCCAGACAATACTTGAAGGGATGTGTGTGGTAATAGCAACAAAGAGTTGTAAGTGATTGGATGTAACTCCAGACACCCGTAGTGGTGCAAGAATCTTTATCAAACATCTCCACATACTATATGATCTGCCTCCGCATATATAGTATGGCATAAGAGATAGGAAGTTTGATTGTTATATTTGAATGGAAATTTTTAAAACTTACATTTACTCTGAGTTAGAGTGGAGTTTAACCATCCGTAGATTGATGGTAGTTAGAAACTCAACAAGATTCTAGAGCATATGCTTGTGCAACGATGTTACTCTAAGAGAGAAAGTATCTCTCAGCTTTGGAACTAATCCTTGTGATGCATGATTAGATTGGCTCTAGTTTATTTCTCCTATGGCCGTAGAGCTTTCCAAGGAGAAGTTTTAACAAGTTGGTGATGCAACATGGTAGCGTAGTCTACAAATATCTAGTAGCATGGTCTGAGAAATTGCGCTACTAGAGTGCTCTCCAGTACATTAGCTTCTGTGCTAATGACATGATGCAAAATCAAGGCATGAAATTTGCCTTAAGGTTTTGGGTTGAAATACCAAATCATGGCTTGTGTGAGCATGATCCTGTCTTTACAGAGGTATAACGTGCTGTACGCGTACGCACTTTGTCACAGCCGCGCCCACCTTCCTCACCGGCACGTAATGCTAGTCCGGAGAGACTGGCCGTAGGTGCGGCGGGTAGCAAGGCGAGAGTTAGTACGGAGAGGCTAGCCGAGCCTTCGGGGTATAGTTTTGATAGTCCAAGAAGTGTGGGTCATCCTGGGATTCAGAAGACCTATGCACTAGTAAAAAGACAGTTTTATTGGCCTAGTTTTTTTAAGAACATCCAGACTTATGTGCTGAAATGCAGTAAGTGCCAAGTCAATAAACAGAACGTCTTAAAGTTGGAGGACTACTCCATCCGCTGGAGATTCCTCAAGGGAAATGGGAAAGCATTTCCATGGATTTCATTACCGGTTTACCCAAGACGAGTCGAGGGAATGACTCGGTGTGGGTAGTAGTGGACAACTAAACTGGCAAAGTTTATTACACGAAGAAAACTGTAAAAATGCCAGAGTTGGTAAAACTCTTTATTGAACATCTCTACAAGCTATATGGCCTGCCCGCAGATATAGTGTCAGATAGAGATAGAAAGTTCAACATTCATTTTTGGAGGGAAGTCTTCAAAAAGTTGGATACTACTCTGAGTATGAGTATGGTAGATCATCCGGAGTCTGATGGTCAAACAAAAAGAATTAACCAAATTCTAGAGGATATGTTGCGTTCTTATGTAAGTAAGAAGCAATCAAATTGGGAAGAATATTTGCCCATATTGGAGTTTGCTTATAACAGCTCCAAGCATTCAGCGATTGGATTTACACCATTCATGTTAATGTATGGATTCCAGCCGAGATCTCCGATGGTTGTAGGCCTAGAAAAGGAGAAGATTCAATCTGTCAAGGATTTGCTTGAAGATATGAATGATATGCTCAGAGCCGCACATGAGAGCATTCGTAGCGCTCAGGATCGCACTAAAACTTATGCGGATAAAGGACGAAGAAAGGTGACCTTTGTAGAAGGTGACTTTATATTCCTCAAGGTTCCTGCGTAGTCAGAAACCATGAAAACAGGAAAGTTTGATAAACTTTCTCCGACTATTGTGGTCCTTTTAAAATCCTTAAGAAGATTGGGGACGTAGCCTACAAACTTGAGTTACCGGAGAGTTCTCAAGTTCATCCTGTCTTCCATGTCAGTAAACTGAAGAAATCAGTTCACGGGTTAGAGAACGCAGTTTTTCTAGATATTTTGGTGGAATTGATCACTCCACCAAAGATACCACATGAACCGGAAAGGATTCTTGGGTATCGAGACAGACAAACCCGACATAAAGTGTACCAGGAGGTACTTGTTAAATGGACAGATAGGGATGAGGAAGTGGCAACCTGGGAACGCCGAAGTGCAATTTCCAAAAGGTTTCCCCAGTTTGTTTTCGAGGACGAAAACTCTTCTTAAGGGGGGGTAATGTCACGTAGGCTGTAACGCCTGTGACCGACGGCGGCAGACCGGATGGCTATATCCGGGGTTTAGTGGGAGAGGACGCCCATGCGGAGTCATGGGCGGCCAGGCTAGTGTGGACGGCAGGCCACACACTATATAGCCTGGGGGATGAGGGGCAATCCTCATTCTTCCTCTATGGCTGGGTGGTGAGCCAGAGGCCGTCCCCTCTTGTGGTAATGCCCGTAGTGGCGTTACGGGAATGTAACACAAGAGGAATGTTCTTCTTACACAATATGAGAGGTTCCAATACCACCTCTTAATTCCAACATGTGGCACACCATGCTGAGAACTGCACAAAGCATATATGAATACACTACATGTGTAGATCACCTATGTCCAAAGCCATGTGCAAAGCCCAATGCTTCATGCATATATGCATCCATGCATCCGTTCCCACTAGAGAAATCCATCATTGTGATCTTGAAAACTTCTTATATAATTTCCCACCTCCCGAGGCTTCTTGAGATCCCATGTAAGATGTCCTGTCTCACCATAAGTGTTGCAATGCCTGAGTGAAGGATCTTTGAAGAAACCACGCATCACACGATGATCCTTTTTTCAATACTTGTACTTGATCAAATTTGAGATCTTGTTCGTCTTAATGTGGACCATGGCTAGATCCTTACCTTGTGAAAATTGTGATAATAATGACATGTCTCCCCTATTTTCCTTGATGCTCCTCTCCTCATCAAGCAAAGCAACATTTATTTTGTCCAACATAGGATTGGGTAGATACTTCAATGTTGTCACAAGGATCTTGTACGGCTCATGCATGCTCTTCAAGAAGAGCACTACAATTACATCCCCCTCTTCCTTTGGGTAGATGCTTCAATGTTGTCACAAGGATCTTGTATGACTTAGCATACTCTTCAAGAGCACTATAATTACATCCCCCTCTTCCTTTGAGTTTTCCGCTGCAAGACATGTCTGCAGAACATGCACCTCAAATAACATACTACCGACAAAGAACTTGTTAATGAAGAGGTGGTTGAAGTAGAAGGAACAAAATCATCAAAGTGTAGGACTATAAAAATAGAGGAGGATATAATTGTAGGAGAGGCAGGTCAAGGTAAAATAAGAGCACTATAGAGAGTACTAATGAAGGTATTTATCTCAATGAGAGGTTGGTCAAGAAGAATTTGATGAGGTAGCTAGGATAGAAGGTAGGGAGTCACATGATAAGAAGGTAGCTAAGATAGAATTTGACGAGGTAGCTAGAATAGAAGGTATGGAGTCACATGAAAATTCTGCACCACTCAGCTCTAAACAAGGCGAATAAAATGGCAACAAGGAAATTAGACCAAATGAAGAGAAACTATGTAGGCTACTAGGCTAGTACTTGGACTAGCATTTTAGGACTAGTCCCTAGACTTTAGCTTATGGACTATGATTTTTGTTTATCATTTGATTGTGCTTTGGTAGTTAGTTGGGTGGTTGGCATGAGTCTTACTAGTATGCCATTTGATGTATTTTGCTAGCATATTCTTAATGTGGGTGGAGTGCATAATGGAGTGGACATTTCTTGGTTGGCCTACTCCAAATATCTATAGCTTTTCTCTCTCTACTCTCACCCTCTTTGCACCTTGTGTTAAGCCACTCACCTCTCCAGCTCACCTACATGTACATACCATGTACGTGCACTCTACACTTGACCATGTATGAGCACAGCACTTGGTAGTAGCACCTTGTAGACTAGTCCCTTTTTGCATTGTGGCTAGGACAAGCATGTATGAGCACAGCACTTGGTACTAGCACCTTGTAGACTAGTCCCTTTTTGCATTGTGGCTAGGACAAGCATAGTTCTCTAAATGACCCACAATGCAGTAGCATATACAAATTAGTGATCATGGTGGGATCAAAAAACAATACCACATCCTAGCCAATAACCCTCAGACATCCATGTCTACTATTCATTCGAGGGCGCGCTCTAATAAAACATTTCCTAGCAATACAAAAATAATGGGATACCACCCACCTAAACCCTTCTGCCTTCACATATTTCCAAGGCAAAGCTTGACAATTGCCCTCTTTGAAAGAGCAATATCTTTGAATCTAGTTGGATTCAAAGCAAAGCCAAAACTACAAAGTTTGAGAGTCTCTAACTCTCTTTAGAAAATATCCCTATGATGGTTCTCTAAAAACAAGTTTTAAGGTCTTTTCAAGAGCGTTCAAAATGGCTAAAGTTGTGTTTTTAGCACAAACTATCAAAAACAACCAAGTGCCTCACTTTACACTCGAATAACTTTAAAAAAAAGGGATTTGGCTTTCTAGAGTCTCATACACTTTTGTAGAGTTTCCCATTTGTCTAATAAAAACTTTCGTGTTTACACCAAAATCTGATACTAAGCACACAAAAATATCATAGCTTCGTAAAATAGCCCCTCGCGAAGGTTATACCTAAAAGCTAGTTAGAAACTAGTCAAATATTTTATAATCTAGTTCTTTACATTTGCCGATGTACAGTCTATTATGAGATCCGAGGGAGATATCACTGCCTCTTCCGAGAGGATTTTGGAAGCATACATGCATCTACATGATATACATTTTCTAGTATTTTCCAGTATTTTCTACTCAGTATCATCTCTCGGAGTCTTGCAATTCTGTTCTTATAACTGTAGGACAATCAGTTTATTGTACTTTTTAGTCTTGTTCTCTTTCATGAGACACCAACTTCAGATGTACTCTTAGTTTTGGTCTCATAGGCCATTATGGCCTCTTAGAGACGTTAATATATCATTTCATTTCATTTACCTCCAGGAAAGTTTATTTTGAGTCGCATAGAATTATTCATCGTTAAGCTTGCCATACATTGGCTTAGATTCTCTTGTATATGAACTTATCACGTGAGTTATGGATTTAGTTATTTAATCTCAAAAGAATTGAAAGAAAAATAATAAAATGAGTGTTTGTGTACCTGCATGATATATTTGCTGATGTTTTGAGTGATTGAGATTCATATCCACTCTCCAGAAGTGTTGTTTGCAGATTTCTCTAGGCCCTCAAATCTACTATCAGAGGGGCTACAACTTGAGAAAGGTATAACTTCATGCTTGATTATCAAAAACTAGTCATGTGGGTATCTGAAAATTACGAAACAAACCTGGTCTACAACTCATCATGGGTAGAATTTCCAAATAGTCCATCTGTGAAAGTGAAAGTCGACTCCAAAAAAGGGCACATTTTACTTTTTTGTCAAATTCTGATTTGCATGTCCATATATACACTTAAAGACTGCCTTTGAGCATATTAAGTAATAGAATATTCAATGTTAATTTTTCATTTAATTTTAACACTTGAATTTTTTATTGATGAAAAACTGTTGGAATTCATTATTGAATTCTATAGCATCTAAAACTTAATCATAACTTGGTTAAACTCGGAGGTATGTTACATTCTCTCCCGGTTAAGAAATCATTATCCTTGACAATTAAAACATCTTATCCTCAATAATTAGACCTTGAGAAATAGTTTTTCTTATTTAATAATTATACTTCATATAGTAACTTGAGAAGTCATATGCTTTTGAATTTCAAGAAAACTATAAATGTCCGTGTGTCTTCATCTTGATATTTCTTCAAGTATCCTTGGAACAAAGGACTTGATGACTTGCTTATCTAAGATCTTAACTTGATATAATTTAATCTCTTAACTTGATTCTTCATTTCTTACCTATCTCTTGGATAAAATCAACATACTCCGTAATCACTACATCTTTTAGACTCTCATTGATTTCTCTTAGTATTGTGCTCTCTTTCATTCATATCTACAATAGATCTTATCATGGATAAATGATTTTATATGTTAAGCTAGCCATATATATGCTAGAGCTTAGTAAGACTCCTAAACTCTAGAGTAAAAACATACTAGTCTTAATTCTATAAAGTTTAACTCCAAAAAGAAAGTAGATAGATCTTGAGCCCTTATGCAAAGTAACTTGATCTTGTAAATCAGTCACTATCCATGTAACAAATAAGACTTATTTGAATCACAACTTATTATACCATAATACATCTCATGAAAAATATTATCATCGCATTGTCTTAAACTTCAAGGGTTTGTGTGAGTGTGTGTGTGCTTGCAAGAGCTCAAGCTCTCTTCCTCCCTGTATCTTCTCATATAATGACATACTAAATGTTGTATATTTGTTGCTACCTACTCATGGGTATGGAATAAGACCCCATAATGACATATTCGATGATGTATGAAAAGCACTTGAGGAATTCGTCCCAAGTAGTATATAAGGGCCAAGCACTCTTTCATTTAGGTAGCACTTAGGAGTTTTTTTCAGTTCTCTATGCTCCTACTCTCAGTAGCCTCTTTGAGCATTAGCAGCTTTGTAAACAGAGTTATAGGTTTTTTCATTCTTAATCCATGGTTTTTCCTACATAATATAAAGATATGATTATCATAATCCTTGTGTTGATAGTTCTCATTATTCTTCTCACTAGCCTTAACATTTACCACTTCAATCTACAGCACTATTAAAGTTAGCTCTTCTTGTTTGCCTAATTCAAAAATAGTGCTCCATCTCTCTGTCTCCATGCTATCTCTGTTAGTTCTTGTTACTTTTTACTATCTATGTTAGACTGCTTTAGATTTTGGTATAAAATGATATAAAAAGTGAGAAGCTATAAGTTGTAAGCGAACTATGCACCATCAAGTAAGAAGGCTGAAGATAGAAGTGAGAAACTTTATATGATGGAGTATAGTTCCATGGTTATAGCATATGATACACCAAATTTAGGAGATGTTTTTTGTTGATCTCGGATCATCTTATCACAAGACTAGCCATGGTGAGTGGTTTGGAGAATTAATGGATTTGTAACAACCACGTTATGTAGAAACATGTAATGCACGTGCCCACAAACTCTACAATTGTTCCACCTTTATATGATGCTACACGAGAGAGGAAGCTTTTGTCTTTTAGTAGATGTAACCTCCATTCTTCAATGCTAAAGGAACAAATGTGGAAAAAGATGTTAAGTTTTCGATCGAGGTAATGGATAATTATTTTTCCATCCCAAACACGAGCATCCTAAATCTGTCCATGCTTAGTTTTTTTTAACTGATAGGGACTGTAAATATTTTGTGGAAGGAATGTTTTGCAAACACACCACCATTCAAGCTATAATCACTTGGGATCAAGTAGAAGCTACATTCAAGTAACACGTTATCCACACGAGAACACCAGGATGAATGAATAATTTGGCCTCAAAAATAATACCTTGATACTTGAGGCATACTACTCCAAGTTTTGTATCCTTGAGAAGTATGCTCCCCTGCTAACCAATGAGCAAGTGGTTAGTCATTTCTTTCTTGGGCTTAATCCTTCCCACCAAAACCGTCCTTTGAAAGTTATGAGGCCTTTTAACATTTAAGATGTGATAGATAAGTTGTAGGAAACTATAAAGACAACTAGTCTCAATAGTCCTAATCCAAAGGAGAAGTGAAATTTGGTTAGATGGACTTTATTTAAGTTGTTATTCAGTAATCGTGGTAGAGATAGCTAGAAGTCAAGGCCTATGCTATGAGATTTTGTAGCTAAGACACCGCCACCAAGAGTGTTTAAATTTACTTTGTCCTAAACCTCAGCACGTGAACCTCCAAGACCATTCCAACCAAATCAATTTCAAGCTTCCCAAACCTTTTCTAGGTCAACACCTATGAGAAACCTAGTTGCCAAATTGCAGGGGAGAGTTGCTTATGCCTACAAGCCTCTAGCCACCAGGGACCCTATCAATTAGCATTAGCACAGAGGAAGGATGTGTGGAAGAGACTGTGGTGAAGGTTAAGTAGCCATGGTGCAAACTCCACAATTGAAGAAGTAAATATTTATGACCATCACACAATCGGTAGGGTTGTTTGCATGCTACCAAAGAGAATCAAGAACCCAACAACTAGTACTACATATTTAAAACCCTAGATTTGTATCGATGTAAGAGCTTTCATATTCTACTTGATATTGGTAGTAATAATTCATTCTTATCTCCTAATAGTTTGATGAATTTATAGATCAATCAAAACCCAACCTAGAAAAAGATGGTAGTATAGTTGGCCAATGGGAAAGAACTGACTACACTACATGAAGTTAGATTCCTACAATTCTAGCTTGATTAAAATACCGTGGAAGCCTAGTTCCATGTTTTATAAATGGGTATCTATGATGGTGTTCTTGGAATGGAATGGCTTATTGCCTATACTACCATCATTCACTGTGGCTAAGAGATTGTGACATTTAAACACCATTCCCACAACTGAGTTATAGACCAAGGGAGAAGTAGCAAGCTAATTCCCCATATTGTTAAGGGTAGCAAAATACTAAAAGAATTAAGGAAGGGATAACCATTGTTCATAGGAAAGCTGAATGACGTAAAAGAACCAAGAAAAGAGAATGATCCTTCACGGTTATAAGACTAGTATGCTGATCTTTTTTTCCTAAAGAACTAGTGGACTTGCTTCCATCTTGAGAAGTTGACAATGAGATTGAGTTGGTACCAGGAGTCCAATTGGTAGCAAGAAGTCCATATAAGATGTCACTATTTGAAGCCGTAGACCTCAAAGTGTAGCTGAAGTAGCTTCTTAAACCAAGGTTTAAGTAAGCCTAAGATGTTATATGTACATTATGTGTGCTATGTTATATACACATTATGTGTGCATATACTAGGAGGCTAGCCCACATTAGGCTTGTGAGCATGGGAGCATGGGAACAAGCTCTAGTGGAGCATGGGTTAGGACTAACCTTAAGGGTTAAGGTTAGGGTCAGGCATCCAAGGGTCACACATGGGAAATGGAGAGTCAAGAGTCACTTGAGGGCCCTCCTATATAATAGGGGCATGGGGCACACTCAAGGGGGCTTGGAGGCTAGGAAGCTTGAGGCTTATGCTATGGTCTCTTGTGTAGTATGTTATATGTACATTATGTGTGCTATGTTATATACACATTATGTGTGCATATACTAGGAGGCTAACCCACATTAGGCTTGTGAGCATGGGAGCATGGGAACAAGCTCTAGTGGAGCATGGGTTAGGACTAACCTTAAGGGTTAAGGTTAGGGTCAGGCATCCAAGGGTCACACATGGGAAATGGAGAGTCAAGAGTCACTTGAGGGCCCTCCTATATAATAGGGGCATGGGGCACACTCAAGGGGGCTTGGAGGTTTGGGCTCCATGAGGCCAAGGCTATGTTATGCTCTCTTGTGTAGAGGCTCATATCTACTCTTCTACCATTTCACACTTTAGATACATGCTATTGGATTGGAGTTATACCTCTTGATGGTATGGGACATCAATGTAGAGGTATGATGTATTTCATTTATTATTCATGTGTGCATCCCTTGGGCTTGGGGGTGGTTGGGTGGTTGAGTTTATGCCTGACTTATGCATGTTTATGCATAACAATTATCTAGAGAGATCTTAGGGTTTTAACAGTGGTATCAGAGCAATCTCTATTTAATTGTTGATTTTTTTTAGTAAATTTTAATATTTACTAATAAAATATTATTTTTTGTTGATTTGTGTTGATGAATTGCACGTGGATCATCTATTTGGTGATTGGAACGTATGTAACTACAATTCAATGGACGAATTTTGAGCATTTTTATGATTAAAAATGTATTTTTATACATTTTTGCGGGTTTTTTCCGCGGGAATGCGATCAAATTTCTGTCAATTTCTATTGAAATTCAGTAGGGGACAACGTGTTGATGCATGAATTGCTCTCCCGTGTGCGTGGGGTTCTCTCCGCCTCTCAAATCTGATTTTTCTTTCTCTTTTCTGGCTGAAAAATCTCTTTAAAATGATATTTTTTAAGCATAAATCATAATTAATCATAATTATGATTAAGTTTAATTAAAATCTTTAATCAAAGATTAAGCTAATCTCTCTCTGATTAACAGAGAGAGAGAGAGAGAAGAGATTGGAGGAGAGATGGAAATGGAGAGAAAAGGGAGGAGAGAGGGGAGAAGAGAGAATCCATCTCTCTCTCTCTGTCTTACGCGCAGGAGACGGGAGGAGGGGGACTGCGCTGCAGCCGGGCGAAAAAAATCGCCCCCCCTTAAAAAAATCAAAATCTAATAAGCTTAAAAGCTTATTTTTATTTTTATTTTATTTTTTTAAAAAAATAAGATTTTTTTTAATTTTAAAAAAAGCTTTTGGAGATTTTTCAATAAAAAAGCTTGGAAAAAAAGCCTTAAAAAATCAGAAAAATTGGAATTTGAGGTTAAAAAATCTCTGAAAAATTCTTGGAAATTTCTTATTGAAAATTTTTTGGCTTTTCATCTTCCGAAAAATCTTTGGCTTTTCGTTTTCCCGAAAGCTTTTGGCTTTCCAAATTCCGGAAAAACTTTTGACCTTTCGTATTCCGGAAACCTTTGACCTTTCACATTCCGATTTTTTTTTTGTCTTTTCATTTTCCCAAAACTTTTGGCTTTCCGTATTCCGGGAAAACCGTTGGAATTTCGAAATTTTTTGACCGTTCATATTCTAAATGCGTTCGGGGTTGATTAAAAATTTCAATTTTTTTTGAAAATTAGTGGAAAATAAGACAAAGGTTATTTTAAATTTCGGGAAAATGTGGGGTTGATGTTTGGCATGTGGTGTGTCCATTCGGGCACCCGTGACCATTGAAATTCCTTTAAAAATATATTTTTTGACCCAAAAAATTAGAAAAATCCATTAAAATTAAAAATTTTCATTGGATTTGAGAATTGTCGGGCGGAATTGGAAATTTCATGAACGATGGGATTCTCAGGAAAAATTAGGAATATTTTGAAATTATTTTTAGAAATCCTAAAAATTGATATTTTAAAATATCAATGGTATTTTGGTAAATTAAATTGCTAAAAATTTTCTGGAAAAATATAGGTTTGGAATGCCATAAGATAGGTTTCGTGGAATTCAAAATTATTATATTTTGAGGCCCTATAAATTAGAAAAAAATAGAAAAAAATCATGATAATTCTTTTTCTCGAGAATTTAATATTTTCGAGGATTATTTAATGTTGAAGTACGTTTTCTCGTGCTGACATTAGATAGATGCGGGTTATTCGCATATTTTTAATACGATTATACCTCGTATTAATGAACATTTATATTTGGATTAATTCTAAACGATGTATTCATGATTTTTTACCATGATTTAGCCATTCTTTTTGGACATGTTCCTTAATTTCTTTTGATGGCTATAATTTACCTTCAAAGTGTGTTTCACCTTTGACACTTTTCCATGATAATTTATTTTACACTTATTAAAGTGTGAATGGTGCTTAATTTCTTAAGCCTAAGACAAACTCTATCATGGGTTAGTTGATCGGTTTATTTTCATGGATTTTTATTGGATGTTTTCCAAGTTTTACATGGACTCATCAGGTTTTACCTAGATCACTTGTGTCTAGGGGTTTTTTATTTAGTGTTACACATATGTGTTTCACTTTCTTACTTTGGAGTTTTATTTGAACAACACAATGTTCATATACTCCGGATTGATGAGTTGGCCACCACCAATTTTAATGCTTCTTTTGGCATGATTTATGTCCATTAGATGGTATGCATTAATTTTTATGATCAACTATGGTCTTTATGGATTAGAGGAGCTTCTATGCTTTTATCCATGGTTTTATAAGGCTCTTTTGATCTTTTGGATAATTACATGTGCTTTGAAGGTAGCATTTGCCTTCGTTTTTTGCACGTAATTTTGGAGTATATTTCTTGTACTCTTGTACATATTCTAACTCGGATACCTAGTTACTTGTATATCTAGGTGAGTTACTTGTATATCTAGGTGAGTTATTTTTCTACCCTAACTTTATTGTGTTTTGGATAGTTATCATTAGAAAGGCGCCAATAATTCAATTTCTTTTCTAATGATGTACTCTCAGAAGGAGTTATTCCTTGATGTAGTCTCAAGTATATAGAGATAGGTTTAGTATGTGAAAGTCTGGATAAGGCCAACTTATTCCTTTTATACAGGATTTTATTCATATTTCCTAGACGGCATACTAGGGAGTTTCAAATTATTAAGGTATGTATAGGTGGTATCATGGTGGTATGGGATGCTAGTGATCCCTCACATATATTATCTTATGGGATAATTTGGGCTCAAGATTGTTGCTTTGCTTACATCACTTAGCATGTTGACCTCAACATTCAAAGACAATCTT
Source organism: Cibotium barometz (assembly GCF_041138505.1). Lineage (NCBI taxonomy): Eukaryota > Viridiplantae > Streptophyta > Polypodiopsida > Cyatheales > Cibotiaceae > Cibotium > Cibotium barometz. Next base: position 31,131,213 of record NC_141053.1, on the reverse strand, counting down.
ATTTTCTAAATTCACTAGAAGTTATAGTGTGGGCCTTCTCTAGATAAACTTCTTTTATCTATAGCCTGCATGTTTTGATGAGGAAAATCTCGTCGACATTTTCACTTGTTGAAATCTCTTTCTTTAGAGTTCAAACAAGTTTATCTTGTTGTGTTCGAATAAGGAAATTTGGATTCTTCCTTTGTTGGCATTTCTTTCTCTAGTTCCGTACTTTAAGTGATTTATATAGTCAACCTGATTGTTTACGGATGGATATATGTGACTAATCGAGACGTTGATTACTCTCTATGTTGATATGGGTAACTCGAGACGTCGATTATTCCATATGCAGATGTGGGTATGTCGGGGCACCGATGAATCCCTGGTTTCTGCTGTTATATAATGCCATCCTTTCCTACTTTATTTCGAAAGGTTTACAATGAGGAAGTTACTTTGAATGTGAATTGCTCTGATCATCCGCAGTCTGATGGGCAAACAGAGCGTATGAATTAGATTAAAGTGTATATGCTTCGTGCATGTCTCTAGAAAATCATCATATTGGGAAAATATCTTCCAATGATGGAATTTGCCTATAACAGTTTTAAATATACGGCTATTGGTTTTTAGTCCGTGCATACTTATGTATGGGTATCAACCCAGGGCACCTATTGATGTCAGTCTTAAGGACATCGAGCTTGATGCATCGAGGGATTTCTTGCAAGATATGTAGGAAATTCTGATCGAAGCTCGGGATTCTATCAGGAGTGCTCATGATAGGGCACGATTTTATGCTGATAGGGGACGCAAATCTCGGTCTTTTGAACCAGGAGCGTTGGTTTATTTTAATGTTCCTAAAGATTTTCAGACTTTGTCAATGGAAAAATGCTCGAATTTATCTCCTAGATATTGTGGTCCATTTCAAGTTATATATCGGATTGGCACGGTTGCGTATGAACTAAAACTACCTCCAATTGTTAGAGTTCATCCAGTCTTTCATATCGATAGATTGAAAGGGAAACTGGGAGGTGAGGATGACACAGTTACTCCTCAAGAACTCGTTGAAGTCGATGAATTATCCTATGTTCCACATAAACTTGATAAAGTACTTGAATTCAGGGAAAGGAAACTTTGTAGTTGACTAATCCCTGAGGTTAAAATTAGGTGGAAAGACAGGGAAATTAAGAATTCGACTTGGGAGTTGGTTGAGATTGTTCAGCGCAGTTCTCCTTCTTTTCATTGCAAGAGTGCAATGTTTTGAGAGAGGGGAAGTATGTTATATGTACATTATGTGTGCTATGTTATATACACATTATGTGTGCATATACTAGGAGGCTAACCCACATTAGGCTTGTGAGCATGGGAGCATGGGAACAAGCTCTAGTGGAGCATGGGTTAGGACTAACCTTAAGGGTTAAGGTTAGGGTCAGGCATCCAAGGGTCACACATGGGAAATGGAGAGTCAAGAGACTTGAGGGCCCTCCTATATAATAGGGGCATGGGGCACACTCAAGGGGGCTTGGAGGTTTGGGCTCCATGAGGCCAAGGCTATGTTATGCTCTCTTGTGTAGAGGCTCATATCTACTCTTCTACCATTTCACACTTTAGATACATGCTATTGGATTGGAGTTATACCTCTTGATGGTATGGGACATCAATGTAGAGGTATGATGTATTTCATTTATTATTCATGTGTGCATCCCTTGGACTCGGGGGTGGTTGGGTGGTTGAGTTTATGCCTGACTTATGCATGTTTATGCATAACAATTATCTAGAGAGATCTTAGGGTTTTAACATAAGACCTCATCCTAGAGTGCTCCAGTTCTTTTCTAGACAAAGAAGGATGGCACCTTTAGGATATGTATTCATTAGTGCGGTGTTATCTTGTTGGAGGAGGACAAGAACCCAGAGCATAAAAATTCAACTTGAATAAAAGCATAAGAATTGCAAGACACAATAAAAATTTGTGTCCAATGTGCCCCCACCAAAAGTGAGACCACACTTCCTTTTGGTGTATTTTGCTTGCATCTTGATTACCTTGATACAACAGACTGAGTTGGGACTTGAAGGTTCTCAATAATTTAGGAAATCAAAGAATGAATAGGTTCCTACTAATCATGAGATGATTATTTATAGTCTGTCAAGCAGCTAAAATAGAGAGGATAAATTAGTTCTGGTGGAACATTACACATGTTTAGCCACTGAGAGATCATTTGAGTGGTCAAGATCTACCAATGATAATACTAAACAAGTTATGTTTGGGATGGGTTTTAATCCAAGTTTCCTTTGATAATTATAACTTCAAGATGTAGTTCCAAGTGTAGTGCTAGAAAGAATTGGAATGCCGTATAGACAATTCCATAATTCTGCATTTGGCAGAGGATATGGTACAATAGGAGAGTCATGTCATGCAGTTTCTAGCTTGGACAGGGCCTTGATAGGAATGCTTTGAAAGTCATTTGTGAAAGGAGTTCAGATATATTTCCATACTCTCTTCCACCCTATATTCTTACATGACACCATACATGTAACCAAGTTGGTACATGAGCATAAAACTCTACAAGATGGGAGAAAACATCAGAGTGAAATTAGGGTTTTTCCCAAGGATTTTCCTTCCGCATAATCTGTACCCACATGATCTCAAATATTACCACAGTCTCTAAATTCATGGAGTTTCCTTCTGCATAATCTCTACCCATGCGATCTCGAATATTCCCCCACTCTCAGAATCCATGTAACCTAACATGTCAATAGAACCCTAAAAAGCATAAACCTTTTTCCTAAGATGAAAACTTAGGCACGGAAATACCTTCAACAAGTATGCATCAAATCAATCTTGGCACAAAATCATAGAGAATACCTGGATTAAAAAAAGATTACTAGGATGTTATTCCGTACATCATGATACCTTCCACATTTAGACCACTGTAACACCAAGTGTCTCAACCACACAGATCTCCTAAATGCAAAATATGAGTGATTAGTACAATACCCTTAGAGAAAAGTGCAGGATAACTCACCTCCCAACCATAGGTTCTATGCTTTGAACTACACCTAAGCTAGGGGCTAAGGTTTGGCTCCAACAGATCCATACCACTCCTTTCGAATGTTGATCTATGCTCTGCCATATATGTAGTCTCTGTTGAATTCTAACCAATAGTGAGGTTATGACAATAATAACTCACATTTTATTTATATAGTGCCCATTGTTGCTATAAAGAACAAAATTATTATCTCAAAGGGGGGGTGGAGTCACTCATAAATATGTAAGCGTAGCACGTGGGTTCAATAGAAGCCCTTTTTACACATTTTTTACATACAAAAGGGTACCATTTAAAGGGGGTATTTACAAACAAAATAGAAAAAGGGTGTGTCTTATTCATGAGAAATTTACAAGTAAGGGGTTTTTAAATTAGGCCTTAAACGCAAGTGATATAGAGAGTTTACATATAGTGAACCCCTCGAGATTATTATAAATAGCCACTGTACATGGATTTATTAATAATAACCCTAGCCACACATATTAGCATGATTCCTCCTAATCCTAGGGCTCTCCTAACCCTGCCCAATCATGCCACTATTCAGAAGGATTAATGGCTAGGTATCTAACAAGATTTATATCAGTGTTGGAGAGATTATTCTTTTCCTTCTCGATATAAACTATGGAATGTGGAGGAGACTCAATGGGATCATTGTAGATCTCCTTTGATACACAAGAAGGTGCATTGGAGTGGTGGAAAGATGGTGAAGAGGGTGTGATCTAGCATAGATAGTGTCACAACATATCCTTAATTGTCTGAGATTAAAACATGTGCACATAAATGGCCATGGATGGACAACATCTGACATGTGTGTGGCATGCCATGTGTTCTAATTGACATGCACTATATGGATGGATCCTAGGAAGCCCATTGACATGGTAGGACATATTTCTAGGCATCATTTCTAGATGGAGATTGTTTCCTTGATGAGCTCAATTTTAAAGCATAAGTGCTTGTGAATTTAGTTTTAATTTGTATGTCTCGTTTTGAATGCATGGGTATTGCTTGGTTCAAAAGCTTATGATGTCTAGATGATGGGAATGCCAGGATGGACAAGTGTGTTGCATTACCTGTTTGTCTAATGGAACATTTTATGAGTTTTGTAGGTAGTAAGCATTTAGTTTAAAATCTTTATTCATATAGAATGGTTCTGGTTTGCACAACACTAAGGGCCACGAAATGTCCACCCTCCCAAACGGACAAAACTCAAAAGCCCTAAAATTTAGACTTTGGGCATAGGAAACCAGGTCCTTATGACTCAAGGGGCCAACTCAGGGGACACCTAGCACTGCCTCCCACACCAAATCACCCCATGCTATCACTACTTCATATTCTCTCCTACCTCTAGAAAAAAATTGTATTCGGCTAAGAAAATTGATTTTGAGAGCTTTTCTTCATGTCTTATAAAGAAAATACTTGTTTGGAGTGCTGAAAAACGTTGAAGCTCTAACTTACTCTCCTCAACACGCTACTACATACAATTATCATCATACTCTTAATGGGGAGAAATTTTTATATCTATGTATAGCTACTAAAAGAATATTTTACAGCTCATTTACTGACTATTTTTAATGATTGTTTGACATCTTTTTGACTATATGTGTTGCCTGCATAGAGAGGAACATTATCATATGCCATTGTCCAAGAATTAGGGTATAGAAACTCTAATTTGAGACTTGCAAATCTTACATATTGAGGATTCAATATTCAGAATAAAAACTCTCACCTTACCATTTAATTTCATGTGTTTCAAGTACACGATGGAGGTAAAATAATGATTCTACTCTAAGTTGTGAGAGTTCTTTTGGGAAAATGAAATGTATATTGGTATAGTTAAGTGCAGAAGGCCATTGACAAGAATGTTCATGGGTGTGAAGTGTCACTTGAGCCTTTGCCAAGGGCAAGGTGGTAAATGAATTTAAATCGGTTGAGCATCTCAGTTTAACATAGGGATGGAACCACATGATGCTCTCACGATGATAAAGGGATGAGGTGTGCCAGTCATTTGGAAGATATTGCTTTCTACTATCTTCACTTGCATTGTGGAAAGAAGTGGTACTTTGACAAGGCCGTTTGCCCACTCATGATGCTTGGTGTATTTGACTCCTTAATGGTAAGGAAAATTCTAGTTTTAGGGGGGGACTAGCCCATCTTGTGGTCCCTAATATTGTACAAATGTGTCATAATGTAATGAAGCAAATATTCTAATGTATATTTGTGAAATTATGCTTTGATACTTAGTCTCATTTCAATGGTTAATTATCGTATTGAAGTGCAAATACTCTTGGTTTATGCTTTCGATTTGCTATAGAAGTATTAGAATTGTGTTTCCTTACTCTTCCAAAGAGAAGGATGACAATTGGACACCAAGAAGCTTGCACTGTATTTGTTGGTCATTTAACCTGGCAAAAAGGATTAGTAAACACTTGCATGGTAGAAATGGTTAGTGAACACTTGCATGCCTCTGTCTTTGGAAAAGGCATAGCTAATGTTCAGGTATCTAGAAGTGATGTAGAGATTGAGAAGCTCCATTGAGAGCTTGATCAAGTTAAGGTTGATTTAAACCTACCAATGGTTTAATTGACCTTAGAGGATCAACAAAAGAGTTTCCAAGATAAAAATAATATCAAGTTTTTTGCTTCCTAGATGAGACATGTTGATCCCAATGTTCTTCCATCCTTTATTTGCATGTGTGAGGTGCTGGAAACTATAATAACAAGAGTGTGATGCACGAGGAATCCAGACTCATCTCCCATATGGAGAATCTCAACAAGTTACTTCACACATGCATTAGGAGTGAGGCTCTCATATAGAGAGCCATTCTCAACATGCGGAAGAGAAAATAGAGATCTCCTTCTAAAGAACCTTTTGTTTCACTTATTTTATATAAAAGGCATCATACTTTCAAGGCAAGTGATAAGGATGTTAAATGCAACACCTACAATGGCAAGAGAGACATTAGTAAGGAATTTGCATTTGTTTGACAGTTTGAGGTTGCTTTTACTGATGGTGGTGAATTTATAGAGAAGTCTATGCTTCGCCATGTGGGTATGCATCTAGTGGATTGATAAATTGATTTATGGCACTACTGCCAAAACATGGACTTGTTTCAAGACTCACTTTTATAAGTAGCTTTACCTCTTAATTTTGAGAAGGAAGTCATAAAGAATGAGACTTGCTTGTCCGATTGGAACACGAAACTGTTAATGCATATGTGGGCAAATTCAATTCGGTAATGGCTTAAAGTTACTCTCACCTTTAATATTACTTCCACCTTTAAATTCAATTTGGTAATGGCTTAAATTCAATTTGGTAATGGCTTAAAGTTATTCCCACCTTTAATATTATAGAAAGAAGAAGATACAAAAGAGGAGAAGATATGAAAATTTGAGTCTGCTTTACATCTTATCATACAAAAGAGCCTTACCCTCTATCCTAATAGAATTGTTAGGCACATGATGCACTTAACCATCACTTTGAAGGAGTTACATGAGAAAGGGACCCCTCTTAAAAAAGAATGTGGCCAATAATATAGGGAAAAATAAAGAGGAAATCAAGACCCGTCCACGGTTGGATAACAAGAATCGTAGAGAATGGATAAAGTTATAAAGGATTTATGGCCTAGATATGTCTCAAAAAAGATAGCCGCTTAAGAATAATGTCCCACCTATTAAAGAGTACAAAAATCACTAAAAATGTTTCCAATGTGGCCAGAAAAGACACATGAAGAAGGATTACCCCCACTGTTTCAAAAAGAGGATTCCCTAGAAGCACAAAAGGTGACTACAAATGCTATTCCAATGTACATGGAAACATAAGGGAAGATCAAAAGAGCAAAGAGTTGCTTAAAACATGTGGAGAGGTTAATGATCACCACGATGCACTAGTCCTTTTTAATGATGCATCTATAAATATTTTCATATCCTTTATGTTGAATACATTGGGAATAGAGTATTACTCTATTGATACATGAAGTTGCTTTCTAGGTGCTTAAAACACATGTGTCTCCTATCATTGAAAAGCTTTGCATCTAGATTGGGGATTATGTTGATCATAAGGATTTCTTAGTAGGCAAGGTCTCATTTTTTGATGTGATTCTTGGCATGCCTTGAAGATATCACCATAACCCTCAGATTGACTATGTAAATAAGAAACTCAGCTTTGTACATAAGGATAGAGATATATGTACTCATGCATGCACACATGGTGCTCCTATACCCCTTGTAGATAATATTGTTTTTGGCAACAAAGAAATAAAAAGATCCATTTCTTATTACTTTATTTTTGTTAAAGATGATGAAGAAAATGTATCCATACTAGATAATGATCTTGTAAATCAGTCACTATCCATGTCAAAAATAAGACTTATTTGAATCACAGCTTATTAAACCATAATACATCTCATGAAAAATATTATCATCGCATTGTCTTAAACTTCAAGGGTTTGTGTGAGTGTGTGTGTGCTTGCAAGAGCTCAAGCTCTCTTCCTCCCTGTATCTTTTCATATAATGACATACTGAATGTTGTATATTTGTTGCTACCTACTCTTGGTTTGGAATAAGACACTTTATCCACTATAATAACATATTGGATGATGTATGAAAAGCACTTGAGGAACTTGTGCCAAGTAGTATATAAGGGCCAAGAACTCCTTCATTTAGGTAGCACTTAGGAATTTTTTTCAGTTTTCTATGCTCCTACTCTCAGCAGCCTCTTTGTGCATTAGCAGCTTTGTAAACAGAGTTATAGGTTTTTTCATTCTTAATCCATGGCTTTTCCTACATAATATAAAGATATGATTGTCATAATCCTTGTGTTGATAGTTCTCATAATTCTTCTCACTAGCCTTAACATTCACCACTTCAGTCTCCGACACTATTAAAGTTAGCTCTTCTTGTTTGCCTAATTCAAAAATAGTGCTCCATCTCTCTGCCTCCATGCTATCTCTGTTAGTTCTCATTACTTTTTACTATCTATGTTAGACTGCTTTAGATTTTGGTATAAAATGATATAAAAAGTGAGAAGCTATAAGTTGTAAGCAAACTATGCACCATCAAGTAAGAAGGCTGAAGATAGAAGTGAGAAACTTTTTATGATGGAGTATAGTTCCACGGTTATAGCATAGGATACACCAAATTTAGGAGATGTTTTTTGTTGATCTTGGATCCTCTTATCACATGACTAGCCATGGTGAGTGGTTTGGAGAATTAATGGATTTATAACAACCATGTTATGTAGAAACATGTAATGATACGATGTACCCTATTACGTAAGTTGGGAAAGTCCCTGTGTCTATGCAGGATGGAAAAATAAAGTATCTTGTTAATGTGTTTCAGGTGCCAAATGCATGTTGGGAAAGTCTCTCCATCTATGTAGGATGACAAAATAAAGTATCTTGTTAATATGATTCATGTCCTTTTAAGCTTAAAGGCCATTTTTAGACTTTGTATATAAAACTGATGTATATAGATATTATGTATATATACTGATCTTTCTTTTCTCTCATTCGGTGTTGCACTCACTTTGCACCATCTCTTTCTTATTTTGCATATATTTATACTTTTTTTTCGAGACACTGATTTAGTTTACTATTTGTGCATACTACGTGCCCACAAACTCCACAATTGTTCTGCCTTTATATGATGCTACATGAGAGAGGAAGCTTATGTCTTTTAGTAGATGTAACGTCCATTCTTCAATGTTGAAGGAACAAATGTGGAAAAAGATGTTAAGTTTTCGATCGAGGTAATGGATAATTATTTTTCCATCCCAAACAACACGAGCATCCTAAATATGTCCATGCTCGGTTGTTTTTAAACTAATAGGGACTGCAAATATTTGGTGGAAGGAATGTTTTGCAAACATGCCACCATTCAAGCTATAATCAATTGGCATCAAGTAGAAGCTACATTCAAGTAACACGTTACCCCCACGAGAACACCCGGATGAATGAATAATTTGGCCTCAAAAATAATACCTTGACACTTGAGGCATACTACTCCAAGTTTTGTATCCTTAAGAAGTATGCTCCCCTAACCAACGAGCAAGTGGTTAGTCATTTCTTTCCTGGGCTTAATCCTTCCCACCAAAACCATCCTTTGAAAGTTATGAGGCCTTTTAACATTTAAGATGTGATAGATAAGTTGTAGGAAACTGTAAAGACAACTAGTTTCAATAGCCCTAATCCAAAGGAGAAGTGAAATTTGTTTAGATGGACTTTATTTAAGCCGTTATTCTCAGTAATCGTGGTAGAGATAGCTAGAAGTCAAGGCCTATGCTATGAGTGTTTGTAGCTAAGACACCGCCACCAAGAGTGTTTAAATTTACTTTGTCCTAAACCTCAACACGTGAACCTCCAAGACCATTCCAACCAAATCAATTTCAAGCTTCCCAAACCTTTTCTAGGTCAACACCTATGAGAAACCTAGTTGCCAAGTTGCAGGGGAGAGTTGCTTATGCCTACAAGCCTCCAGCCCACCAGGGACCCTATCAATTAGCATTAGCACAGAGGAAGGATGTGTGGAAGAGACTATGGTGAAGGTTAAGTAGCCATGGTGCAAACTCCACGGTTGAGCAAGTAAATATTTATGACCATCACACAATCGGTAGGGTTGTGTGCATGCTACCAAAGAGAATCAAGAACCCAACAACTAGTACTGCATATTTAAAACCCTAGATTTGTATCGATGTAAGAGCTTTCATATTCTACTTGATATTGGTAGTAATATATCATTCTTATCTCCTAATAGTTTGATGAATTTATAGATCAGTCAAAACCCAACCTAGAAAAAGATGGTAGTATAGTTGTCCAATGGGAAAGAGCTGACTACACTACATGAAGTTAGATTCCTACAATTCTAGCTTGATTACAATACCCTGGAAGCCTAGTTCTATGGTTTACAAATGGGTATCTATGATGGTATTCTTGGAATGGAATGGCTTATTGCCTATACTACCGTCATTCACTGTGGCTAAGAGATTGTGACATTTAAACATTATTCCCACAACTGAGTTAAGGACCAAGGGAGAAGTAGCAAGCTAATTCCCCATATTATTAAGGGTAGCAAAATACTAAAAGAATTAAGGAAGAAATAACCATTGTTCATAGGAAAGCTGAATAACGTAAAAGAACCAAGAAAAGAGAATGATCCTTCATGGTTATAAGACTAGTATGCTGATCTTTTTTTCCTAAAGAACTAGTGGACTTGCTTCCATCTTGAGAAGTTGAGAAGTTGACAATGAGATTGAGTTGGTGCCAGGAGCCCAATTGGTAGCAAGAAGTCCATATAAGATGTCACTACTTGAAGCCGTAGACCTCAAGGTGTAGCTGAAGTAGCTTTTTAACCAAGGTGTAGCTGAAGTAGCTTCTTAACCAAGGTGTAGCTGAAGTAGCTTCTTAACCAAGGTTTAAGTAAGCCTAAGACCTCACCCTAGAGTGCTCCAGTTCTTTTCTAGACAAAGAAGGATGGCACCTTTAGGATATGTATTCATTACTGCGGTGTTATCTTGTTGGAGGAGGACAAGAACCCAAAGCATAAAAATTCAACTTGAATAAAAGCATAAGAATTGCAAGACACAATTAAAATTTACGTCCAATGTGCCCCCACCAAAAGTGAGACCACACTTCCTTTTGGTGTATTTTGCTTGCATCTTGATTACCTTGATACAACAGACTGAGTTGGGACTTGAAGGTTCTCAATAATTTAGGAAATCAAAGAATGAATAGGTTCCTACTAATCATGAGATAATTGTTGATAGTTTGTCACAGCAGGCAGCTCAAACAGAGAGGATAAATTAGTTCTGGTGGAACATTACACATGTTTAGCACTGAGAGATCATCTGAGTGGTCAAGATCTACCAATGATAATACTGAACATGTTATGTTTGGGATGGGTTTTAATCCAAGTTTCCCTTGATAATTATAACTTCAAGATGTAGTTCCAAGTGTAGTGCTAGAAAGAATTGGAATGCCGTATAGACAATTCCATAATTCTGCATTTCGCAAAGGATATGGTACAATAGGAGAGTTATGTCATGCAGTTTCTAGCTTGGACAGCGCCTTGATAGGAACACTTTCAAAGTCATTTATGAAAGGAGTTTAGATATATAATATTTCTAAAGTTTTACTTACTCTCTTCCACCCTATATTCTTACATGCCAACATACATGTAACCAAGTTGGTACATGAGCATAAAACTCTACAAGATGGGAGAAAACATCAGAGTGAAATTAGGGTTTTTCCCAAGGATTTTCCTTCCAACACCATATTGGGGAATATGGGAATTTCCCACAAGTTTGGGACATGTGGTCAAAAGTTTGGATTAACCATAACTTGAACACCCTAATCCAAAATGAGCGTTTTATAGCTCTTTAGATTCCATTTTTCAAGCGCTTTCCAACGATAGGTCATATGATAGGGTTTTGAGAAACTTACAAACATGTTATCCATGTTCCCTTTTTTAAGTATTCAAAAATGGAAATTGGGAAATTCCCAAATTCACTAATATGGTGTTTTTCGCATAATCTGTACCCACGTGATCTCAAATATTACCACAGTCTCTAAATTCATGGAGTTTCCTTCTGCATAATCTCTACCCATGCGATCTCGAATATTCCCCCACTCTTAGGATCCATGTAACCTAACATGTCAATAGAACCCTAAAAAGCATAAACTTTTTTCCTAAGATGAAAACTTAGGCACGGAAATACCTTCAACAAGTATGCATCAAATCAACCTTGGCACAAAATCATAGAGAATACCTGGATTAAAAAAAGATTACTAGGATGTTATTCTGTACATCATGATACCTTCCACATTTAGACCACTATAACACCAAGTGTCTCAACCACACAGATTTTCTAAATGCAAAATATGAGTGATTAGTACAATACCCTTAGAGAGAAGTGTAGGATAACTCACCTCCCAACCATAGGTTCTATGCTTTGAACTACACCTAAGCTAGGGGCTAAGATTTGGCTTCGACAAATCCATACCACTCCTTCGGAATGTTGATCTATGCTTTGCCATATATGTAGTCTCTGCTGAATTCTAACTAATAGTGAGCTTATGACAATAATAACTCACATTTCACTTATATAGTGCCCATTGTTGCTATAAAGAACAAAATTATTATCTCGAAGGGGGGGTGGGGTCACTCATAAATATGTAAGTGTATCACGTGGGTTCAATAGAAGGGATTTTTATATCCCTTTTTACACAGTTTTTACATACAAAAGGGTACCATTTAAAGGGGGTATTTACAGACAAAATAGAAAAAGGGTGTGTTTTATTCATGAGAGAAATTTACAGGTAAGGGATTTTTAAATTAGGCCTTAAACGCAAGTGATATAGAGAGTTTACATATAGTGAGCCCCCCGAGATTATTATAACTACCCAATGTACATGGATTTATTAATAATAACCCTAGCCACACATATTAGCATGATTCCTCCTAATCCTAGGGCTCTCCTAACCTTGCCCAATCGCGCCACTAATCAAAAGGATTAATGGCTAGGTATCTAACAAGATTTATATCAGTGTTGGAGAGATTATTCTTTTCCTTCTCGATATAAACTATGGAATGTGGAGGAGACTCAATGGGATCATGGTAGATCTCCTTTGATACATAAGCAGGTGCATCGGAGTGGTGGAAAGATGGTGAAGAGGGTGTGATCTAGCATAGATAGTGTCACAACAAATCCTTAATTTTTTGAGATTAAAACATGTGCACATAAATGGCCATGGATGGACACCATTTAACGTATGTGTGTCATGCCATGTGTTCTAATTGACATGCAGTATGGATGGATCCTAGGAAGCCCATTGACATGGTAGGACATATTTCTAGGCATCATTTCTATATGGAGATTGTTTCCTTGATGATGAGCTCAATTTAAAAGCATAAGTTCTTGTGAATTTAGTTTGAATTTGTATGTCTCATTTTGAATGCAGGGGTATTGCCTGGTTCAAAAGCTTATGATGTCTAGATGATGGGAATGCCAGGATGGACAAGTGTGTTGCATTACTTGTTTGTCTAATGGAACATTTTATGAGTTTTGTAGGTAGTAAGCATTTATTTTAAAATCTTTATTCATATAGAATGGTTGCTAGTTTGCACAGCACTCAAGTTTATTTCTTCCTAGATGAGACATGTTGATCCCAATGTTCTTCCATGCTCTTATTTGCATGTGTGAGGTGCTGAAAACTATGATCATAAGAGTGTGATGCACGAGGAATCCAGACGCATCTCCCATATTGGAGAATCTCAACAAGTTACTTCACTCATGCATTAGGAGTGAGGCTCTCATATAGAGAGCCATTCTCAACATGCGAAAGAGAAAATACAGATCTCCTTCTAAAGAACCTTTTGTTTCACTTATTTTATATAAAAGGCATCATACTTTCAAGGCAAGTGATAATGATGTGAAACGCAACCCCTACAATGGCAAGAGAGACATTAGTAAGGCATTTGCATTTGTTTGACAGTTTGAGGTTGCTTTTATTAATGATGGTGAATTTATAAAGAAGTCTATGCTTCACCATGTGGGTATACATCTCAAAGACATTACATGTGATTGGTGGATGGATAAATTGATGTATGGCACTACTGCCAAAACATGGACTTATTTCAAAACTCACTTTTATAAGTAGCTTTTACCTCTTAATTTTGAGAAGGAAGTCATAAAGAACGAGACTTGCTTGTCCGATTGGAAGATGAAGCTGTTAATGCATATGTGGGCAAATTCAATTTGGTAATGGCTTAAAGTTACTCCCACCTTTAATATTATAGAAGAGAAGAAGATACGAAAGAGGAGAAGATATGAAAATTTGAGTCTGGTTTACATCTTATCATTCAAAAGAGCCTTACCCTCTATCCTAATAGAACTGTTAGGCACGTGATGCACTTAACCATCATTGTCAAGGAGTTACATGAGAAAGGGACCCCTCTTAAAAAAGAATGTGGCCAATAATATAGGGAAAAATAAAGAGGAAATCAAGACCCATCCACGGTTGGATAACAAGAATCGTAGAGAAAGGATAAAGTTATAAAGGATTTATGGCCTAGATTATATGTCTCAAAAAAGATAGCTGCTTAAGAATAATGTCCCGCCTATTAAAGAGTACAAAAATCACTAAAAATGTTTCCAATGTGGCCAGAAAAGACACATGAAGAAGGATTACCCCCACTGTTTCAAAAAGAGGATTCCTTAGAAGCACAAAAGGTGACTGCAAATGCTATTCCAATGTACATGGAAACATAAGAGAAGATCAAAAGAGCAAAGAGTTGCTTAAAACATGTGGAGAGGTTAATAATCACAATGCACTAGTCCTTTTTAATGATGCATCTATAAATATTTTCATATCGTTTATGTTGAATACATTGGGAATAGAGTATTACTCTATTGATACATGAAGTTGCTTTCTAGGTGCTTAAAACACATGTGTCTCCTATCATTGAAAAGCTTTGCATCCAGATTGGGGATTATGTTGATCATAAGGATTTCTTAGTAGGCACGATCTCATTTTTCGATGTGATTCTTGGCATGCCTTGAAGATATCACCATAACCCTCAGATTGACTATGTAAATAAGAAACTCAGCTTTGTACATAAGGATAGAGATATATGTACTCATGCATGCACAAATGGTGCTCCTATACCCCTTGTAGATAATATTGTTTTTGGCAACAAAGAAATAAAGAGATCCATTGCTTATTACTTTCCTTTTGTTAAAGATGATGAAGAAAATGTATCCATACTAGATAATGATAGAATTGGTTTCCTTAGCATGTTATGAAGATTTTTTTGCACACTCACTCTAACAAGTCACTTAGCTCCCCAAATGCCTAAAGGTCATCGTATAGATATTATACCTAGGAGTTCACCTCCTAATAATCGACCACCATACAAAGTGTAGCTTAGTAAGAAGAGATCATGACATAAGTAAATGATCTATTAGAAAAAGGGTTGTTTAAGCCCAATTCTTTGCCACATTTAATAAGATCATGGACCTTATAGTCACACCTCGCACACGGAAGGTCACTATGGTGTGTTTTTTAATGACATAAGAATATTTTCAAAGACTGAGGAAGAACACATTTACAACCTTAATCCTTATATACCCTTAAATAGGTGTATAGTGAATATCCCACTTTGTTAGCATCATCATCTATTCTTGTGAGTTGGAAAGTGTAGGTGGAATGCGGGAGATCACCATGCCCATCATTCGGTCAAGTTTCCATGGGGAGGTCATCATGAGCTCATCCATACTTGTTGTTCAATGGGGGTGCTGATTTCAAAAACATCACGATTCACACCATGGCGCCAAACTCGCTCATTGCACATGTGATAGGTATTGTAGACTCTTTGGGTTCCCTTGTAGACTCCATCGGGCCCACAAAGTATACAAGGGACGAACCCCACGACGATATCAAGTAACGGATAAATAACATTGGGCGAGCTCAAGCATCATTATACATTATATTATCTCAGCATGGGGCAAGTTCATAAACTAGGATGGTGCAAAGCTTCTTCATGATGCAAAAGGGGAGAAATGGATCTCTCTCTAGTTTTTTTCCTTTTGATGATTCGTAGTGACTTGACAAGTAGAAGTTTAGATTGCTAATTTATCTGTCTAGGGGCTTGACACGTAGAGTTTAGATTAACTAATGGAGATTAACTAATGGGTGTCCGGACATCCTGGCAACCATAGTCTTTGCATGTGAATCGAGCAACTGCTCTAAATCAAATAAATAGTAGACAACTTATAACAACACACCAACTTCGATCCATTGATGCTAAAGCAAAATATAAATTCCCATGAGACAAAATAGATCACTATCGACATATTAAAGAACATATGATATTGTAAAAAAACTAGAGACAACTTCGATCATTTATACTATCTAGCAAAATATAAATATATTCAAGTCTACTATCCAAGTATTAAAGAACATTTGATATATAGAGAAAAAAAAACTAGAAAGCAAAATTTATAGTTAAGTGGAGAGAGAGAGTTAGAGAGGAAAGGGGAGAGAGAGAGAGAGAGAGAGAGAGAGAGAGTTATTAAAGGGGGCACACAAAAAAATTTGTAAATGTTTGATGGGTTGCTAGCATCAAACATTAAAGGGGTTAAAGGGGTTGTCGTGGCGCTCGCGAAGGCACTCGCTCCACACCAGGTTGCCGTGGTCGTTGCCCATGCAGCCGTTGAGGTCCAGGGAGGAGTGGACGTAGGCTGAGCCGGTGTAGCAGTCGGCCTCGAGAGTGCCGCTCTGCGAGAGCGTGATGGACTTGCACGTGCGGGAGAAGTTGCAGTCGTGAGTGCGGCCGAACAAAGTGGGGCCCTTGCACACCACGCACTCCAGCGTCCCGTCCGAGTTGCACACCCGCCTGTCCAGACGGATCCACGTGGCCTGCAGCTGCCCACCATCGCCAGTGCCGCACGTGGCGTCCATGGCCACCCACTGGTTATTGTCAATGATCTCCAGCCGCAGATTGGTGCACGAGTGCGCAAAGTTCTGTGCGCACAATTCTGCGTGCTGCAGCGCATTCCGTCAGCTGGCTAGTTAAAACAGAAAAAAATAAAAAATAAAACGACCAAGCAGCAGCAGCGATTGATGATCCCTACTGTTGCTCGTGGAAAAAGCGTCATCAGCGGCAGGCTGATCATCGCCATCATCATCATCACACGCCACATCATAGACATGATGCTGCAGGTGTCCAGAACGTCTAAAAAGGAGGCGCGCTGGGCGGGTATATATACCTGATGGGTCGGGCGACCCACAACTACATGGGGCCTCGCCGACTAGGGGACGTCCTATGAAGGTCCAAGGGTCGGGGCCATATACAAGGCCCCATAAACCGAGAGAGAGGGAGAGAGAGAGAGAGGGGGTGAAAGACTCCTAGCTATGGGAAGGATGGGTGTAATCCCAAACAAAGTCGCTCAAGGGAGAGCTTCATATTTACAATCCAACCCTATCAAAATCACTACACAACCGGGCATGGGTGAAATTCCATATCTTGAAATATCTTTTACAGTGACTACACCTAATACCTTGGGTTTTGGAGCTCCCATGGGGTCTCATCGAAATAAGGGTTGATCTCCTTCCTACCACGATGTGACTCTTTGTTTCTATAAGCATTTTTGACGATGCAAATTATGTCCATTATGCAGTAGCAAGAGATTTGCACTGCGGTGTGTATGAAAAGTGATTTGAGCACCCATCATATCAACTTTTTTTTTTGGGGTGGAAGAGATGAACATACGAGAAGTGGTAAATACAAGGCCCCATTAACCCAGAGAGAGAGAGAGAGAGAGAGAGAGGGGGGGGGGAAAGAGAGGGAGTTCCTGTCCTTTCCTAGGTGTAATACTAATAAAGATCCATCCCAAACAAAGTCGCTCTCAAGGGAGACTATCAAAATCACTACAGAACCATGCTAATTAGGCCATGGGTGAAATTCTGTATCTTGAAATATCTTCTAAAGTGACTACACCTAATATCTTGGGTTTTGGAGCTGCCATCATGGGGTCTCATTTTGATAACGGTTGATGTCCTTCCCATGATGTAACTCTTTCTTTCTGTAAGCATGCTTGACGATGCAAATTTTGTCCATCATGCAATAGCAAGAGATTTGCACTGTGGTGTGCATGAAAAGTGATTTGAGCACCCATCATATCAACTTTTTTTGGGGGGGGTGGAAGAACAACCACCATATTAACACACGAGAAGTGGTACATATATGTGAAGTTATGGCTAAACATGTGGACAGATTTGGAAAGCATGGGTAAAAATATCTGGACACACACTGGAGTGATAGATCGTCAGGTTACGTTTGAACATGCAGTTGCATTTCTAATTACAAACATGGCCATACTTGAGTCCTATGCAAGACATAAATGGAAGTGTCAGGCCCGTGTATAACAAATGCATAGAAAGCCGATACTCGTCTGTGGTCTCTATGGATAGCCTCTTAAGGCACTATGTCTATTACAATCATGGTGTTGTAGGTTAGGGCATGGGTGAAATTTCATATCTTGAAATATCTTTTAAAGTGACTACACCTAATACCTTGCTCCCATGAGGTCTCATTGATGAGGGTTGATCTGCTTCCCACGATGTGACTCTTTGTTTCTATAAGCATGTTTGACGATGCAAATTATGTCCATTATGCAGTAGCAAGAGATTCACACTACGGTTGGCATGAAAAGTGATTTGAGCACCCATCATATCAACTTTTTTTTTTGGGTGGAAGAGATGAACACACGAGAAGTGGTAAATACATGGAAAGCCAATACTCGTCTGTGGTCTATGGATAGCCTCTTAAGGCACTGTGTCTATTACAATCAGATGCATACTCGTCTGTGGTCTATGGATAGCCTCTTAAGGCACTGTGTCTATTACAATCAGATGCATCAGGTATATATACCTGATGGGTCGGGTGACCCACAACACTCTGGTGTGCATGAAAAGTGATCTGAGCACCCATCATATCAACTTTTCTTTTGGGTTGAAGAGCACCCACCATATGAACACAGGAGAAGTGGTAGATATATGTGAAGTTATAGTTAAACATGTGGACATATTTGGAAAGCATGGGTAAAAATACCTGGACACACACTGGAGTGATAAATCGTCAGCTTACGCTTGAACATACGGCTACATTTCTAATTACAAACATGGGCATACTTGAGTCCTATGCAAGACATAAATGGAGGTGTCAGGCCCATGTATATCAGATGCATAGAAAGTCGATACTCGCCTGTGGTCTGTGGATAGCCTCTTAAGGCACTGTGTCTCATACAATCACGGTGTTGTAGGTTAGGAAACATTTTGTGCTAATGATGAGCATGGTATGTACTTGTAGCTTCATCGTCCACCAAAAGGGGTCCACCTCGAGAGTATAAAAAGAAGTGGAAGAGGAGAGTGAAGGCAGGTGGCAGTGCCACGAGCAGGATGATCTTAGATAGTAGCAGGACCGATGTTCGAGGCTTCAAGCCTTCTTTCAAGAGTTGCACCATGCAGTCTGCATGCAACTATTAGCTTGGAGTATGAGGGAGAGGTGGAGGAGGAGAGGTCTTAACAACGAAGAGGGGTGTCTTTGAAGCAATACTATGAGAGCTTAGATAGAATCTTGGCAAGGACTAATGATGCACCTTGTGATAGTCCTACAAGGGGTAGTGCTAGCATCATGTGTTGAGGATGGAGGGTGACATCAAGTGAGGTTGGAGAAAGAGAGGATCATATGCTTGGCCTCACAACTCCTCCAACAATGCTACCTTCCCCCCAGCCAATGCCGCTCCAGGACACTGCAAGTCAACGTTGTATGATTTAGCTCCATAATATATACTTTATATATCAATCCTCCATTATCAAAATCCGTGGGACTAATTCACGTGCTATTAATGTATTATACCTGTAGAGATGATCATGTACTTCTAATGATATACTAATTGATCACTTGTATATCTAAGAAGCCCTAGATCTTACAACATTGTATTGGCAGAGCCAGCATAACAAGCGATATATTAGCTAGTGCATACACCTCTCGATGCCCCTTTCAACAACGAATCAATAATCTTTGTAATTTTTCTTCTCAATATTAAACCTGTTGCTTTCATTTACTTGTGGGATTGATTTATTGGCTTTAATAGGGTCTTGGATTCATAGGATGAGTGTCGAAAAAAACATGAGTCTCAATAGAAAGGATTAATCTTTGATTGATTGTTTTGGTTTCACATAGTACTATAGATATTATTATGATGTGTGCCCTCTTAAGATAAGTTTCATGTTGTACTGCACGTAATCGATCTCATTGCTTTGCATAGTTAAATACATGGGAGCTTATAATATTATTAGGATGATTTTCCTCTTCACGTTGTATTGCACGTAATTGATTTCATTGCTTTGACTAATCAAATACATGGGGGCTTGTAATTTTATTAGGAGGATTTTTCTCTCATCTAAATCTAGAGATTAGTTAC
The DNA here is from genome assembly GCF_041138505.1 of Cibotium barometz. Taxonomy (NCBI): domain Eukaryota; kingdom Viridiplantae; phylum Streptophyta; class Polypodiopsida; order Cyatheales; family Cibotiaceae; genus Cibotium; species Cibotium barometz. Next base: position 31,111,216 of record NC_141053.1, on the reverse strand, counting down.
CAAAGCATCCCATCAATTAAGAATTTAATAATAATAAAATTCATCAACAAATTTGTAATCTTTGTCTATCTTCTTTGCAGAAAGAATCAAGATTAGGAAGATTTGATCAAGAATCACTGATTTGTCTCTCCATCCTCTATTCTGCATTGTAAATCTGCACCAATCCTTGAAAATCTATATCAACTACATATAATCTTGAAATCAACACCAAGATTGTGCACACTTTCTTGAAACTGTATCAAATTTATGCACAACAATCTTGATTTCTACATGCACAACAAATTCTACTTTGCATAAACTCTATAATATGAATACTCTGCACAATAATATGAAAATCTACAATATTAATCTACATAGTTTTCTAAAAACTCTGCACAACAACTTAGATTTTATGCATAGCAACCTGTTTCTTGCAATGTTTCTTCCAAGAACTCAAGATTTGAGAATTTAGGATTTGTTCTTGAAGAAATAATAGCTTAAAGGATTAATATTTGAAACTGTAGGCTCTCTAAGCAAGATAATGCAAGAAAATCCTTGAATATTGGAATGTGCCCAATCATGGTGTCCTGTATACTAATGGAAAGCCAATACATAACTTTCCTGGCTCCTTGGTTCCAATCTTTAAACTCTTTCACATCTGCAGCAGCAGTCGGCTGGTATCTCCGGTGCCTCTTCATGCTCACCTTCTATGTAGTCCCAATAGCCTTTTCCCATCAGGAAATTCGTCAACCTGAACCTCCAAGCATGGAAGTTATTCTTATCAAGCTTCTCAGCCACAATCTGAGTTATCCCATCATTTGACATCTTGCCAAACACACAATTTTACCAGAAATAGCACTCTGGTTTTTTCTGCACAAACTGCTATATTTTCTGCAGCAGTACTGTAGTACTCTCAAATGTCACAACCACTGACCTCAATGTGCATACATACACCCAATGGCAACTGTAGACCTCTTTGCAGCACCCACAGTGTCTGCACAGTCAATCTGTCTTCCTGCAGTTCTTAAAACAGAGTTCTGCAGAGAATCGATGACTTACCCGCAGGGCTTGAAATGGCCTGCTTTCTGAAAAACGGAGGTCCAGACGCACCCGAAACGCGTTTTCGGCCCAGAAATAGAGGTCTGATAAGACAACATAATTGCCCTATAGCTTTACTCCCGCGAAGAAAGCTCCTCAATCAGAGATCATTGCCGGTGCCTCCCATAGAGCTCCCGACAGGGGTGTAGTCACCAACACAAATAGAGAAGAGTAGTTGAAGCTCTTACCCTCGTACCGCTTCCTGTGGTTCTCTTGCTTGCAGCTTGGCCCTTAGCACGAACCAGGCTCTGATACCATGAAAAGATGCAGGGGGAAGAGAGCTTGAGCTCAAGCAAGCACACACACACACACACAAAACCCTAATAGAGAACACACAATGTGAGAGGCTGAAAATCTTCTTCTTCTTCACACAACACTCAACACACCATATACAAGATAAGAGTACACAATAATATGAAAGGTACTCAACTAATACATACACGGGTTCTCTATAGTGTGAACCCAACTAAATGAGCTGGCGCTATAACTATGCCAGTCTCTAGAATGGCTGTCACACAGCCTGTCATCCCACTGGCCGCATATCACCCAAGATCTCACCAACCATGCTAGTGGTGTAAGTGTGGGGCCTATCCCCCAGGCGGGTCATCAGTGTCCACCGCCTCACTAGACGAGCTCGATATCTCAACAAGTTTTGTATGCAGCAAGTTGAAAAGATTAGGGAATATCAAAATAGAGCCTATGCGGAAGAGCAGTTGCAAAAGGCTAATGATCAAGCTAGACTAATGCTTGCAGAAAAAGATCAAGAAGTGGAAATGTTACAGAGTCAAATCAAAGCTATGAATGCTGACATGGCTAAGTTGAAAGTTTCTTCAGCCAAGGAGATCTCCGAACAGACTAGTCAGTTGGTTAAGAATAGATTGTCTCTGAAGTTGTTTGAAGAATAGACAACATCTTTGAAGGCTAGTGTAGAGTCAGAGATGCAAAGATTTCTTGAAAGACAGGTAGAGATTGAAATAGAGAATAGGATGCTTTTAAATAGATTGGAACCCTTAGAACAGATGAAGGAGAAAGTATTAAGTGAGCATGAAGAACTGTCTGTAGGAGGTGTTCTGGTCTCTGAAGCAGATGTGGGGAGAATCAAATCAGAAATAATTCAGCAGGGATCAGTGATATGGAAAGAGATCAGAGAAAGAATTGGGCCGTTTGTTTTCAAGCCATACCAGAACCTCAAAGGAGTTGTGAACACAATGGAGCAAGAGGTGAATTTGAAGCGCATTGCTCAATTGGAAGCTGAGGTGATACAGCTTGTAGCTAAAAAGTCCAAATTTCAGAGCAAGGTAGATGAAACAGAGGATATGCTGGAATATAAGACGCCGAGTAGTTTTGCTCTGAAAGGCACAATCAAGCCAGAGGAGTCCCATATGATGGGGATAGAAATTCCTAGTTCTAATCCTTTTAAGCTTGTTAAGTTGAAATCGTTTGAAGAAGAAGATTTCAGACACGGGAAGAAGGAGCAGGTGCTGCTGAAGGACAAACATCTGGAGCTGTTCAGAAAAAGAGCTCTGATGAGCACGTGAGCTTGCTGATGGGTATGGATAAATCTTTACCAGATGATGAGGACCCTGAGGCGGTGATCAACATTGCAAAGGAGGTTCAAGTGGACGTGGAAGCTCAGCAGGAGCAGGTCTTAGAGATTCAGAGTGACCAACAGGGTCAGGCATAGTGATGCTCGGAATGTTTACCACAGTGTTTTTCAACACTAGTTTTTTTTTTTAACAGACAAACACTAGGCATTTTCTTTTTAGGGAAATTTCATTTTGTTCTAGACTCTCTCTTTATATGATCAGAGGTCTACTGCAGAAATCAGATTTTGCTGATCAGGGATTGATGGGTTCAGGTCAAATTTTTGGGAAAAATTTAGCAACCAGGCTGTGCCAAGTGTTAGGGCTTTCTTATGTAATTCTTAGACCTTAGTCAAAGGGCTTGGTGGTTAGTTACATGTGGGTGTACCTTTTGGGATCTGAACCGAGTGGTTATTCCGTGACAGTTGCATCTAGGGAATGGCGATGATTCTGATCACTAATGAATGAAAGAGAAGTTCTGCTATGTCTTTGCTCAGCGTTTATCATGTATTTCTTGATGTTTGTGCAATCATTATGCTGTTGTGATAAATCAGAGTCTGTGCTCTGAATGGTGTGGAGTGAGTATTGTTTGTTAATGTCTTGTACAGAACCTTTTAGAGGCCATGTTTACATCCACATCCATACATCCACATCCATATCCACATCCATACATCCACTTCCATATATCCACATCCACATCCATACATCCATATCCATATCCACATCCATACATCTACATCCATATCCACATACACATCCACATCCATACATCCACATCCACATCCACATCCACATCCATATTCACATCCATACATCTACATCCATATCAACATACACATCCACATCCATATCCACATCCATATCCACATACACATCCACATTCATACATCCATATCCATATCCACATCCATACATCTACATCCATATCCACATACACATCCACATCCATACATCCACATCCATATCCACATTCATACATCCACATCCACATCCACATCCACATCCACATCCACATCCACATCCATACATCCACACCCATATCCACATCCATACATCTACATCCATATCCACATACACATCCACATCCATACATCTACATCCATATCCACATACACATCCACATTCATACATCCACATCCATATCCACGTCCACATCCATAAATCCACATCCACATCCATACATCCATATCCACATACACATCCACATCCATACATCCACATCCATATGCACATCCATACATCCTTATCCACATCCACATCCATACATCCACATCCATACATCTACATCCATATCCACATACACATCCACATCCATACATCCACATCCATACACCTACATCCATATCCACATACACATCCACATTCATACATCCATATCCATACATCCACATCCATATCCACATCCATACATCCATACATCCACATCCACATCCACATCCACATCCACATCCATACATCCATATCCATATCCACATCCATACATTCACATACACATCTACATCCATATCCACATTTATTCATTCTCATACACATGCATACCCTTTCTTTCACATATACATCCACATTCACATCCAATCACATCCCATACTCATCTTATCGCATCCGTTCTCATCCTATCACATCCCATACACATCTTATCGCATCCCATTTACATATTATTACATCCCATACACATCCATTCACATGCTATTCCCATTTAATCGATTCTACCCATATTTTCACTTTTGGTAAATAATCATAAATCGAATTTTACTAAAAATTCCTCTTCTTTCCATTTAATTTCTTGGATCCAAATTACCATGGGAATTCCTCTTTTTGCATTTTATTATTTACATTCCAATGTCATGGGAATTCCTCTTTTCCCATCAATTATTTCTCATAAAATAAATTTATCTAAATTAAAATATCCATTATTTCGATATGCTAGAAATTTCTCTTTGCCCGTCTAAATGATGGAATTCCAAATGTCATAAGAATTCCTATTTTGACATTTAAATATTTCTCATAGATAAATAAATTTATCTAAACATTCATCTTTGAATTCAAATAAATTATTCCATAGGTCCAATACACTAGGAATTTATCTTCTCCCATCCAAATGATGGAATTCCAAATGTAATAGGAATTCCTCTTTTCACATTTAATTATTTCTCATAGATAAAAAAATTATCTAAAAATTCATCATTAAATTTAAATGAATTATCCAATAATTCCAATGTGATAGGAATTTCTCTTTTCCCATCCAATTGATGGAATTCCAAATGTAGTGGGAATTCCTCTTTTATCGTAATAGCAAATATCATTATTTCAGCATAATACTGGCATAATATAGTTCTCATATTTTTCTTTACAAAGGGCTAAGGATCTATTTATAGGTGAAGGAGCCTCTAACCAAGTCCAACTAATTTCTAGAATTTTCCAGGTTCAGTTTGGTTGAGTTTGGACAAGATTTGGACCTAGTTTGGTTCCCTTTTGATTTGGTTTGATCCAAGAGAGAGGAGAGATAAAAATATCACAATACTTTTGAGTTTAAAAATCCACCACACATGTGAAATAGGCGCCTCCTTGAAGGGCCCCCTTTTCCTTACACATGTGTCAAAAATGAATCATTATACCCAAAATATCTCATTTTTTTAGCAATACTCATAGTTTTTTACTAATAAACCTTGTACTCAGTCACTCTTCATCTTATGTGGGCATTTACTCATTTTTGGGTAATTTTCTTTTATAAATTGGATTTATCTCCTCCCCACACTTGGATTGATCCTATTGGCCCATAGGAACCTTAATTGGACCATAATCCAAAAATTTCTGAAAATCTAGACCCTTAGGCTAAGGTCCTTTATACCCATTTCTCAATTGCACATTGGAAAGTTCTTTTTGAATTTTTATTTCAGGGGAAACCATTTTAGACACTAGGAGGATTTTTATATCCAAAAATATCTCAATTTTGGACTACCTTCCTCTAGACATTTTCTCTCTCTAGGTCAAAATAGGGTAAAACAGGATCTTTCTTTTATTTCAGAGGGGGGGGAATAATTACAATATTAGAAGGGGAGGTTCTAACACCTGTACACCTCAAAAGATGAGGAGGGGAGGAATCTTACATCCTACCCCACTTAAAAAACGCAAGATGTCCTCATCTCGCAAACTAGAGGACAACTCTTTCCCTTAAGATCCAACTAATTCTGGGGTTGCTTATATTCTGGTCAATCCAACAGAATCCTGGGATAAATATCCCTTATACAGAAGTCATCATTAAATAACAATTCATTGAGATCATATCATTCATATCTTTAACACAATAATGGTCCATTAGACTGAAAAAATTCTTTCTGAAAATTCCTTCCTCCACGGGAATTTCAGTCAAGTAAGTTCTTAATTTGTCATCCTATTAACTTGATCCACCAGGTCAAGTGTTAACAGTAGCAATCTGACAACACAATCTACTAATCTCATAGTGATTTGTTGAGGTCATTATCATCATTCCAGTTACGAACATTATCGGGACTTGTCCCATTCATCCTCATTATGGTTTTGCTCAGCTTATCACTTTTCAACCAAAATTCAGGAATCATCTTTTTCCAATCAGAATCCAAATCACAAGACGGTCAAAATGCTTCCCCAACATTCTTGACATAAAACAGTCATTTACAAACAGGTCACAAATACAGTTTCTATAATAAACTCTCGTCTTTCCACATTGTTCCACATCAATCCATATTACTTAATCCACGTGGAATTCATATGTGTATCCATTCTCATCCAATCACATCATTTTCCATCTCATCATATCAGATTCATTCACATCACATATCATCTATTCACATCCCATACCATTCATTCAGATTCTGATTCACATGACATGACATCTCATTCATTCTCATCCCGATTCACATCACATTACATCTCATCCATTCACTCAAATCGACATCACACCCTTTCACATACACATCCTCATTCATTCTTCCACATTCACATCCACATTCGTACTTCCACAGACACATCCATATCCACTCTTCCACGTACACATTCACATCCACATCCATGCTTCACATATACATCGGCATTCATATATCCACATACACATCCACATCCATTCTTCCACATACACATCCACATTCATTCTTCCACATACTCATCCACATCCATACATCCACATCCATATCCACATCCCATACATCCACATCCATACATCCAGATCCATATCCACATCCATACATCTACATCCATATCCACATACACATCCACATCCATACATCCACATCCATACATCCATATCCATACATCTACATCCATATCCACATACACATCCACATCCATACATCCACATCCATACATCCACATCCATATCCACATCCATACATCCACATCCACATCCACATCCATACATCCATATCCACATCCACATCCATACATCTACATCCATATCCACATACACATCCACATCCATATCCACATACACATCCACCTCCATACATCCACATCCATATCCACATCCATACATCCACATCCACATCCACATCCACATCCACATCCAAACATCCATATCCATATCCACATCACATCCAATCATATCCCATACTCATCTTATCGCATCCGTTCACATCCAATCACATCCCATACTCATCTTATCGCATCTCTTCTCATCCTATCACATCCCATACACATCTTATCGCATCACTTGGTCAGATCAAGGAAGAAACTTGCACTTGGATCATAGAGATCAACGCTTTTTTCCCAATCGAGAGGCACAGCCGTTGATTCCTTTTTCCATAGAACAATTACTATCCGGGATTTACTTCATCTAGCGTACTACAAGAGAAATTGAGTGTCATTTTATGGATCCATTAGTCCCATGGGTTAGCCAACCGCCCAACCACTGTAGTAATGGGATCCAATTAAGAATTTGGTTAGGTTTTGTCTCGGATACCAGGGAAAAGAGTTCCCAGGCCCCCTAGCCGGATGTTAAAGCTAGTCATACCACTTACACACCCAATATAAAATTGCTTTCTTCAGAGATTCAGCTATCTTTAAGACAATCATTTAATGAAGCCATAGTATCACTGATCACAATCCTCCAAAATATCTAGTTGAATCTTATCTCATCACATCAGATTCATTCACATCCCATATCATCCATTCACATCCCATATCATTCATTCACATCCCATATCATTCATTCACATTCTGATTCAAATGACATCACATCTCATTTATTCTCATCCCGATTCACATCACATTAAATCTCATCCATTCACTCACATCGACATCACATGCTTTCACATACACATCCTCATTCATTCTTCCACATTCACATCCACATTCATACTTCCACATACACATCCAAACCCACTCTTCCACGTACATATTCACATCCACATCCATTCTTCACATATACATCCGCATTCATGCATCCACATACACATCCACATCTATACATCCACATTCATTCTTCCACATACACATCTACATTCATTCATCCACATACTCATCCACATCCATACATCCACATCCATATCCACATCCATACATCAACATCCACATCCACATCCATACATCCACATCCACATCCACATCCATATATCCACATCCATATCCACATCCATACATCTACATCTATATCCACATACACATCCACATCCATATCCACATCCATACATCTACATCCATATCCACATACACGTCTACATCCATACATCCACATCCATATCCACATCCATACATCCACATCCACATCCACATCCTCATCCATACATCCATATCCATATCCGTACATCTACATCCTCATCCATACATCCACATCCACATCCATATATCCACATCCATATCCACATCCATACATCTACATCTATATCCACATACACATCCACATCCATATCCACATCCATACATCTACATCCATATCCACATACACGTCTACATCCATACATCCACATCCATATCCACATCCATACATCCACATCCACATCCACATCCTCATCCATACATCCATATCCATATCCGTACATCTACATCCATATCCACATACACATCCACATCCACATCCACATCCATACATCCACATCCATATCCACATCCATACATCTACATCCATATCCACATACACATCCACGTCCATATCCACATCCATACATCTACATCCATATCCACATACACATCCACATTCATACATCCATATCCATATCCACATCCATATCCACATACACATCCACATCCATACATCCACATCCACATCCACATCCATACATCCACATCCACATCCATACATCCACATCCATATCCACATCCACATCTACATCCATATCCACATCCACATCCATATCCACATCCATACATCTACATCCATATCCACCTACACATCCACATCCATACATCTACATCCATATCCACATACACATCCACATTCATACATCCACATCCATATCCACATCCATACATCCACATCCACATCCACATCCACATCCATATCCACATACACATCCACATCCATATCCATATCCATACATCCACATCCACATCCACATGCATACATCCACATCCATATCCACATCCATACATCTACATCCATATCCACATACACATCCACATTCATACATCCACATCCATATCCACATCCATACATCCACATCCACATCCATACATCCACATCCATACCCACATACAAATCCACATCCATATCCACATCCAGACATCTACATCCATATCCACATACACATCCACATTCATATATCCATATCCACATACACATCCAGACATCTACATCCATATCCACATACACATCCACATTCATATATCCACATCCATACATCCACATCCACATCCACATCCATACATCCACATCCATATATCTACATCCATACATTCACTACACATCTCCATTCATATTCACATTTATTCATTCTCATACACATGCATACCCTTTCTTTCACATATACATCCGCATTCACATACCATACTCATGTTATCGCATCCGTTCTCATCCTATCACATCCCATACACATCTTATTGCATCCCATTTACATATTATCACATCCCATACACATCTTATCACATCCATTCACATGCTATTCCCATTTAATATTATCACATCCATACATCTACATCCATATCCACATACACATCCACATTCATACATCCATATCCATACATCCACATCCACATCCACATCCATACATCCATATCTACATACACATCCACATCCATACATCCACATCCACATCCACATCCATACATCTACATCCATATCCACATACACATCCACATCCATACATCCACATCCACATCCACATCCATACATCTACATCCATATCCACATACACATCCACATCCATACATCCACATCCATATCCACATCCATATCCACATCCACATCCATACATCCACATCCATACTTTACACATCCATATCCACATCCATATCCACATCCATATCCACATCCACATCCATATCCACATCCATACATCCACATCCATATCCACATCCATACATTACATCCATACATCTACATCCATATCCACATACACATCCACATCCACATCCATACATCCACATCCATATCCATATCCATACATCTACATCCATATCCATATACACATCCACATCCATATCCACATCCATACATCCACATCCATACATCCATACATCCACATCCATACATCCATATCCATATCCACATCCATATATCTACATCCATACATCTACATCCATACATTCACATACACATCTACATCTATACATCTACATCCATACATCTACATCCATACATTGACATACACATCTACATCCATATCCACATCTATTCATTCTCATACACATGCATACCCTTTCTTTCACATATACATCTGCATTCACATACCATACTCATCTTATCACATTCGTTCTCATCCTATCACATCCCATACACATCTTATCGCATCCCATTTACATATTATCACATCCCATACACATCTTATCACATCCATTCACATGCTATTCCCATTTAATAGCTTTTTCTAGATTGATACCGATAATAGGACTTTTTCTGAATTTTTGCCAATTGCTTGGCCTAATTAAAGATTCTTTTTCTGACAACTATTTCCATATTCCTTCTCAATTCCTCAATTGAATTATATTCAATATTCTTCTTTTGAATAAAAGAATTCATGGGATTTGTAGAAATCAATTCTACCCATATTTCCACTTTTGGTAAATAATCATAAATCGAATTATACTAAAAATTCATCTTCTTTCCATTTAATTTGTTGGATCCCAATTACCATGGGAATTCCTCTTTTTGCATTTTATTATTTACATTCCAATGTCATGGGAATTCCTCTTTTCCCATCAATTATTTCTCATAAAATAAATTTATCTAAATTAAAATATCCATTATTTCGATAAACTAGAAATTTCTCTTTGCCCGTCTAAATGATGGAGTTCAAAATGTCATAAGAACTCCTCTTTTGACATTTAAATATTTCTCATAGATAAATAAATTTATCTAAAAATTCATCTTTGAATTTAAATAAATTATCCCATAATTCCAATATACTAGGAATTTCTCTTTTCCCATCCAAATGATGGAATTCCAAATGTAATAGGAATCCCTCTTTTAACATATAATTATTTCTCATAGATAAATAAAAGTAAGTTCCCAGGCCTCGTAGCCGGATGTTCATGCAAACTTAAAGCTAGTCACACCACTTACACACCCAATATGAAATTGCTTGCTTCACAGATTCAGGTATCTTTAAAATAATCATTTAATGAAGCCATAGTATCACTGATCACAATCCTCCAAAATATCTGGTTGAATCTTAATTTCCAATCATTCCTTCATCGGAGTATCTATGGCATCATTGGCAACCAGAACGCTCACCACCTGTCCACTCATGGGCCTTTTCGATAGCTCCTTGCTCTCATAGTACTACCCGGCTTTATATTCACTTATAAAAAATTCAAGATGGAATCTCCGTTGAAGATTAGCAAGATCAATACATCTACATATCCACACCCATACATCTACATCCATACATCCACATCCATATATCGACATCCATACATCCACATCCACATCCACATCCATACATCCATATCCATATCCACATCCATACATCTACATCCATATCCACATACACATCCACATCCATACATCCACATCCATACCCACATCCATACATCCACATCCACATCCACATCCACATACATACATCCACATCCATACATCCACATCAATACATCTACATGCATATCCACATACACATACACATCCATATCCACATCCATATTCACATACACATCCACATTCATACATCCATATCCATATCCACATCCATACATCTACATCCATATCCACATACACATCCACATCCATGAATCCAATCCATACATCCAATCCATACATCCAATCCATATCCACATTCATACATCCACATCCACATCCACATCCACATCCATACATCCACACCCATATCCACATCCATAAATCTACATCCATATCCACATACACATCCACATCCATACATCCACATCCATACATCTACATCCATATCCACATACACATCCACATTCATATATCCACATCCATATACACATCCATAAATCATATATCCACATCCATATACACATCCATAAATCCACATCCATACATCCTTATCCACATCCATACATCTACATCCATATCCACATACACATCCACATTCATACATCCACATCCATATCCACATCCATACATCCTTATCTACATCCACATCCATACATCTACATCCATATCCACATACACATCCACATCCATACATCTACATCCATATCCACATACACATTCACATTCATACATCCATATCCATATCCATATCCATATCAATACATCCACATCCACATCCATACATCCATATCCATATCCACATCCATACATTCACATACACATCTACATCCATATCCACATTTATTCATTCTCATACACATGCATAACCTTTCTTTCACATATACATCCGCATTCACATCCAATCACATCCCATACTCATCTTATCGCATCCGTTCTCATCCTATCACATCCCATACGCATCTTATCGCATCCCATTTACATATTATCACATCCCATACACATCTTATCACATCCATTCACATGCTATTCCCATTTAATCAATTCTATCCATATTTCCACTTTTGGTAAATAATCATAAATCGAATTTTACTAAAAATTCCTCTTCTTTTCATTTAATTTCTTGGATCCCAATTACCATGGGAATTCCTCTTTTTGCATTTAATTATTTACATTCCAATGTCATGGGAATTCCTCTTTTCCCATCAATTATTTCTCATAAAATAAATTTATCTAAATTAAAATATCCAATATTTCGATATGCTAGAAATTTCTCTTTGCCCGTCTAAATGATGGAATTCCAAATGTCATAAGAATTCCTATTTTGACATTTAAATATTTCTCATAGATAAATAAATTTATCTAAACATTCATCTTTGAATTTAAATAAATTATCCCATAGGTCCAATACACTAGGAATTTCTCTTCTCCCATCCACATGATGGAATTCCAAATGTAATAGGAATTCCTCTTTTCACATTTAATTATTTCTCATAGATTTAAAAAAAATTATCTAAAAATTCATCATTAAATTTAAATGAATTATCCAATAATTCCAATGTGATAGGAATTTCTCTTTTCCCATCCAATTGATGGAATTCCAAATGTAGTGGGAATTCCTCTTTTATCATTTAAACTTATCTATGCAAAAAGATAAATTTAACTAAATTTTCTCTTGAAAATCAAATACAAATCTTCATTAATTCCTTTACACTAGGAATTACACTTTCCTTATTTAATTATTTGAATTCCAATATGGTGGGAATTCCTCTTTCATCATATAAATTCATCTATACAAAAAGATAAATTTAACTAAAATCATTCTTTAATTATTTCATAAAATATACATTATATTAGTATTCTAATTTTTTCTCTTAATTCTTTAGAATACATGGTATTTCCATTATCATGGAGATTACTCTTTTAACATAAAAATAAATTACTAGAATTTCTCCTTTTCCTAATTTATTAATTAAGCATAAACATCTCTATCATTAACTACCACTATCTTTTAGCTTACATGCAAAGATTTGGTAGTATTATTTTATTAATATTTAAAGTTGAGTAAATGTTATTTTAAGTTGTATTTTGAGCATAATTTTACTCTATTTACTTGAATTCTTGCTTTAAAATGCTGAATTTCTCCGTTACGGAAGCCTCTTCCTAATTGGTTGAGCGCCACTCTCTCTCTAAAACTAAAAGGCCCAAAAATGAGCCCACATTTCTCTCCTAATGAAAGCAATGTAAATGTAGCTTCTTGGATTTTGTTTGTCCTATTTTGAATGACTTTTCAATATTTCTTAAAGTGATCTTCAATTGGACCTATCTCTACATTCTTCATCCCATATGCTTTTATATTTTTTATGTATAAATATATTTTGTACTCTTACAAGCAAAGATACAATGAATTTTGAACTCTTTATGTAGCTATTGTTGAAGCAAAGAAAATCTAATCAAGTGAATCTCTTTTGCAAAATGGTTATCTCTACTGGATATTAAATTTGGCTTTCATCAAATCATGATCGTCGAAAAGGATGAACATAAAATGACTTTTGTAGTTTGACAAGGATAATTTTAATGGAAGGTGATGTCATTTACTCTCAAGAATGCACCCTCAAAGTTTCAAAGATGCATTGATTGAGTCTTTTTAAAAGTTCAATAAAATTATAGCATGTCTCAGAGGCCTAGTAAGCTAGACTCATGTCTCAGAGGCCTAGTAAGCTAGACTCATGTCTCACACGTCCCATGCTTTTTAGTCCTCTTTTCATTTAATGAATGAAAATGTTTTATGTGTTTATTTTACAGAAATTTTGCCATAGCTCTGCTGCTATTACTGATAATTCTCAATTTAATTGAAAGAATGAAGTTTAATATTATTGATATGATTAGAATGACTACTAATTGGATCATGATCCCCCAATTATGGATTGATTCATAATTTCTCTATGAAATAAATATCATAAAAGCATTAAAAAGCCATTATTTTGGCCTCCAATTAGACAAGCATAGAAATTACTTTTGGATTAGAGAAATGCTTCATGAGAAGATTCATTTGGATTGAGAATAGGTCATAGGAATGACCTTTCTTTGGGGGGAGAGAGAGAAATGCTTAAAAACCATTAAAAGTAAGCATAAATGGAAATTTATGTGTTTCTTTATTACAGTTCATAAAAGAACTTCAATAGTAATCAGAAGCCATTCAAATTAAAGCTTCTCAAGCTTGAGAGGGGTTGAGAAGAGAAGCATTTGGAGTTTTAATAAGAAAAAGACAATAATCCATACTTTACCTTCTAATTTACTTGATTCTTTGATTACAGTAGAGGCCCCCAACCAATCAATTGGTTTGGTATGTTGTAGGAGTCACCAAGGAAGATTGAAGAGAGAGAGAGAAGCTCCAATCTCTTCAAGTAGAGGTTTTTAGAGGGTAATATAAAATATCATTATTTCACCATAATACTGGCATAGTATAGTTCTCATATTTTTTTACAAAGGGCTAAGGATATTTTTATAGATGAGGGAGGCCGCTAACCAAGTCCAACTAGTTTCTAGAATTTTTGAGGTTCAGTTTGGTTGAATTTGGACAAGATTTGGACCTAGTTTAGTTCCCTTTTGATTTGGTTTGATCCAAGAGAGAGGAGAGATAAAAATATCACAATACTTTTGAGTTTAAAACTCCACCACACATGTGAAATAGGCGCCTCCTTGAAGGGCCCCCTTTTCCTTACACATGTGTCAAAAATGAATCATTATACCCAAAATATCTCATTTTTTTAGTAATACTCATAGTTTTTTTACTAATAAACCTTGTACTTAGTCAACTCTTCATCTTATGTGGGCATTTACTCATTTTTGGGTAATTTTCTTTTACAAATTGGATTTATCTCCTCCCCACACTTGGATTAATCCTATTGGCCCATAAGAATCTTAATCGAACCATAATCTAAATTTTTTTGAAACTCTAGACCCTTACGCTAAGGTCCTTTGTACCCGTTTCTAATTAATTCCAATTGCACATTGGAATGTTCTTTTTGAATTACTGTTTTAGGGGAAACCATTTTAGACACTAGGAGGATTTTTACATCCAAAAATATCTCAATTTTAGACTACCTCTCTCTAGATATTTTCTCTCTCTAGGTCAAAACAGGATAAAACAGAATCTTTCTTTTATTTCAGAGGGGGGAATAATTACAATATCAGAAGGGGAGGTTCTTACAGCTATACACCTCAAAAGCTCAGGGGGGAGGAATCTTACAGGATTTAGGCAGGATATTGGTCAATTGAAAGCCTTTGGATGTGTTGCATATGTTCATGTACTAGATGAGAGAAGAAGGAATCAGATCCAAAGGCTGAATTTTTTTTTCATTGGATATGCGCAAGAGTGGAAAGCATACAAATGCAATAATCCAGTGATAAAACATGTCATTAGTAGCAGAGATGTGATCTTTGATGAGATGGGAAGTTGGTAGTACAAAAAAAGTGAGCATGTCATAGTTGATGACATAGATGCAAATGAGGATGTGAATCTTCGTATGTAGGAATCTACGAGTATGAGTGGACCACTTGAGTCATCTAGTGATAATGTGAGTCCATGGTCAGGAAGATTGAGACATGATGTGAGCACTGAGAGTAGTGCAGTGGGGACAAAGGGAAGAAGAAGGTGGAAGGTATTAGCATTGGTACTATAGGTTATGATTCATCAAGTTTAGAAAGCCTTGATGAAGAATTGGTGATTCCAAAAATAAGAACTCTAGGTGTTAGGAATGACATGTATGTGCCACCACATGCTAGAGAACATGGAGCTCGTAGTGAGTCACAACCACTAAGGAGATCACAGAGAGTGAGATACCTAGTACAGAGATTGACATATAGGGGTTATGTTATGCATTTGCATATATGACATCAATGGTAAAGCATGTAGAGCCTTCATGTTTTGAAGAGTCTATTGGCAAAGAGACATGGGATAGAGCCATGGATGAGGAGATGGATGCCTTGGTGCATAATGACACATGGAATTTGGTGGATTTGCCAGATGGCAAGAATGTGATTGGCTATAAATGGGTTTACAAAGTGAAGTGTAAATCAGATGGTTCAATAGAGAGGCATAAAACAAGGTTGGTTGCAAAAGAATATGCACAGACACATGGTTTGGATTATGATGAGACATTTAGCACAGTGGCTAAGATGGCTACAGTTAAGTCTGTGATATCTATGGCTGCTTCTCGTAGATGGAATCTGTTTCAAATGGATGTGAAGAATGCCTTCCTCAATGGTGAGCTACAAGAGGAAGTATTTATGGAATAGCCAGAGGTGTATGTACACCCTAAGTATCCCACACGTGTATGCAGATTGAAGAGCATTGTATGGTTTAAAGCAGGCACCAAGATCTTGGAGTGACAAAATCAGCAAAAGTATCTTATGAGCATGGGTTTTCATGTGGGAAACTCAGATTCTTCACTTTATGTGAAGAAGACACATAATGGATTGGTTGTGATAGTCATTTATGTGGATGACTTGATTGTGGCAGGTGATCATGGGAAAGACATTGAGGATGTGAAGACATCTTTAATCACACATTTTGATATGAAGGATTTGGGTAAACTCAGATTCTTTCTTGGTATTGAGGTGATTAGGACATCTCATGGTATATGGCTAGTGCAAAGGCAGTATGCCTTAGACATGTTAGCAAAGTATGGAATGACAGGTTGTAAGCCTATGATGACCTTTGGAGTAGAATATGAAGCTTATGGCTGATTTGGGTGATGAATTGGAAGATGTCACCATGTACAAGAAAATGGTTGGTAGTCTTATCTACTTGACTATTACGAGGCTAGACTTATGTTATGCTCTGGGACTAGTGAGTCAGTTTATGCGCAGAGTCCCAGGAAGCCTCATTTGGATGCTATTAGGAGGATTATGATATGTGAAGACCATTGCCCATTATGGTCTATTTTATGAGTCATCAGGGAAAGAGTTGAATGTGTATGGTTACACAGATACAGATTGGGCAGGAAGTTCATATGATAGGAGATCTACTAGTGGGTATGCATTTATCATTGGGACACTTGTAGTGAGTTGGACTAGCAAGAAGCAACCCACAGTTGCCTTGTCTAGTACTACAGAGGCAAAGTATAGAGGTGCGGCTATGGCTGCACGTGAGGTGGTGTGGCTGAAAAAGCTACTTGTTGATGATTTGGGTCAATATCATGATGATGGAATTGTCGTACACTGTGACAACATGAGAAGTATATAGCTAGCTATAGTAACCGTGTCTATCATGTGAGGACCAAACACATAGAGGTCCATTATCATTTCATTAGGGAGAAATTGTTGGATGGACAGATTGATTTGTCTTATGTGAAGACAGATGAGCAAGTGGCTGACATATTCACTAAGTCACTTGGGAAGGACAAGTTTGAGTACTTCTGAGACAGACTTGGAGTACGAAGATGAATATGATGAGCTTGAGGGGGAGTGTTGATAGCCCAAGCTCATCTTCTTCATATATGGTTGTACATCATGAGCTTGAGAGGGGCTGTTGAGATTACAAGCTCAATGATAGCTAGAGCTAGGCACGTGATATGCACTGACATGGTAGATAGCAGCATGTGTGTGACAATAAATGGCCACGTCGAGCTGGCCACAATGTGTGGACATTAGATAGGGTTATTTGGTGTGTGAACACATCACATTAGTGTGTGTGTGTATAGTTCTCTTCTATTATGCATTTGTGTGAGAGTGGATATGGCTTCCCTCTATGGTTGAGGTTACACTAATGGATTAGGGTTTGCTCTCTTGTGTGTGTGCTCTCTCTTTATCAGTCTTTTATGAGATTTTAGGAATGCCTTTTCGACATCAGTACACACCACATATTGATTATGCAAAGCACACAATGTCTTTTATACATCATGGTAAGAATGTTTACAAGGAATTTTTGAAGGTAAGAATCAACCAATTTTGCTTTCTCAAGGACTTATTAGACCAAGTAGTTCACCATATGGAGCACCGGTCCTTCTTGTAAAAAAGAAAAATGGTACTTATCACATGTGTGTAGACTATAGGGCTCTCAATAAGAACACTATTAAGAATAGATTTTCAATTCCTAGAGTTGATCATCTACTTAATAAACTAAGGGGAGCCAACGTCTTTAGAAAAATTGACCTAAAATCAACAAGTAAGAATGACTGAGCAAGATATCTATAAAATTGCTTTTAGAACTCAGACTGGTTACTTTGAGTTTTTAGTGATGCCATTCGGTCTTACTAATGCTCCTACCACTTTTAGTCGTACGATGAATAGAATCTTTCTTGACCATCAAAACTTTGTGGTTGTCTTTTTTGACGATATCTTAGTTTTTAGTAAATCTAAAGAAGAGTACGAAAAACACTTGGAAATTGTATTTAATTTGCTCAAGGAAAATGAACTTTACCTTAATCTCAAAAAGAGTAGTTTCTTCCAGAGTGAGAATGAGTATTTGGGCCATATAGTTTCTGCTAAAGGTATCCATGTTGATTCCAAGAAAATAGAAACTATTGCGACATGGGCACAAACTATTGCGACATGGCCACAACCCAAGAGTCTTCATGAATTATGATCTTTTCTAGGGTTGTGTAGCTATTATCGCAAATTTGTCTGTAATTTTGTATATAAGGTACACTATCTCACTGAACTTCTCAAGAAAACCAAACCCTATGAATGGACCGAACTTCAAGAGAAATCTTTTCTTGCATTAAAATATGCACTTACTCATGCACCTGTGTTACAATTACCTAATTTTTCACATCCTTTCTTTGTGGTTGTAATCGATGCTAGTGGTAATGCTAAGGGTATTGGTGTTGTATTAATGCAAGATGGTCATCCTATTGCTTTCAAGAGTAGGAAATTTTGTCTAGCTGAAAGTAAGTATAGCACCTATGACAAGGAGTTGTCCGCTGTAGTCCATGAATTAAAAATTTGGAAAAATTATTTAATGGGCTCAGAGTTTCTTATAAAAAGCAAAGTATCAAACACTTACTTTCTCAACCACTTATTTCGGATAGACATATTAAATAGGCAGCTTTTATTCAAAGTTTGCAGCCTATTATTCAATACCAACCTGGTGAAGAAAATGTGGTTGGGGTGCTGATGCTTTGAGTAGAAGACCTTCCATGCAAAATATTTCTATGATTGAGAATACATCTTTTGACTCTATGCGTGAGACTTATGACGACCAAGACCCTGACTTTAGTAACATTTGGTCTAGATTGAGAGAAAATCATTGGATCCCTTTTGCTAAGTATTCCTACGATGATGGATATCTTTTCTTCCAGAAAAGATTATGCATTACTCAACCCTTTAGAAATTTTATTTTAGAGGAATTACATCAGCCACCTTATGTGGGGCATTGAGGTGTTTCATCTACATTCTAGACTATCTCTAGTGACTTTTATTGCCCTAAAATGAAATATGATGTAGCTAAATTTGTTTCTGAATGTGATGTTTGTCAAAAAGCAAAAAATTATAAGGGTAAGAGACTTGGTTTACTTATGCATCTTCCTATTCCTAATGCTCCTTTGGGAATTGATTTCTATGGATTTTATCACTAGTTTTCCCTTGACTACGAGCCATAATGATATGATTTGGACCATCGTTGATAGATTTAGCAAACAAGCATATTTCCTTCCTTGTAAAAAGACTCTTACTGCGCATTAAGTTTCACACTTGTTTGTTAAACACATTTTCACACATCATGGTTTACCCACAAGTGATTGTTTCTAATAGAGATTCTAAGTTTTGCAGTGATTTTTGGACTACATTGTTTGATAATATAGGCACTAAATTGGATTTTTCCACGGCATTTCATCCTAAATCTAATGGTCAAACTGAAGTGACAAATAGCGCAATATTGGATTTACTTCGTGTATATGTTTAATTAAAACCTAAACAACTCACGGGGGGTCACTCATAAATATGTAAGTGTAGCACGTGGGTTCAACAGAAGGGGTTTTGTGAATCCCTTTTTTACACATTTTGTAATTATAGAAGGGTATCATTTAAAGGGGGTATTCACATGTTAAATAAAAAAAGGGTGTGAGTTATTCATGAAAATTTCATAGATAAGGGTTTTTTAAAATAGGCCTTGAACAAACATGATACAGAGGGTTTACATATAGTAAACCAAGCTAAACAATGGGATATGTACATCCATGTTTTGCAGTTTACATATAATAACACACCTCATTCATCCACTGGAAAAACACCTTTTGAAATTGTGTATGGCAAAGTTTTGCCTACTCCTATCTTGTCACACACTATTGAAGCTGCAGATCAATTCAACATTAATTTCACTTCCATTCATGATCATGTTCATAAGGATATTTCTAACGCACAAGAGAAATACACTAAACAAGCTAATAAGAAAAGAAATCACATGGTTTTTCAAAAAGGTCAATATGTTTTGATTTGTATTGAAAAGAGACGTCTTAAAAGTGTTGAGACTAACCCTGTTGTTACGTTAGCTCCTTGTTTTTATGGTCCTTTTCAAATTATTCTCATAAGATTAATGACCTAGCATATAGGATTTCACTTCCTTCTCATTGGAGAATTCATAATTCTTTTCATATCAATCTTTTGAGACCTTATAGGGGACCAATCCCTACACATCCTATATATGAGGAAGCACCTAGTCTTGTTGACCAAGTAGAAGAACTTTAACTTCAGTCTATGATTGACCATGAAACCACTACTACTCGCACATGTACTGTATATAATAGATATCTTTTGACCTTCAAAAATCATCCTCGCGAAAATGCTAAATGGATACTTGAGCGGTGTTTTCGTGCCTATCCCGACATCATCCAATCTTACCTTCAAACACGGGCAAGTTGATATGATGTAACTGAGGACAATTGCTATCCCGGGCGCAGGATGAATGTCACAGTTTGTCCGTCCATCCTTCTGTGGGTAATTCGGGATGCGTAATTATCACTATGTTTGTAGCATGGCACTTGGGTGATTCCGAATATTCCATGTGTAGGATATATGAAACTAGGGATGGTTGGAACTAAGTGTTGGATTTATTGCTTATGTGATGTCATGGACTTTAAACATGTGTTGCTAACTTGTAGTGTGTTTGAATGGACAACCTTGTGTAGGTTGGTGAGACTGATGGGCTTTGTGCTCATAAGAAGCTGGAACGGCTGGGACATGATGGTGGTGATATGGTGTGAGCTATTACCAAGATGGTTCTCACTTTGGTATTTTTATCCACATTGCCACAGGGAGCTACCTCAGCCAAGAAAAATCACATAAACTCTTTGTCATAAATACCTTTTCACTGTAAATAGACGTGTGTGCGTTAGGGACTTTACCCATATCTTCTATATATTTTTTATATTATTAAAAAAAATTACTTCAAAAATAAATAAAATTATTACGGCCCATTTTGTGTAAGTATTTCATTTCATATAAGGGCCTAAACATGGGGGTCTCTATTTTCTCAAATATGTAAATACTTTATTAGGTGTGTGTATTACAAACTCTAAGTATATTTTATTTATTTATTTATTTATTATTATTATTATTTCTTCATAATACTTTTGAACCATCATTGTACATATGCTTCAACTTCACCATGCATAAGTAAATTCTATACCCTCACATTTCTACCCACACCGTGTAGAAGCCTACTACCCAAATCACTTTTTTCCTTAGACTATTTCATCTTTTATTCTCTCATCTACCCTAAAATAATGAGGGTCTCCCTCTCTTTTGACTTCCATAGTTTAGTATTTTTGTATATATTTTTTACTATTAAATATTTTATATATTTTCATTAAATACTTTTTTATATTTTAATTATTTTTGTATATTTTATTTTAGTATTTTTATTCACAATTAGATCTCTTTGTTTATTTTATTTTCCTATCATAATAACCATATTGTCATGATATGTTGACTAGTTAAAGTACTAGCTTGTTTTTTTTCTTATTATATCTTTATAAAATGGAAAAAATCTCTTCCATGCAAGTTTCCACATACACTTGAGTCTCTAAGGTCAGGGTATGATGTATTGTGTAAGATTCCTCTTCAGCCTCTCAAAATGTCCAGCATATTCCCCTGAAATCAATTCCCTCTTCAGAAATATAAGAGATCTTGTCTATGACTGTTTTGGCATAGAGAGAGAAAATATTCTAGAGAGACAATATTCAGATTTTGAATATTTCTGGATAGAAAAATATCTCATATAATTAAGATGAATTCCCTTGAAACAGAAGTTCAAAAAGAACTTTCCAATGTGCAATTGGAATTAATTGAAAATGGGTATAAAGGACCTTAGCCTAAGGGTCTAGATTTTCAAAAATTTTAGATTATGGTCCAATTCAGGTTCCTATGGGCCAATTGGATCAATCGATGTGTAGGGAGGAGATAAATTCAATTTTGTAAAAGAAGATACCCAAAAATGAGTAAATGCTCACACAAGATGAAGAGTTGAAAATGTACAAGGTTTATTAGTAAAAAACTATGTGCAATATTAAAAATATGAGATATTTTGGGTATAATGATTTCATTTTGACACATATGTAAGGAAGGGGAGTTCTTTAAAGGAGGTGCATATTTCACATGCTTGAATGAGTTTTAAACTCATAAAAATTGAGATATTTCATCTCTCCTCTCTCCTCATTCAAGTCTAGTTCCAAAAAGTTAGCTTAACTAACCTTCTAAAGATGGTCAAAAATTAACCAAACTGATTTAGAAAATTCTAGAATCAGTTTGTTTGGTTAGGAGCTCAATTTTTCCTATAAATAGAAGCCTCCCCCTTGTTGAAAAATATATAGTGTTTATGCATTGTTACTCTACTTCACCTAAGCCAAGAACTGTGATTCATTAATAATTCATTAGTTTTTGGCACTTCCCTCTTTCTTCAATCCCCATTGGTGGCTCCATCAACATACTAAACCAATTGATTGGTTGGGGGCCTCTACCGTGAATAAAGAATCAAGCAAATTGTAAGGTAAATGGTGAATTTTGATCTTTTCTATAATTTCTCAATGCTTCTCTCTTCTCAACCCCTCTCAAGCTTGAAAAGCTTAATTGGAATGGTTTTTAAATGCTATTGAGGTTAATTGATTAATGATAGTTAGAAATTACATAAAATTGATGAATGCTATTGAAGTTAATTGATTAATGATAGTTAAGAATTATATAAATTTTCATTTATGCTTAATTCAAATGGTTTTTATGTAAATGCTCTCTCTCACTCAAGAAATGGTCATACTCATGACCCATTCTCAATCCAAATGAAGCTTTTCATAAAGCTTTTCCTTAATCCAAGATTAAGCTATGCTTGAGGCCAAATTAATAGCTTTTTTCTATGCTTTTAGCTTATGTATATTGATGATTCAATCCATTATGGATTAATGATCCAATTAGAGTTCATTCTAATTATTTCATTAATGATAAGCTTTATCTCTTAGAAAAATTGAGATTTATCAGTCATAGTAGTGGAGCTATGGTAAAATTTTTATAAAAATTACGCATAAAATAATTTCATTCAAAGCATAAAAAGAGGACTTCCTACCATATTCTAGGAATTATCATCCTAGATTAATTGGAAGAATTTCATTGTAATCATGGAGAAATTGAATTTTTATATTATGCATAAAGAATAAATATTTATATCAAAAGTGTTACTTTTATCATTTTTATTTTCATGCATAGGAGTATGCATAATGGATAAATTTTTATATCAAAAGTGTTACTTTTATCATTTTTATTTTCATGCATAGGAGTATGCATAATGGATAAATTTTTATATCAAAAGTGTTACTTTTATCATTTTTATTTTCATGCATAGAAGTATGCATAATGGATAAATTTTTATATCAAAAGTGTTACTTTTAGCATATTGAATTTCATGCATAGGGGTATGAAAAAAAAATGATTATTTTATTGTAAAACTGTAAAGAAAAAAATAATTATTTTATTATAAAAATGTTATTTTTATCATATTGAATTTCGTGCATAGAGGTGAAAAATTAATAAATTATTATTTTATTATAAAAATGTTTTTTTTAAAGATGATTATTTTATTATAAAAGTGTTACTTTTATCACATTTGAAGTTCTTGCATAGAGGTATGCATAAAAGATGTTTATTATATTATAAAAATGTTACTTTTATCATAATTGGATTTCATGCATAGAGTTATGCACATAAGATTTTTTTATACTAAAAGTGTGATTTTCATCATAAATAGATTTTATGCATAAATTAGATGCATAAGAGAAATTCTTTTATTCTAAAAGTGTAATTCCTACTAAATTGAATTTATGCATAAGAAGATGCATAAAAGATTGATTTTAATTCAAAAGTGTCATTCTCATCTAAAATGAATTTATGCATAGGAAGATGCATAAAAGATTGAACTTTAATTCAAAGTGTTATTCTCATTTAAAATGAATTTATGCATAGGAAGATGCATAAAAGATTGATTTTTATTTCGAAAGTGTTAGTCTCCTTAAACGGAATTTATGCATAATTAGATGCGTAAAGAAATTTTATATCAAATATAAGAATTCCTTTGTATTCTATAAATAGATATGGGAAGGGATAGGATGTGATAAGAGATGTATGAGATGTGATAAGATGTATAGGAGAAGAGTTCGGATGTGATAAGATGAGTTAGGATGTGATAAGATGAGTTAAGATGTGATAAGAGACCTATGGGATGAGTTAGGATTAGATAAGATGAGTTAGGATGTGATAAGAGGTGTATGAGATGTGATAAGATGTGATAAGATGCATATGAGATGAGTTAGGATGTGATAAGATGAGTTAAGATGTGATAAGATGTGTATGGGATGAGATAAGAAGTGTATGAGATGAGATAAGATGTATATGGGTTGTGATAGGGCGAGAATGGATGTGATGTAAAAGAATAGATGTGAAGGCGTATGAGGCTATATGAATGGAAATGTGGAAAGGGATGAATATATGTGGATGTAAGAATGTGAAAAACGGATGTATACATGTAGATGTAGATGTATGGATGTGAATGTATGTGGATGTAAGAATGTGAAAAACGGATGTATACATGTAGATGTAGATGTATGGATGTGAATGTGATTATGGATGTGGATGTATGCATGGAGATGTGGATGTATGGTTATGTATGTGGATGTATGAATGAGGATGTGAAAATGGATGTATGCATGGATGTGTATATAGAATAATGAACGTGAATGTGTATGGAAAATAATGTATATCGATATGAGTAAATGGATGAAAATGAATACACATTGAATGGAATGTGGATTAAGTAAAGTGGTTTGAGGAGGGATAATGTAGAAAGACGAGAGTTCGATACAGAAACTGTATTTTATGACTGTTTGTAAATGACTATTTTATGTCAAGAATGCTGGGGAAGCATTTTGACCGTCTTGTGGATTAAGGTCATGGAGACCTAACTGATAAAGTTGCAACTGCTGATGGAGAGTCAATGGAGGACGTCTCGCATACCAAGGTCGGCCGAGGTCTTTGACCAGCCTCGGTTCGATTTAAATGGTGAGCTTCCGGTACGGTGGATTAGGGACCAAGGAAGCGGCCTATGAGTGAAGCGCTAGGTCACCTACGAAGGATCCTAGAGGGTGCTAACCATACGGTGCTCGGGCTCTGGGTCACCGAAGATACCCACACGTGCGTCGTGGAAGATATTGGAACAAGGAGTAAGAGTTGTTTTTTGAAACCGGGCATGGATCTGGTTGATTGACCTTGCTGGTCCTCAACGGATGAGTCCATGGCTCTTTTATATGGATCTGTGGGTTGATCTTGCTGATCTTTCATGGAGATTCCATTCTGTTATATGAATGTATTGCCGGTTACTATGAGTTAGGAACTATGGAAAAGGCCCCTGAGTGAACAGGTGGTGAGTGTTTTGATTGCCGATGATGCCATAAGTAAACCGATGAATGAATGATGGGAAATAAGGATTCAACCAGATACTTTAAGGATTGTCATCAGTGACATAATGGTTTCATTAAAGGATTGTTTGAAAGTTAGTTGATGCTGCTGAGAAAAAGGTAATTTCATATTGGGTGTGTAAGTGGTGTGACTAGTTTTATGTTTTGCATGAACTTCCGGCTAGGGGGCCTAGGAACTCTTTTCCCTGGTACTCGGGACAAAACCTAACCAAATTCTTAATTGGATCCCATCACTACAGTGGTTGGGCGGTTGGCTAACCCATGGGACTGGATGGGGTTAGGCTGGACTGATGGATCCGTAAATCGAGATTTAATTTCTATTATTACGATAGATGAAGTAAATCCCGGATAGTAATTGTTCTATGGATAGGAATCAACGGCTGTGCCTCTTGATGGGGAAAAAAGTGTTGATCCCAATGATCCAAGTGCAAGTTTCTTCCTTGATCTGACCAAGTACCGTTAGAGGTGCAGTCGGATCAGTTTGATCAGTAATGATCTTGACTACGTTAGAGTAAAGAGTTATCCTGGTGGATTCGCCCGTGCTTTCTGGGTAAAGGAAGTTTTTCGGGTTTCGGTTTTGGATAAACCGACGGATTAGTCTCTTGTCCAGATATTCGAGGGCGAGGCCCCGAGTGTGAGACCCCTACCCCCGCATGATGTGCTACTTCCGCTGCTAGTACCCCGAATCCGTAGCGCGGTGGAGATTGGGGATCTTACAGTTGGTATCAGAGCGAAATTGAAAGCTAATAAAGATAATTAAATTCTTATCTGAAATTGGTAATAAGAATTCAGAAACAGCATTTTCATAATGTATTTTCATTCCGTAAGCTTCTTTAATGAAGAAATTTTAATCAAAGAAATTGTTTTTATAGATGGAAGTTCCCCATTTATCTGGTATTCCCGACCTCACCCAGTCTCAAGATATGATTGCATTTGCCTTCGAGCATCTCATCTCTTCCGCTTCAACTCGAACAAGCCGAACAAGACTCGCACGCCTTTTTGAGGAATTATATTTTCCTAACCTAGTGGAGAGACAACAGCATAAGTGGTTTCCAGGGCTATATATCCACGCCTCTTGTAACTGGCATGCAATGCTGAGGCAGAACCTCTCATTGGCCATGATTTTGATAAAGCTGAAAATGACGCGTGGTGTCATTCTATATCATTCAACGCCTCAAAATTTTAGACTTGCTTGTCGAGTTTATAGACTCTTTAGTCGATTTATCCCTAGGGAGAAAATAATAGCTCCCTTTGCAATTAGAGAAATTATGTAACAGGGCATGACTATGGCCCAGCACCGTCGTCTTATGCATCTCTCGAAGAGATTTTGAAATTTGGAGCCAAGCCACTCTATGTACTTATTGCAACTTGTATATAAATATACAAATGTTTTTTTTAAGTGATTGTTTACGGACGATCGGATAAAGAAAAATCTGTTTATCAGACTTATGTCATAGATCTCCAATAAGATCAACTGAGGAGCCAATTTATGTCAAAAGTTTATCAAGACGCACAAAAAGGTTGTAATTGTGTGATATAATTCATACAAATTGTTAATTCAAATTGAAATTCGTAAATTAGTAATTGGGTCTTCAATTGGAAGTACCGCAATTGTATGGAACCCTGACTTGCTTGAGGCCTAGACATGATGGTATTTACCTTATAGTTTCGAGTATCATGACTATCTGTATATACCGAGGGTATAACTGCAGCTCTTTACCGGCAGTATATACGAGTAAATCCAAGACTTGAAACTATAAGCATTAATGCTATCCAGATGATGATTTCGAATGTGGTTGATATGATTTTTTAATTCTGCTTGAGAACTGATGAGTTGATTTGGATTCTGATTGAAAAAGGATGATCCTTCAAAATGGATTGAAATGTAATAAATTGAGCGAAACCACAATGTGGATGATTGGGACGAGTCCCTGTGTGATGATATTCACAACTAGAATGATGATAATGAATTCAGCAAATCACTATGAGATTAGTGGATTGTGCTGTCAAATTGCTACTGTTAACACTTGACACAGTAGATCAAGTTAAGAGATGATAAATTGAGAACTTACTTAACTGAAATTCCCGTGGAGGAATGTTCAGAAGGAAATTTTTCGGTCTAATGGACCATTATCGTATGAATGATATGATCTAAATGAATTATTATTTAATGATGAGTTCTATATAAGGAATATTTATCCCAGTATTCTTTTGGGTTGACCATAATATAAGGAACCCAGAATAAATTGGATCTTAAGAAAAAGAGTTGTCCTCTACTTTGCGAGATGAGGACATCTCGCACCTTTTTAAGTGGGGTAGAAGTTTGTAAGATTCCTCCTCCCAACCTTCGAGGTATACAGGAGTAAGAATATCCTTTTTTGATTTGATAATTATTCTCTCTAAATAAAAGAAAGATTCTGTTTAAAAGGGAAGACACTTTACCCAGAATACCTTCTCAAGAGCCCACCTGTTTTAAAGATTCAAAACGATGAGTTCAGAAGTGAGAACCAATGTTTCGGATGCCAAGGTTTTGACCATGAGTTAAAAGACTGCCCGACTCCTACCATGAAAAGGGCACAGGGAAGTCTAGAACCCAAATTCAGAGACCAATTCCTTCATACCAATCTAATCAGGGTCAGTCTCGGACAAGATTGCTTAACTCCATTAACTAGGTCTGACCCATTGATTAGGGTCGAGATGACCAGTCAAATGCTTGGCGACTTAGAGCAACAGATGCAGGCAATTCATAAAGATATAAACGCTACCTAGGATCGACAGAGACAATATTCAGATAAGAAGAGGACAGTCAAAGAATTCAAAGAAGCAGTTATAGTCTTCATTGAATACGGACCAAAAGAATTTCTTTATTCTCTAGGGGAGTATAAGTAGTTATCCCCCAGATATTGGGGACCAAAGAAAGTAAGTGACTTAGCCTACGAACTTCTTTTATCTCCTCATCTCAAAGTTCTTAATGCCTTCTATAGAAATATGTGCCAAACCCAAATCATGGAAAGACGGTAAAACTTTAGTGGCAAGATACCGTTGGCTTCTAGGTTACGCTAACTCCTTCCTTTATATAAGTCGTAACTTTTACTTATCGCTCACAGTAATCTTACTTCCATCGATCTCCCTTCTTCTTAATCTCCTTCATGGCTTGGCAACAGGAATTAGTTTTATCCATGATGATTTCTCACCTTTCAAGATGCAAGCGAGTCTGTGAAGAAGGATTTTATAGAACAGTATGAGCGCTCACTTTTTCCTCACTTGGGAATGTCTGTAGCTCAGACCAAATGGCGGACCTATCAAGACATAACTAGGGTAACACCTTGGGGTCAGCAGCACTTTCATAACAATGTCCGCTTGGCCATGGTTATCGAAGCCTTGGGTTTGGGTCCCCGATACTACTATGTCATGAGATCAAGACATCTTGGGTTTTCTGAGCGGGTCTTCTTACTGGCGTGTTTTCTTCCTCATGAGAAGATATGTCTTTACCCCGTTTTTGGTTTGCCTCTCAGAGGTCCTTTTGTTAGATCACCTCATACCACTGAGATAGGTGCGGCAATAACCAACAGAATTATTCCTATAGACGAGCTACCTTATACGTGCGCAGCTTGTGAGTGCTGCTTTTGTGATCATATGATGGACGGGCTTATGGAAGTGTAAAGAGTTCTTCTATCTTTACTGTATATGTTCCATGAATGAATAAAGTTTAAATCTTGTTCTTGTCTTGACCCTTACTCTCTTTGAGACTTTTTTAATTAGTGGTTAATCTTAATTAAATTTTTCTCTAAGTCTCATGTTCGTGCATTTTGCGAAATTATCCCAAGTTTGCGAGATGAGGACATCTCGCGTTTTTCAAGTGGGAGAGAATGTAAGATTCCTCTTCAGCCTCTCAAAATGTCCAGCATATTCCCCTGTAATCAATTCCCTCCTCAGAAATATAAGAGATCTTGTCTATGACTGTTTTGGCATAGAGAGAGAAAATATTCTAGAGAGAGAATATTCAGATTTTGAATATTTCTGGATAGAAAAATATCTCATATAATTAAGATGAATTTCAAAAAGAACTTTCCAATGTGCAATTGGAATTAATTGAAAATGGGTATAAAGGACCTTAGCCTAAGGGTCTAGATTTTCAAAAATTTTAGATTATGGTCCAATTAAGGTTCCTATGGGCCAATTGGATCAATCCATGTGTAGGGAGGAGATAAATTCAATTTTGTAAAAGAAGATATCCAAAAATGAGTAAATGCTCACATAAGATGAAGAGTTGACTATGTACAAGGTTTATTAGTAAGAAACTATGAGCAATATTAAAAATATGAGATATTTTGGGTATAATGATCCCATTTTGACACATATATAAGGAAGGGGAGTTCTTTAAAGGAGGTGCATATTTCACATAAGATGAAGAGTTGAAAATGTACAAGGTTTATTAGTAAAAAACTATGAGCAATATTAAAAATATGAGATATTTTGGGTATCCAAAAAATGAGTAAATTCTCACACAAGATGAAGAGTTGAAAATGTACAAGGTTTATTAGTAAAAAACTATTAGCAATATTAAAAATATGAGATATTTTGGGTATAATGATTCCATTTTGACACATATGTAAGGAAGGGGAGTTCTTTAAAGGAGGTGCATATTTCACATGCTTGAATGAGTTTTAAACTCATAAAAATTGAGATATTTCATCTCTCCTCTCTCCTCATTCAAGTCTAGTTCCAAAAAGTTAGCTTAACTGACCTAAAGATGGTCAAAAATTGACCAAACTGATTTAGAAAATTCTAGAATCAGTTTGTTTGGTTAGGAGCTCAATTTTTCCTATAAATAGAAGCCTCCCCCTTGTTGAAAAATATATAGTGTTTATGCATTGTTACTCTACTCCACCTAAGCCAAGAACTGTGAATTCATTAATAATTCATTAGTTTTTGGCACTTCCCTCTTTCTTCAATCCCCATTGGTGGCTCCATCAACATACTAAACCAATTGATTGGTTGGGGGCCTCTACCGTGAACAAAGAATCAAGCAAATTGTAAGGTAAATGGTGAATTTTGATCTTTTCTATAATTTCTCAATGCTTCTCTCTTCTCAACTCCTCTCAAGCTTGAAAAGCTTAATTGGAATGGTTTTTGAATGCTATTGAGGTTAATTGATTAATGATAGTTAGGAATTACATAAAATTGATGAATGCTATTGAAGTTAATTGATTAATGATAGTTAAGAATTATATAAATTTCCATTTAAAAAAGGGGGATTACACACATTGTACACCACTCCCAACTCTAGTGTGTAAGGAGATAGTGAACTTGTGAGCTCTCTCTATACATCAACACCTTTGATTGCATAGAGAAGCTTGAAGCTAGTTATGTCATTGTGATGAGGGCTTGAGTGATTCCATACTCCCATATCATAATTGTATCTTGCCTTTGTTGCATAAATAAGATTAGTAGTTTAGGTGCAATTGTGTACAAAATCTTGGACTCCTACATCTCCAAAGTTGATTTAGCAAAGCGGTGCGATGTTTGATTTAAGGTAAATCCGATCCTTGTATTTTGTGTGTGATTTTATGCTTGGCAACTTGAGGGCTTGTCTTTGATTTGTTGCCTTTCAATCCATGGTAAGAGGGTTGTATGGTGAGAGGGCTCCCGTAACCTTAAGACCATGTGCATACCGACAACAAAATCAAGCTTATAGTCTCTCTAAGTTTCTTCTCCAAGTTTGGTGTGCATCTATTTATGTTAAGCTAATATCATATGTTTATGAGTGTTTGTTGATGGTGTGTGTGCCTTTTGATTGATGTATATGGTTAGCTTGTATTTATTGGCTACAAGGAAAGATCTTTGGTGTCCTAGTTCACACACATAACTAGGTGGTGCCCCTTTTCTTGTTGAGTGTGTGGTTTTGGGGTTCTTATGTTTGTGTTGCATTGTGCCCCAAGCCCATTGAGCAACACGGGAGCCTTGAGGAGTGCTTAGAGGCCACTCTTCTTATTGCCCGCCTCGGCGGACTGCCTCCATTTTGGTGCCCCCACTGAGGAACGAGCAGTTTTTGAATGGGTATTTAAGGTACATTGATCTCTTTAACACATAAATTTCCTTGTGTGCTTGTTGGGTATCATATTTTAAGAAGGAAAGTTGGTACTTTTGTGTGATCTTTCAATCCACCTCCTCCTAATCCTCTTGGGATTCAATTCAACCAGTTTCATTGGGTGCACTCCATTAGAGTGAATGTTTGCATTGATAGAAAAATTTTCTACCAACAACGCATGGTTCTTCTTTTTGGTCCAGAAAGACTAAGAGAGGTTTTAGCATCACCTAATCCTGTCATACTTCCCATTGTAGATTACACCATTTCCTTTGATGTGCATATTTTCATCTTGTTTTAGCTTAGTTTTATGAATCAAGAAGACTTATACCGTAGGCTAATTTCTTATGCTAGGCAAGAAATACACATAGTTGTTGGTAGTAAGTTGCAATTTCAGCGTGTCATTCGTCGTATGTTTGGACCTAGGCAAGTAGCAGTCATTAATGCCTCAGTTAATCCATTTATTTTGCCTTTGATTCGTTATGACATAAGCTTTGATGTCTACATTTTCATTCTACTTTGAAAAAAGAAAAACGAAAAAAAAAGTGAGGGAGAAAGAGAGTGAAGGAAGACCTTTGTGCAATCATATTTGTGCTTCTTTTTCTTAAGCATGGATACCACTAGGCAAATAAAGTGGCTACCCCTTATTCTTTGGAGAGCCCGGTGAGGATGCCGAGTTGTTCTTATCAAACTTTAGAATGACACTCCACGTAAAGAGAGTGGTAGGAGACCAAGAGTGCTTAGACATGTTTGAGTTGGTCCTACGAAGAGATGCTTCCACTTGGTTTCAATCTCTACCTGCACCCGCACGAGTAGATTACAAGGGGGTCATACAACTTTTTAGAGATAATTACTTCACTCCTTTGAACATACAAAAGCTATGGCAAGAAATAGTTGCTCATAAGCAAAAGGATCTAGAGGACTACTTGAGTTATAAGCAAGAATTCTTACGTCTTTGGACTCTTTGGTTGCGTAGTCTTCCTAACCCTGGAGATGGTGCAGAATTCTTGTTTGAAGAAGGAGAGATTTATTGCAGGGATGTACCCATCACTAAAATTGCAAGTAGTGTCAGGAAATCCCACAACATTTGATGTTGCTAAGGCTAGGGCTACCAAGAAACTCCGAAAGATGAGGTGTATGCTAGGGGGGCTTTATCTTTGATGATTCAAAGCCTAGGGAAGAGGTACAGTCTTCCACTCATAGAGAATTACCTGAGGTCACAGTCGAGGTGATAGAAAAGTTAAATGAATATTTAAATAACTTGTCTATCCACTTTGCACAGAAGGGCCAAGCCAAAAGGGTTGAAGAACGAGAGCCACGACCTAGGCGACTCTTGCAATGTTGGAATTGCGGAGAGTCAGGGCATGGGATGTATAATTGTCCTTGGCCTCGTGGGGAGCCAGGGAAGCCTAACATGAATTATCCAATGATGAATGTAGGTGAAGGCACTAGTCAACAACAACCGATGCTTTTGCAAAGGCCCAATGCAACAAGACCACCTCCACGAGGAATGGAAGGAATGCTGCCCTTGCCGGACCCAAATGTATATGTGGTAGAGGTAACAAAGGCCAAGGAGGTAGACATTGAA
Source organism: Cibotium barometz (assembly GCF_041138505.1). Classification (NCBI taxonomy): domain Eukaryota; kingdom Viridiplantae; phylum Streptophyta; class Polypodiopsida; order Cyatheales; family Cibotiaceae; genus Cibotium; species Cibotium barometz. The sequence goes on along the minus strand of NC_141053.1, from coordinate 31,076,841 downwards.
GCAAATGGTGTCAAACGAAGGCATGGAAAAGAGAAGGAAAAGGAGGGTGTGGCATCACAAAGTGACCATGGACGAGGAAAGAAAGTGAAGGAAAACAAGGAAGTCAAGAGGAGACGACGTCGTATAAACCTCCAAGATTTCCCCCTTGGACATGGTATGGCTTCATACAACCTTTTGGAAGACATGAGAGGTAAGGGTCCTGATATCTCGTGGCCTCAATTTCTAGCCTTATGGCCACAAGTTAGGAGAGAATTAACAAAGGCCGTGAGCACTAGGAGAAAAATAAAAGAGAATGTGCCTGTTGTAAAAATTTCACAAGCCGAGATGGATGAGGACATTACACCTATATTAGATTGCTACATCAAGGGAAGGCTAGTTAAGAAGGGTCTAGTAGATGGGGGTGCACAAATTTGCATTATGACAGAAGACCTTATGCAAAGACTAGGCATGCATATTCATGAAACACCTGAAATTAAGGTAAAAATGGCAAACAATAGCAAAGCAAAGTGTCTTGGGATTTGTAAGAATGTTTCTGTGGAAGTTTTTGGCATTAAGAAGGTTGTTGATTTCTATGGTATGTCTACCAAGGGAAGTGGTTATCTATTTATCCTAGGTAGATCATGGCTAATGAGAATGCGAGCTTTGCAGGATTGGGAAAATGGAAAGTTAATTTGCAGAAATGAAAATCATAAGAAGATTATCTTTGACATGAAGGAGCAACGACGAGAGGAGATAAATGAAGAATCTACTCAAGGTGAAATAGAGGAGGATTGGACCGATGACACCTCAGCAGTAGCACTATGGAAGAGGAGTCTTCCATTGAAGTCATGGGGGTAAGATTTAGAGCAAAAGACAAAGAGACACCCTGTCAAGGTTTGGAGGAGGTAGGCTCTCAAGAAGACCAAATTGTGCATGATGAAGAAATGTTTGATGCTATGCTCTCAAAAATGCTTACATCGGAGGAAGGAGAGGAGTTTAAATGTGTACTAAGGAAATTTTCTAGGTTTTTTGCTAAAGATTACACAGATGTGCGTGGCGTAGAGGCCATTCAACACAAGATCGAGCTAAAGCCAGAAGCCAAACCTAAGGCACAAAAGCTACGAAGACTAGGAGTCATCAAGGAGCAAGCACTACTCAAAGAGGTGAGGAAGCTTCTAGCAGCGGGGTTCATATATCCTGTAGAAAATTCAGAGTGGGTCTCTCCCATCGTGGTCACTCCCAAGAAGAATGGCAAATGGAGGGTGTGTGTGGACTATCGTCTACTCAACAAGGCGACAAAAAGGGACCACTTTTGTAAGATTCCTCCCCCAACCCCTTTTTGATGTCTAGTATCTTCCCCTGTAATCAATCCCTCTTCAGAAATATAAAGACCTTGTTTCTAACTGTTTTAGCCTAGAGAGAGAAAATTATTCTAGAGAGAGAATATTCAGATTATGAATATTTTTGGATAGAAAAATAACTCCTCTTATTAAAATAAGTTCCCCTAAAACAGAAATTCAAAAAGAATTTTCCTCCCCTTGTTGAAAAAAATATAGTGTCGTATGCATTGTTACTCTACTCCACCTAAGCCAAGAACTGTGAATTCTTTAATAATTCACTAGTTTTTGACACCTCTCTTTCTTAAATCCCCATTGGTGGCTCCATCAACATACTAAACCAATTGATTGGTTGGGGGCCTCTACCGTGAACAAAGAATCAAGCAAATTATAAGATAAGTATAGTGAATTTTAATCTTTTCTATAATTTCTCAATGATTCTCTCTTCTCAACCCCTCTCAAGCTTGAGAAGCTTAATTGGCATGGTTTTTTAAATGCTATTGAAGTTAATTAATTAATGATAGTAAAGAATTACATAAATTTCTATTTATGTTTAATTTTAATGGTTTTTTCTCTCTCTCACTTAAGAAATGGTCATACTCATGACCCATTCTCAATCCAAATGAAGCTTTTCATAAAGCTTTTTCTTAATCCAAGATTAATCTATGCTTGAGAATAAATTAATAGTTTTTTTTATGCTTTTAGTTTATGATTATTTTTTATTTGATCCTTTAAGGGTTAATGATCCAATTAGGGATCATTCTAATCATTCCCTTAAAGATAACCTATCTTTTAAAATAATTGAGATCTATTAGTTATAGTAGCGGAGCTATGGCAAAATTTTATAAAAATATACACATAAAATAATTTCATTCAAAGCATGAAAAGAGGATTTCCTACCATATTCTAGGAACTATCATCCTAGATTAATTAAAAGAATTTTATTATGCATAGAGATGTGGATGTTTGCATGTAGATGTAGATGTATGGATGTGAGTGTGAATGTGGATGTGGATGTATGCATGGAGATGTGGATGTATGCATGTAGATGTAGATGTATAGATGTGGATGTGAATGGAGATATGGATGTATGCATGTAGATGTAGATGTATAGATGTGGATGTGAACAGAGATGTGGATGTATGCATGTATATGTATAGATATGGATGTGAATGGAGATGTGGATGTATGCATGTAGATGTAGATGTATAGATGTGGATGTGAATGGAGATGTGGATGTATGCATGTAGATGTAGATGTATAGATGTGGATGTGAATGTGGAGGTGGATGTATGCATGTAGACGTAGATGTATGGATGTGAATGTGAATGTGGATGTGGATGTATGCATGGAGATGTGGATGTATGGATGTGAGTGTGAATATGGATGTGGATGTATGCATGGAGATGTGGATGTATGCATGTAGATGTAGATGTAAAGATATGGATGTGAATGTGGAGGTGGATGTATGCATGGAGATGTGGATGTATGCATGTAGAAGTAGATGTATAGATGTATAGATGTGGATGTAAATGGAGATTTGGATGGATGCATGTAGATGTAGATGTATAGATGTGGATGTGAATGGAGATGTGGATGTATGCATGTAGATGTAGATGTACAGATGTGGATGTGAATGTGGAGGTGGATGTATGCATGTAGATGTAGATGTATAGATGTGGATGTGAATGTGGAGGTGGATGTATGCATGTAGATGTAGATGTATGGAGGTGAATGTGAATGTGGATGTGGATGTATGCATAGAGATGTGGATGTATGCATGTAGATGTGAATGTACGCATATAGATGTGGATGTATGGATGTGAATGTGTATATAGATGTGGATGTATGGATGAGGATGCATGAATGTGCATGTAGATGTGGATGTGAAAATAGATGTATGGATGGATGTAGATGTGGATGTATGGATGTGCATGTGCATGTGGATGTGGATATATGTATGGATGTGAATATATGATATGTGATGTGAAGGAATCTGAAGTGATGAGATGGAAAATGATGTGATGGGATGAGTACACATATAAATGGAATGTGGAATAAGTAATGTGGATTGATGAGGGATAATGTGGAAAAATGAGAGTTAATATAGAAACTGTATTTGTAAACTGTTTGTAAATGCTGTTTGTAAATGACTGTTTTATGTCAAGAATGCTGGGAAAGCATTTTGACCGTCTTGTGATTAAGGTCGTGGAGACCTAACTGATAAAGTTGCAACTGCTGACGGAGAGTCAATGGAGGACGTCTCGCGTAGCAAGGTCGGCCGAGGTCTTGACCAGCCTCGGTGCGATTAAAATGGTGAGCTTCCGGTACGGTGGATGAGGGGCCAAGGAAGCGGCCTATGAATGAAGCGCTAGGTCACCTGCGAAGGATCCTAGAGGGTGCTGACCATACGGTGCTCGGGCTCTGGGTCGCCTAGGATACCCACGCGTGCATCGAGGAAGATATTGGAACAAGGAGTAAGAGTTGTTTTCTGAAATCGGGCATGGATCTGGTTGATTGACCTTGCTGGTCTTCAATGGATGAGTCCATGGCTCTTTATATGGATCTGTTGGTTGATCTTGCTGATCTTCAACGAGAGTCCATCTTGATAAGTGATTATATTGCCGAGTATTATGGGCTAGGAACTATCGAAATGGCCCCTGAGCGTTCTAGTTGCCAATGATGCCATAGATACTCTGATGAAGGAATGATGGGAAATTAAGAATCAATTGGATAATTTGGAAGATGGTGATCAATGATACTATGGATTTATTAAAGGATTGTTTTAAAACTGGTTGAATCTGTGAAAAGGCAATTTCATATTGGGTGTGTAAGTGGTGTGACTAGTTTTATTTTTGCATGAACTTCCGGCTAGGGGGCCTTGGAACTCTTTTCCTTGGTACCCGGGACAAAACCTAACCAAATTCTTAATTGGATCCCATCACTACAGTGGTTGGCCCATGGGATCGGATGGGGTTTGGCTGGACTGATGGATCCGTAAATCGAGACTCAATTTCTGTTATTACGATAGATAAAGTAAATCCCAGATAGTAATTGTTCTATGGATAAGAATCAACGGCTGTGCCTCTTTGATGGGAAAAAAAGCGTTGATCCCAATGATCCAAGTGCAAGTTTCTTCCTTGATCTCACCGAGTATCTTTATAGGTACAATCGGATTAACTTGATCAGTAATGGTCTTGACTACGTTAGAGTAAAGAGTTATCCTGGTGGAACCGCCCGTGCTTTCCGGATAAGGGAAGTTTTTCCGGGTTCGGTTTTGGAAAAACCGGCGGATTAGTCTTTTGTCCGGATATCCGTGGGGCGAGGCCCCGAATGTGGGACCCCTGTCCCACGCGAGAAGTGCTACTTCCGCTGCCAGTATCCTGAATCCGTTGCTCGGTGGGAACAGGGATCTTACAGTTGGTATCAGAGCATTTGGCTAATAAAGATCAACTGAGAAACCAAATATGTCAAAAATTTATCAAGAAGCACAAAAAGGTTGTAATTGTGTGATATAATTCATACAAATTGATATTCAAACTGAAATTCGTAATTTGGTAATTGGGTCTTCAAATGGAAGTACCGCAATTATATAGAACCCTGACTTGCTTGAGGCCTAGACATGATGGTATTTACCTTATAATTCCAAGGGCTGTGAGGACTACCCGTATATACCGAGAGTATAACTGCAGCTCTTTACTGACAGTATATACGAGCAAATCTAAGACTTGAAATTATAAGCATTAATGCTATCCAGATGATGATTTCGAATGTGGTTGATATGATTTTTAATTCTGTTTGAGAATTGATGAATTGAATTGGATTCTGATTGAAAATTTTGATTGAAAAAATGATGATTTCTAAAATTTAGTTGAAATATAATGAAACTCCAATGAGGAGGAATGGGACGAGTCCCTGTGATGATATTCATAACTAGAATGATGATAATGAATTCAGCAAATCACTATGAGATTAGTGGGTTGTGCTGTCAAATTGTTACTATTAACACTTGACCGGTAGATCAAGTTAAGGGATGACAAATTGAGAACTTGCTTGACTGAAATTCCCGTGAAGGAATGTTCAGAAGGAAATTTTTCGGTCTAATGGACCATTATCATGTTAAAGATATGAATGATAAGATTTGAATGAATTGTTATTTAATTATGAGTTCTATATAAGGGATATTTATCCCAGTATTCTGTTGGGTTGACCAGAATATAAGGAACCCCAGAATAAAATTGGATCTTAAGAAAAAGAGCCGTCCGCTACCTTGCGAGATGAGGACATCTCGCACTTTTTTAAGTGGGGTAGAATGTAAGATTCCCCCAGCCTTCGAGGTATATAGGAGTAAGAATCTCCCTTTCTGATCTTATAATTATTCCCTCTCTAAAATAAAAGAAAGATTCTGTTTAAAAAAAAAGAAGACTCTCTCCCTAGAATACTTCTCAGGAGTCACGCCTGTTTTAAGGATTCAGAACAATGAGTTCAAAAGTAAAAATCGGTGTTTTGGATACCAAGGTTTTGGTTTTCATTCGAGTACGACCCAAAAGAAGTTCTTTATCTCTTGGGGAGTATAAGAAGTTATCCCCCAGATATTGTGGGCCTTATATCTGAATTCAATGAAAGTAGGTGACTTAGCCTACAAGCTTCTTTTACCTCCTCATCTCAAAGTTCTTAATGTATTTCATAGAAATATGTGCCAAACCCAAATCATGGAAAGATGGTAAAACTTCAGTGGCAAGTTACCGTTGGCTTCTAAGTTACGCTAGCCCCTTCCTTTATATAAGTCGTAACTTTTACTTATCGCTCACAGTAATCTTACTTCCATCGATCTCCCTTCTTCTTAATCTCCTTCATGGCTTGGCAACAGGAATTAGTTTTATCCATGATGATTTCTCACCTTCAAGATGCAAGAGAGTCTGTGAAGAAAGACTTTATAGAACAGTATGAGCGCTCACTTTTTCATCACCTAGGAACTTCTGTAGCTCAGACCAAATGGCGGACCTATCAAAACATAACTAGGGTAACACCCTGGGGTCAGCAGCACTTTCGTAACAATGTCCGCTTGGCCATGGTTATTGAAGCTTTGGGTTTGGATCCCCGATACTACTGCGTCATGAGATCAAGGCATCTTGGGTTTTCAGAGCGGGTCTTCTTACTGGCGTGTTTTCTTCCTCATGAGAAGATATGCCTTTACCCCGTTTTTAGCTTGCCTCTTAGAGGTCCTTTTGTTAGATCACCTCATACCACTGAGATAGGTGCGACAATAACCAGCAGAATCATTCCCATAGATGAGTTACCCTATACTTGTGCAGCTTGTGAGTGCTGCTTTTGTGACCATATGATGGACGGGCTTATGGAAGTGTAAAGAGTTCTTCTATCTTTACTATATAAGTTCCGAGAATGAATAAAGTTTAAATCTTGTTCTTATTTTGAATCTTGCTCTCTTTAAGACTTTTCTTGGTGGTTAATCTTGATTAAAAATTTTCCCTAAGTCTCATATTCGTGCATCTTGCGAAATTATCCCAGTTTGCGAGATGAGGACATCTCGCATTTTTAAAGTGGGGTAGAATGTAAGATTCCTCCCCCAACCCCTTTTTGATGTCTAGTATCTTCCCCTGTAATCAATCCCTCTTCAGAAATATAAAGACCTTGTTTCTAACTATTTTAGCCTAGAGAGAGAAAATTATTCTAGAGAGAGAATATTCAGATTATGAATATTTTTGGATAGAAAAATAACTCATCTTATTAAAATAAGTTCCCTTGAAACAGAAATTCAAAAAGAATTTTCCAATGTGCAATTGGAATTAATTGAAAATGGGTATGAAGGACCTTAGTCTAAGGGTCTAGATTTTCAGAAATTTTTGGATTATAGTCCAATTAAGGTTCCTATGGACCAATAGCATCAATCCATGTGTAGGGAGGAGAAAAATCCAATTTGTAAAAGAAGATACCCAAAAATGAGTAAATGCTCACATAAGATGAAGAGTTGAAAATGTACAAGGTTTATTAGTAAAAAACTATGAGCAATATTAAAAATATGAGATATTTTGGGTATCCAAAAATGAGTAAATGCTCACATAAGATGAAGAGTTAAAAATGTACAAGGTTTATTAGTAAAAAACTATGAGCAATATTAAAAATACGAGATATTTTGGGTATCCAAAAATGAGTAAATGCTCACATAAGATAAAGAGTTGAAAATGTACAAGGTTTATTAGTAAAAAACTATGAGCAATATTAAAAATATGAGATATTTTGGGTATCCAAAAATGAGTAAATGCTCACATAAGATGAAGAGTTGAAAATGTACAAGGTTTATTAGTAAAAAACTATGAGCAATATTAAAAATATGAGATATTTTGGGTATAATCATTCCATTTTGACACATATGTAAGGAAGGAGAATTCTTTAAAGGAGGTGCATATTTCACATGCTTGAATGAGTTTTAAACTAAAAAATAATGTGATATTTTTAGCTCTCATCTCTCTTGAACCAAACTAAATCAAAATGGAACCAAATCGAATCAAAAAGTAACCAAACTAGGTCCAAATCTAGTCCAAATTCAACCAAACTGACTTGGAAAATTCTAGAATCAGTTTGTTTGGTTAGGAGCTCAATTTTTCCTATAAATAGAAGCCTCCCCTTGTTGAAAAAAATATAGTGTCTTATGCATTGTTACTCTACTTCACCTAAGCCAAGAACTGTGAATTCTTTAATAATTCACTAGTTTTTGACACTTCTCTCTTTCTTAAATCCCCATTGGTGGCTCCATCAACATACTGAACCAATTGATTGGTTGGGGGCCTTTACCGTGAATAAAGAATCAAGCAAATTATAAGATAACTATAGTGAATTTTGATCTTTTCTATAATATCTCAATGATTCTCTCTTCTCAACCCCTCTCAAGCTTGAGAAGCTTAATTGGTATGGTTTTTGAAATGCTATTGAAGTTAATTAATTAATGATAGTAAAGAATTACATAAATTTCTATTTATGTTTAATTTTAATGGTTTTTTCTCTCTCTCACTTAAGAAATGGTCATACTCATGACCCATTCTCAATCCAAATGAAGCTTTTCATAAAGCTTTTTCTTAATCCAAGATTAATCTATGCTTGAGAATAAATTAATAGTTTTTTTTATGCTTTTAGTTTATGATTATTTTTTATTTAATCCTTTAAGGGTTAATGATCCAATTAGGGATCATTCTAATCATTCCCTTAAAGATGGATGTATGCATGTAGATGTAGATGTATAGATGTGGATGTGAATGGAGATGTGGATGTATGCATGTAGATGTAGATGTATAGATGTGGATGTGAATGGAGATGTGGATGTATGCATGTAGATGTAGATGTATAGATGTGGATGTGAATGTGGAGGTGGATGTATGCATGTAGACGTAGATGTATGGATGTGAATGTGAATGTGGATATGGATGTATGCATGGAGATGTATGCATGGAGATGTGGATGTATGCATGTGGATATGGATGTATGCATGGAGATGTGGATGTATGCATGTAGATGTAGATGTATGGATGTGAGTGTGAATGTGGATGTGGATGTATGCATAGAGATGTGGATGTATGCATGTAGATGTAGATGTAAAGATGTGGATGTGAATGTGGAGGTGGATGTATGCAGGTAGATATAGATGTATGGATGTGAATGTGAATGTGGAGATGGATGTATGCATGGAGATATGGATGTATACATGTAGAAGTAGATGTATAGATGTGGATGTAAATGGAGATGTGGATGGATGCATGTAGATGTAGATGTATAGATGTGGATGTGAATGGAGATGTGGATGTATGCATGTAGATGTAGATGTACAGATGTGGATGTGAATGTGGAGGTGGATGTATGCATATAGATGTAGATGTATAGATGTGGATGTGAATGTGGAGGTGGATGTATACATGTGGATGTAGATGTATGGAGGTGAATGTGAATGTGGATGTGGATGTATGCATAGAGATGTGGATGTATGCATGTAGATGTGAATGTACGCATATAGATGTGGATGTATGGATGTGAATGTGCATGTAGATGTGGATGTATGGATGAGGATGCATGAATGTGCATGTAGATGTGGATGTGAAAATAGATGTATGGATGGATGTAGATGTGGATGTATGGATGTGAATGTGCATGTGGATGTGGATATATGTATGGATGTGAATATATGATATGTGATGTGAAGGAATCTGAAGTGATGAGATGAAAAATGATGTGATGGGATGAGTACACATATAAATGGAATGTGGAATAAGTAATGTGGATTGATGAGGGATAATGTGGAAAAATGAGAGTTAATATAGAAATTGTATTTGACTGTTTGTAAATGCTGTTTGTAAATGGTTGTTTTATGTCAAGAATGCTGGGAAAGCATTTTGACCGTCTTGTGATTAAGGTTGTGGAGACCTAATTGATAAAGTTGCAACTGCTGAGGGAGAGTCAATGGAGGACGTCTCGCGTAGCAAGGTCGACCGAGGTCTTGACCAGCCTCGGTGCGATTAAAATCGTGAGCTTCCGGTACGGTGGATGAGGGGCCAAGGAAGCGACCTATGAGTGAAGCGCTAGGTCACCTGCGAAGGATCCTAGAGGGTATTGACCATACGGTGCTCGGGCTCTGGGTCGCCTAGGATACCCACGCATGCGTCGAGGAAGATATTGGAACAAGGAGTAAGAGTTGTTTTCTGAAACCGGGCATGGATCTGGTTGATTGACCTTGCTGGTCTTCAATGGATGAGTCCATGGCTCTTTATATGGATCTGTTGGTTGATCTTGCTGATCTTCAACGAGAGTCCATCTTGATAAGTGATTATATTGCCGAGTATTATGGGCTAGGAACTATCGAAACGGCCCCTGAGCGTTCTAGTTGCCAATGATGCCATAGATACTCTGATGAAAGAATGATGGGAAATTAAGAATCAATTGGATAAATTGGAAGATGGTGATCAATGATACTATGGTTTTATTAAAGGATTGTTTTAAAACTGGTTGAATCTGTGAAAAGGCAATTTCATATTGGGTGTGTAAGTGGTGTGACTAGTTTTATTTTTGCATGAACTTCCGGCTAGGGGGCCTTGGAACTCTTTTCCTTGGTACCCGGGACAAAACCTAACCAAATTCTTAATTGGATCCCATCACTACAGTGGTTGGGTGGTTGGCTAACCCATGGGATCGGATGGGGTTAGGCTGGACTGATGGATCCGTAAATCGAGACTCAATTTCTGTCATTACGATAGATAAAGTAAATCTCAGATAGTAATTGTTCTATGGATAAGAATCAACGGCTATGCCTCTTTGATGGGGAAAAAAGCGTTGATCCCAATGATCCAAGTGCAAGTTTCTTCCTTGATTTGACCGAGTATCTTTATAGGTACAATCGGATTAACTTGATCAGTAATGGTCTTGACTACGTTAGAGTAAAGAGTTATCCTGGTGGAATCGCCCGTGCTTTCTGGATAAGGGAAGTTTTTCTGGGTTCGGTTTTGGAAAAACCGACGGATTAGTCTTTTGTCCGGATATCCGTGTGGTGGGCGAGGCCCCGAATGTGGGACCCCTGTCCCACGCGAGAAGTGCTACTTCCGCTGCCAGTATCCTGAATCCGTTGCTCGGTGGGAACAGGGATCTTACAACTTTCCTCTCCCATTTCAAGATGAGATCCTAAATGAGGTAGCAGGTCATGAGAAGTATACGATATGTGATGGCTACTTGGGTTACTTTCAAATTGGGATTGCATTGGAGGATCAAAAACAACCTTTATCACTCCTTGGGGTTGTTATGCTTTCAGAGTCATGCCATCTGGTTTGACCAATGCTCCAGCGACATTTCAACGTTTCATGAACATGGTGTTTCAAGCATTCTTTGGGAAATCCATTAGAGTGGTCATAGATGATTTTTGCATCTATAGCTCTAAGTCATTGCATGTGCAGAGGGTGGAAGAAGACTTGAAGAAACTCTACGACATGGGGGGCCAATTCAATCCCGACAAATGTCATATTGGTGAGGATGAAGTAATCTTGCTTGGTCATAAGGTTTCTTCCAAAGGCATTGAGGTGGATCCTACAAAGGCAAAGGCTCTTATCGACCTACCATCTCCAAAGAGTCTCAAGGAGGCCATCTCATTCATTCAAAAGGTGAAGTACATGTCACGCTTCATTCACTTAGCCTCAGAGTTACTTCATCCCTGGCAAAAATTGACTCAACAAGTAGAGTTTGCATGGTCTAATGAGCTTGAGGAGTACTTTTGTAACATTAAAGTCATTTTGTCAGAGCTACCAACACTCATGCCTCCTTGTTGGGAGTACACTTTCTTTGTTAGCTCTAGTGTTGGAAAGGAAACAGTAGGTGTAGTTTTGTTACAGCAAGATCCCCATAGTACTAGGATGCGGCCCATCTACTTTGTTAGTAGGGTCATGAATGTCTTGGAGAAAGGCTACACGGAAGCGGAACTCATGACGCTTGCTCTCATCTTTGCGGTGAGAAAATTTAGATTCTACTTGTTACCAAAACCTTTTGTAATTCTCACTGTGCAGAAAATTTGTTTCCTTGGGTGTCTTCTCAAATGACTATCAGTGCTAGAATCACAAAGTGGGTTATGGAATTGCAAGAATTCCAATACTCTTTCAAGGTAGAAGATAGTGTGCGTGCACAATTGGTAGGGATTCTCACTTATAGAGTGCATGAAAAGGAGATTAAGGTGCCTAAAGTAAAGACCCTACCATTGCCACCACCCAAAACTATACCTAATGCATTCACCTTGTTCTTTGATGGAGCTGGCTCCCATAGTGAGCTACATCTTGGAAGGTGAATTCCCACAAGACTTCACAAGGGCACAAAAGAGGAGGCTCATGAAGAGGGCAATTTCTTTCTTGTTCTTAGAAGGTGCCCTCTACCAAAGAGGAAAAGATCAAGTGTGCAGAAGAGTACCAACAACCAAGGACATTCTAGCCATTTTAGAAGGTTTGCATGAAGAAGCATGTGGTGGCCATTTTGCTCAAGAACTAATTGTGAAAAAGATTTTGCTTGCTGGGTATTTTTGGCCAAGCTTACATGTGGATGTCCAACATTGGTGTAAGAGCTGTCATAACTGCCAAATCAATGGTAATAAGAGGTTGCTACATGGTCCACGCCAATTAGTCATTGCAAGTGGTCCATTTGAAAAATGGGGCATTGATGCTATGGGTCCACTACCTAGAACTAAAAATGGAAAATTATACATCTTAGTGGCCATAGACTACATGACTAGGTGGGTGGAGGCTCAAAGTGTGGCAAGGGTGAATGGAAAGATTGTAAGCAAATTTGTTTACACTCATATATGTTGCAGATTTGGCACACCCTTGGAGATTGTTTCTGACAATGGTCCAGGTTTTTGAAAAGGTTTGCTCACCAAAGTTTGTGAGTGAAGAGCTTCATACTTCACATCGTCATAGCACACCCTACTATCCCCAATCAAATGGGTTAGTAGAGAAGGCTAATGGTGTCATTGCAGGAATCATAAGGAAGATGGTGGAGAATAAGACGAAGCTTTGGGACGAGTTCCTTGATTTGATTGTTTTGGTAAGGTGAAAGTTTTGATTTTTAAGATTTAATACTCTAGATTTAAGATCAATTGTGCAAAATTTGCAAGTCTCAAATTAGAGTTTATATACCCTAATTCTTGAACAATAGCACATGATAGTGTTCCTCTCTTATGAAGGTAACACACACAATCAAAAATATGTCAAAGGCTCATAAAAAATAGTCAGTGAGTTGTAAAATAGGCTTCTAGTAGGGAAATCACTCTTGAGCACATCAATGACATGTCTTTGAGAGCTCATCTTGGGCTTTCAATGTCTTAAAGGAATGCATGATGCGGTTCATGACTTGTTTTGCTCATGCATCCATCATGAGGGCACCATCGACATCCACATTGTATGGTAGGGTATGTGGATAAAATGGTGGGATAGGTCTCCTCGAGGGTGGCTCAAACTGAGTGGATGAAGACCCCCCTATCGTATCTACTACCCCTCCTAGGCTCCCTACATCTTTGTGGTGGTGAAGATGGACGTGAGGGAGCAGTGGTGGGTCTACGCGATGTTATTAGTGTAGGCTCATCACAGCCATAGCGTGATGACAAGCCTGCACCACTTAGACTTATGCCACTCGGACCTCCTCCTATCAAAGGAGTGAACTGGCCATATGGGGTGAATTGCCCATATGGAGATGACTGGACATATGGGGTAGATTTCCCATATGGGGTTGACTAGCCATATGGGGTAGATTGGCATGATGGTTCGTTGGCCTGCATATAAGACTAAATGAACTAACTTACAAAATGCATAAAAGATAAACTTTTTGTATGTGAAAAGGGATGTAAAAACATATATGTGCGTGTGTCAACAGACTCCATGCCTATTGCCCATATCGTTGATCAAATAATATTGAGCACGTGCGTAACATCTGGGTCCTGTCATGGGTCCATCAATGGGTCTTATACAAATACCCAACCCAAATATATGCATAAGACTAGTTAATTGCATAAAGCATCAGCCTTATGCATAGATCCCTATGTATAAAGAGAGCATAATCTATATATGGATGATTTATATGCATGCGTGTATAGAGACTATGTATCCTCTATGATGTGAGATAATCCCACTTCACGATTATTAAGACCTCCTTACATTAGCATGTAATGTCTTTTCCCATTGAACTCTAAGATAAGGAGGTCATGCAAGAATTATAATAATGATGTCTATACACACGTAAAGTCTATGAATAGAGAGTATTCCTTATGCGTAGAAAAAGAGAGCATAAGTAATATATGCTATATACTTAAGAGAACTCCTATACTTCTCATGTGATATAGAACTTTATTAAGACCTTCTAGAATATCGCTTAGACAAGCAGAGTGGGATAGTGCCACTTTTAGATCGTACCTTCTGAGGACTTTCCACACGCTCCCCACTATCAAAGCCAAAGGCAGCTCCTCTTTTACAACATAAGGATAGTGAATAGATTAAGGGCTACCCCTCCACTATAGCCACCTACTCATGGTGGGTAACCACTCCTAGCTTAACTTAACCAACATTCTAAATGGCGTACAATAATTCCCCATATCTCTATGCTCTAAGATTAAATAACAAAGCATAGAATAAGAGAGCATAAGTAATATATGCTATATACTTAAGAGAACTCCTATACTTCTCATGTGATATAGAACTTTATTAAGACCTTCTAGAATATCGCTTAGACAAGCAGAGTGGGATAGTTTGTGTATGTTTTGGATGTGTATGTGTATGTGTATTTGAGTAGGTTATCTATCTGCCAATGGTGCATGACATTAAATAGTGGTACGTCATCCCTATTGCACCACATTCCAAAGTGATGTATAATATATTCACTGATATGGAGCATATGGAGGATGTAACAAGCTGCAATGAAGATGATGTCGAACATGCCAATGAAGATGTTGTGATCGACGATCAAGAAATAAGAGATGATCATGATAATGAGGATGAGCATGCCATTTCTCATGATCATGAGAATGACCCTACCATTGAGGATGATGGTGATGTTGATGAGGATGATCAGGACATCGATACCATTATCAATGGACAGAATATCGATAGTGGAATAAATTTAATCGTAGCCTTACAAATTGATCAAATGGATATTGATGTTGATCGTTTGGCAAGGATGGATCTTATTGAAGATGAGATCGAACCCTAACTAACTATTCAAATACATGCGCGACCATACACACGCCCGTAACTTATCGCGTGTATGGAACGCGTGTATGGCAGCAGTGTCTTGTAGTGATTCCACCTACACTTTCCAACTCACGAGAACAGATGATGATGCTAACAAAGTGGGATATTCACTATACACCTCATCAATCTGGCCTTGAGTAGGTTCATCCAGTTGCTCGCACATGATGATTTGGTCTGCATGCTTTTTCTTGAATGTTTTGCTTGGATATCCACCCATTAATTAATCAAAACTCAACATGTCAAGCTGCCCCTAGATACATAAATTAGAAATCTAAACTACTAGATTGAATTCCTACGAATCATCAAAAGGAGGAAAACAAGAGAGAGAGAGAGAGCCATTTTCGGCATTTGGATAAAGCTTTGCACAAGCCTAGTATATGTAGGTATTCCAAGCTAAGATAATATGATGTATAGTAATGCTCGAGCTCATCCCTTACTTGATACTGTCGTTGGGTGCATCCCTTGGATACCTCCACGGCTCGATGGGGTCTTAGAGGGAACCCAAAGAGTCTCCAATGCCTATCACACAAGCCATGAGTGAGTTTGGCCCCATGTTGTGAATAGTGATGATTTTGAAATCGACAACTCCATCGAACAAGTAGTAATGAATGTTGTTGAGATCATGATGACCTAAAAGAAAAAAGAAATAATGAGAAAAGTCTAGGTGAGGTTTTAGGTCATTCACAAGGGACGGTGCGATTAATTTTGAGAAGATTATAGTGAGATGAGGATCTCGAGCCAGGGTTTTCCTGGGGAGAAGGTGTAGGGTGATATTGAGGGGATTGAGGGTCTAGCATGGTCAGGGGTGGGTCCGTGGCCAGATGTGCCCGTGGAAGAGAATATAAAAAGTGTGGCCAAATAGGTGGATGACAAAGGAGAGCGAAGAAGTCCTTTGTAGAGACTACCACAATGCTGGACAACAAAGTAAGGCTATGCAAAAATGAAAGTTAGTCTTGGCTTCTCAATACATGTAAGACGATGGTGTGGTGAGTGTTACCATACCTCATGATGTGTTACGAGAAAGCATCGGTCAAATTAATGGGATTCAATAATTGGTAAAAAGTCATGCACTCATGTATATAGTAGAGATGCATATTAGAGATGCTTTGTGAGCAAGGATGCACATTGGTTGGTTTAAGTGGAATGCCTCAACTTGAGAGGATGCATTGTGATCTTCTTCTTGGAAATAGATTGGTTTGTGAAGAGAGAGCATTTGATATGCTTAATAAATTTAACAAGTCACATGAAATGAGTCAACATTAAACCATTTCTAACATGGTGCTTTTGATACAAGATTACAAGCAACAACCATGGATGCAAGTGGGGCCTTCTTTATTAATAGGCCAGTTGGCAATGTACATAACACATTTGGTCCACTACTGTGAGAGGCATTAAAAATGTATGATCTTCAAGGGGCTCATCCTCCCTTGGGTATTTCATTTTAAGTCTCTTAATCATTTCTCAATCGATGATAGTCGAATTCCCCTTGTTTTCTTTTGCATCCAACCAATGTGGTAATATACAACTCGTACCATGCTCGGGAGGCCTCATTTTAGCTTGTACAATGCCTTCCCTCCTAGATGGAAGATTCTTGTTGCAACTTGCATCAAGGTCATTAACTGGATAGGGTCCAAGATTACACATCCAAATTGACTAACCATAGAATCAAACATCACGTAACTCATTAATTTTGGATACTCATCAAAAAGTTATGAACATGTTTTCTTTTGTCTTAGTTTCGAGTTCCATAAATATCTTTGAATTAAGGTTGTAGAAGACACATTCATCCCCCACATTTTTATGTGATCGCATGGGATGAGAGGTGGGGAATCCTTAGACCTCAGGTTGGCCTATTCATGTAGGTGTCATGACCTTGCATTCACCATGTCCTTATGCTCTCTCTTCGTTACTTCCAATATGGTATCAGAGTTGTGGTGTTGTTGCTTGTCGTGGTTGTTGATGAGTCTCATTGAACCCTCATAAAAAAAGGCATTGCCTCTGCTGCTATTTGTGTATCACCATGAGTGGTAAGCCGGACATGTGGATAGTGTGTTGGGCATAAACAATGGTTTGGGTGGACTAGTTAGGTAGCATGCCATGTATCATTGCTAGGCTCGGCAAGTCACCTCTGAGTCATATTTGGGTGAGTGTCACAACATTTCGCCAACAAGAGGGGGTGTTGGAATAGGAATCATCATTCATGTGGACATGTGAAGAGAATAATCCCATATGCAATACTAAGGGTGGAAATGTAAGGGTATATAAGGATTAATGTTGTAGATGTGTTCTTCCTCGGTCTTTGAAAATATTAGAATGTCATTAAACACACCAGTGACCTTTCATGCGAGGTCTAAATTTAAGGTCCATGATCTTATTAAATGTGGCAGGTGTATTTGATAGACCAAATTGCATGTGAGAAACTCATACAATCCAAAATATTTTTGAAAAGCAACTTTGTGTACATCCTTGGCGGGATATGGAGATAATAATCCCATATGCAATACTAAGGGTGGAAATGTAAGGGTATATAAGGATTAATGTTGTAGATGTGTTCTTCCTCGGTCTTTGAAAATATTAGAATGTCATTAAACACACCAGTGACCTTTCATGCGAGGTCTAAATTTAAGGTCCATGATCTTATTAAATGTGGCAGGTGTATTTGAGAGACCAAATTGCATGATGAGAAACTCATACAATCCAAAATATTTTTGAAAAGCAACTTTGTGTACATCCTTGGTGGGATATGGTGATAACAACACTTGAGGTCAATTCAACTAAAGCATGTTGCATCTACCAATCTTGGGAATCAGAAACAATTCTTGATGGTTACCTTGTTTAATTTTCTATAGTCAACACACATTCTCCAAGTACCATTCTTTTTCTAGACAACTAACAAAGGAGAACAGTATGACATTAAAGAACTGGGCTTAAACAATCCTTTTTCAAACAGATCATTTACTTATGTCATGATCTCTTCTTACTAAGCTACACTTACTTTGTATGGTGGTAGATTATTAGGAGGTGAACTCCTAGGTATAATATCTATACGATGGCCTTTAGGCATTTGGGGAGCTAAGTGACTTGTTAGTGAGTGTGCAAAAAATCTTGATAATATGCTAAGGAAACCAATTCTATCGTTATCTAGTATGGATACATTTTCTTCATGATTTTTAACAAAAAGAAAGTAATAAGAAATGGATCTCTTTATTTCTTTGTTGCCAAAGACAGTATTATCTACAAGGGGTATAGGAGCACCATGTGTGCATGCATGAGTACATACATCTCTATCCTTATGTACAAAGCTGAGTTTCTTGTTTACATAGTCAATCTGAGGGTTATGGTGATATCTTCAAGGCATGCCAAGAATCACATCAAAAAATGAGACCGTGCCTACTAAGAAATCCTAATGATCAACATAATCCCCAATCTGGATGGCAAAGCTTCTTAATGATAGGAGGCACATGTGTTTTAAGCACCTAGAAAGCAACTTCATGTATCAATAGAGTGATACTCTATTCCCAATGTATTCAACATAAAGGATATGAAATTATTTATAGATGCATCATTAAAAAGGATTAGTGCATCGTGATTATTAACCTCTCCACATGTTTTAAGCAACTCTTTGCTCTTTTGATCTTCCCTTATGTTTCCATGTACATTGGAATAGCATTTGCAGTCACCAGAGGGAACCCTCTTTTTGAAATAGTGGGGGTAATCCTTCTTCATGTGTCTTTTCTGGCCACATTGGAAACTTTTTTAGTGATTTTTGTACTCTTTATTAATAAGTGGGACATTATTCTTAAGCGGCTATCTTTTTTGAGACATATCTAGGCCATAAATCCTTTATAACTTTATCCTTTCTCTACAATTCTTGTTATATCCAACCGTGGAGACGGGTCTTGATTTTCTCTTTATTTTTCCCTATATTACTGGCCACATTCTTTTTTAAGAGAGGTCCATTCCTCATGTAACTCCTATGACAATGATGGTGGTTAAGTGCATCATGTGCCTTCGTAGCTAATACTCGCGGAGATTTAGGGACAAAGTTGGAGTCACTTCAACTTTGTGTTCGAGCAGTGTAGGTACTCTACCTTATTCTGCTCTATAAATGGTTAGATGGAGCCAAGAGTCCTCCTTAGGGGCTTGTATTGCTAGCACTACCCCCTGTAGGACTGTCACAAGGTGCATCATTAGTCCTTGCCAAGATTCTATCTAAGCTCTCGCAGTATTGCTTCAAAGACATCCCTCTTCGTTGTTAAGAGCTCTCCTCCTCCACCTCTCCCTCATACTCCAAGTTAATAGTTGCATGCAGGCTGCATGGTGCAACTCTTGGAAGAAGGCTTGAAGCCTCGAACATTGGTCCTGCTACTATCTAAGATCATCCTCCTCGTGGCACTGCCACGTGCCTTGACTCTCCTCTTCCTCTTCTTTTTATACTCTCAAGGTGGACCCCTTTTGGTGGACGATGAAACTACAAGTACATACCATGCTCATCATTAGCACAAAAAGTTACCTAACCTACAACACCGTGATTGTACGAGACACAGTGCCTTAAGAGGCTATCCACCACAGACCACAGGCGAGTATCGGCTTTCTATGCATCTGATATACACGGAACTGACACCTCCATTTATGTCTTGCATAGGACTCAAGTATGCCCATGTTTGTAATTAGAAATGTAGCCGTATGTTCAAGTGTAAGCTAACGATTTATTACTCCAGTGTGTGTCCAGGTATTTTTACCCATGCTTTCCAAATATGTCCACATGTTTAACGATAACTTCACATATATCTACCACTTCTCCTGTGTTCATATGGTGGGTGCTCTTCCACCCAAAAGAAAAGTTGATATGATGGGTGCTCAAATCACTTTTCATGCACACCACATTGCAAATCTCTTGCTATCGCATGATGGACATAATTTGCATCGTCAAACATGCTTATAGAAACAAAGAGTTACATCATGGGAAGGAGATCAACCGTTATCAATGAGACCCCATGGCAGCTCCAAAACCCAAGGTTTTAGGTGTAGTCACTTTAGAAGATATTTCAAGATACAGAATTTCACCCATGGACTAATCGGCACAGTTCTGTAGTGATTTTGATAGGGCTGGATTGTAAATGAAGCTCTCCCTTGAGAGCGACTTTGTTTGGGATCGATCTTTACTATTACACCCATCCTTCCCATAGCTAGGAAGGAACTCCCTCTCTTTCCCCCTCTCTCTCTCTCTGTGGGTTTATGGGGCCTTGTTCATGGGTTCATCTCTGTGGGTTTATGGGGCTTGTATTTACCACATCTCGTGTGTTCATCTCTTCCACCCAAAAAAAAAGTTGATATGATGGGTGCTCAAATCACTTTTCATGCACACCGTAGTGTGAATCTCTTGCTACTGCATAATGGACATAATTTGCATCATCAAACATGCTTATAGAAACAAAGAGTCACATCGTGGGAAGCAGATCAACCCTCATCAATGAGACCTCATGGGAACTCCAAAACCCAAGGTATTAGGTGTAGTCACTTCAAAAAATATTTCAAGATATGAAATTTCACCCATGCCCTAACCTACAACACCATGATCGTAATAGACACACTGCCTTAAGAGGCTATCCATAGACCACAGACGAGTATTGGCTTTCTATGCATCTGATTGTAATAGACACAGTGCCTTAAGAGGCTATCCATATACCACAGACGAGTATTGGCTTTCCATGTATTTACCACTTCTCGTGTGTTCATCTCTTCCACCCAAAAAAAAAAGTTGATATGATGGGTGCTCAAATCACTTTTCATGCCCACCGTAGTGTGAATCTCTTGCTACTGCATAATGGACATAATTTGCATCGTCAAACATGCTTATAGAAACAAAGAGTCACATCGTGGGAAGCAAATCAACCCTCATCAATGAGACCTCATGGGAGCAAGGTATTAGGTGTAGTCACTTTAAAAGATATTTCAAGATATGAAATTTCACCCATGCCCTAACCTACAACACCATGATTGTAATAGACATAGTGCCTTAAGAGGCTATCCATAGAGACCACAGACGAGTATCGGCTTTCTATGCATCTGTTATACACGGGCCTGACACTTCCATTTATGTCTTGCATAGGACTCAAGTATGGCGATGTTTGTAATTAGAAATGCAACTGCATGTTCAAGCGTAACCTGACGATCTATCACTCCAGTGTGTGTCCAGATATTTTTACCCATGCTTTCCAAATCTGTCCACATGTTTAGCCATAACTTCACATATATGTACCACTTCTCGTGTGTTAATATGGTGGGTGTTCTTCCACCCCCCCCAAAAAAAGTTGATATGATGGGTGCTCAAATCACTTTTCATGCACACCACAGTGCAAATCTCTTGCTATTGCATGATGGACAAAATTTGCATCGTCAAGCCTGCTTATAGAAAGAAAGAGTTACATCATGGGAAGGAGATCAACCGTTATCAAAATGAGACCCCATGATGGCAGCTCCAAAACCCAAGATATTAGGTGTAGTCACTTTAGAAGATATTTCAAGATACAGAATTTCACCCATGGCCTAATTAGCATGGTTCTGTAGTGATTTTGATAGTCTCCCTTGAGAGCGACTTTGTTTGGGATGGATCTTTATTAGTATTACACCTAGGAAAGGACAGGAACTCCCTCTCTTCCCCCCCCCCTCTCTCTCTCTCTCTCTCTCTCTCTCTCTCTCTGGGTTAATGGGGCCTTGTATTTACCACTTCTCGTATGTTCATCTCTTCCACCCCAAAAAAAAAAGTTGATATAATGGGTGCTCAAATCACTTTTCATACACACCGCAGTGCAAATCTCTTGCTACTGCATAATGGACATAATTTGCATCGTCAAAAATGCTTATAGAAACAAAGAGTCACATCGTGGTAGGAAGGAGATCAACCCTTATTTCGATGAGACCCCATGGGAGCTCCAAAACCCAAGGTATTAGGTGTAGTCACTGTAAAAGATATTTCAAGATATGGAATTTCACCCATGCCCGGTTGTGTAGTGATTTTGATAGGGTTGGATTGTAAATATGAAGCTCTCCCTTGAGCGACTTTGTTTGGGATTACACCCATCCTTCCCATAGCTAGGACCCCCTCTCTCTCTCTCTCCCTCTCTCTCGGTTTATGGGGCCTTGTATATGGCCCCGACCCTTGGACCTTCATAGGACGTCCCCTAGTCGGCGAGGCCCCATGTAGTTGTGGGTCGCCCGACCCATCAGGTATATATACCCGCCCAGCGCGCCTCCTTTTTAGACGTTCTGGACACCTGCAGCATCATGTCTATGATGTGGCGTGTGATGATGATGATGGCGATGATCAGCCTGCCGCTGATGACGCTTTTTCCACGAGCAACAGTAGGGATCATCAATCGCTGCTGCTGCTTGGTCGTTTTATTTTTTATTTTTTTCTGTTTTAACTAGCCAGCTGACGGAATGCGCTGCAGCACGCAGAATTGTGCGCACAGAACTTTGCCCACTCGTGCACCAATCTGCGGCTGGAGATCATTGACAATAACCAGTGGGTGGCCATGGACGCCACGTGCGGCACTGGCGATGGTGGGCAGCTGCAGGCCACGTGGATCCGTCTGGACAGGCGGGTGTGCAACTCGGACGCGACGCTGGAGTGCGTGGTGTGCAAGGGCCCCACTTTGTTCGGCCGCACTCACGACTGCAACTTCTCCCGCACGTGCAAGTCCATCACGCTCTCGCAGAGCGGCACTCTCGAGGCCGACTGCTACACCGGCTCAGCCTACGTCCACTCCTCCCTCGACCTCAACGGCTGCATGGGCAACGACCACGGCAACCTGGTGTGGAGCGAGTGCCTTCGCGAGCGCCACGACAACCCCTTTAACCCCTTTAATGTTTGATGCTAGCAACCCATCAAACATTTACAAATTTTTTTTGTGCCCCCTTAAATAACTCTCTCTCTCTCTCTCCCCTTTCCTCTCTAACTCTCTCTCTCCACTTAACTATAAATTTTGCTTCTAGTTTTTTTTTTCTCTATATATCAAATGTTCTTTAATACGTGGATAGTAGACTTGAATATATTTATATTTTGCTAGATAGTATAAATGATCGAAGTTGTCTCTAGTTTTTTTTACAATATCATATGTTCTTTAATAAGTCCATAGTGATCTATTTTGTCTCATGGGAATTTATATTTTGCTTTAGCATCAATGGATCGAAGTTGGATATGTTGTCTACTATTTATTTGATTTAGAGCAGTTGCTCGATTCACATGCAAAGACTATGGTTGCCAGGATGTCCGGACACCCATTAGTTAATCTAAACTCTACGTGTCAAGCCCCTAGACAGATAAATTAGCAATCTAAACTTCTACTTGTCAAGTCACTACGAATCATCAAAAGGAAAAAAACTAGAGAGAGATCCATTTCTCCCCTTTTGCATCATGAAGAAGCTTTGCACCATCCTAGTTTATGAACTTGCCCCATGCTGAGATAATATAATGTATAATGATGCTTGAGCTCGCCCAATGTTATTTAGCCGTTACTTGATATCGTCGTGGGGTTCGTCCCTTGTATACTTTGTGGGCCCGATGGAGTCTACAAGGGAACCCAAAGAGTCTACAATACCTATCACATGTGTAATGAGCGAGTTTGGCACCATGGTGTGAATCGTGATGTTTTTGAAATCAGCACCCCCATTGAACAACAAGTATTGATGAGCTCATGATGACCTCCCCCTGGAAACTTGACCGGATGATGGGCATGGTGATCTCCTGCATTCCACCTACACTTTCCAACTCACGAGAACAGATGATGATGCTAACAAAGTGGGATATTCACTATACACCTCATCAATTCGGCCTTGAGTAGGTTCATCCAGTTGCTCGGACATGATGATTTGGTCTGCATGCTTTTTCTTGAATGTTTTGCTTGGATATCCACCCATTAATTAATCGAAACTCAACATGTCAAGCTACCCCTAGATACATAAATTAGAAATCTAAACTACTAGATTGAATTCCTACAAATCATGAAAAGGAGGAAAACAAGAGAGAGAGAGAGAGCTTTGCACAAGCCTAGCATATGTAGGTATTCCAAGCTAAGATAATATGATGTATAGTAATGCTCAAGCTCATCCCTTACTTGATATTGTCGTTGGGTGCATCCCTTGGATGCCTCCACGGCTCGATGGGGTCTTAGAGGGAACCCAAAGAGTCTCCAATGCCTATCACACAAGCCCTGAGTGAGTTTGGCCCCATGTTGTGAATAGTGATGATTTTGAAGTCGGCAACTCCATTGAACAAGTACTAATGAATGTTGTTGAGATCATGATGACCTAAAAGAAAAAAGAAATAATGAGAAAAGTCTAGGTGAGGTTTTAGGTCATTCACAAGGGACGGTGCGATTAATTTTGAGAAGATTATAGTGAGATGAGGATCTCGAGCCAGGGTTTTCTTGGGGAGAAGATGTAGGGTGATATTGAGGGGATTGAGGGTCTAGCATGGTCAGGGGTGGGTCCGTGGTGGGGGCCAGATGTGCCCGTGGAAGAGAATATGAAAAGGGTGGCCAAATAGGTGGATGAAAAAGGAGAGCGAAGAAGTCCTTTGTAGAGACTACCACAATGCTGGACAACAAAGTAAGGCTATGCAAAAATGAAAGTCAGTCTTGTCTTCTCAATACGTGTAAGACGAGGGTGTGGTGAGTGACCGTACCTCATGATGTGTTACCAGAAAGCATCGGTCAAATTAACAGGATTCAATAATTGGTAAAAAGTCATGCACTCATGTATATAGTAGAGATGCATATTAGAGATGCTTTGTGAGCAAGGATGCACATTGGTTGGTTTAAGTGGAATGCCTCAACTTCAGAGGATGCATTGTGATCTTCTTCTTGGAAATAGATTGGTTTGTGAAGAGAGAGCATTTGATATGCTTAAGAAATTTAAGATGTCCCATGAAATGAGTCAACATTAAACCATTTCTAACATGGTGCTTTTGATACAAGACTACAAGCAACAACCATGGATGCAAGTGGGGCCTTCGTTATTAATAGGCCAGTTGGCAATGTACATAACACATTTGGTCCACTACTATGAGAGGCATTAAAAATGTTTGATCTTCAAGGGGCTCATCCTCCCTTGGGTATCTTATTTTAAGTCTCTTAATCATTTCTCAATCGATAGCCGAATTCCCCTTCTATTCTCTTGCATCCAACCAATGTGGTAATATACAACTCGTACAATTCTCGCCTCATTTTAGCTTGTACAATTCCTTCCCTCCTTGATGGAAGATTCTTGTTGCAACTTGCATCAAGGTCATTAACTAGATAGGGTCGAAGATTACACATCCAAATTGACTAACCATAGAATCAAACATCACGTAACTACTCATTAATTTTGGATACTTATCAAAAAGTTATGTGACCATGTTTTCTTTTGTCTTAGTTTCGGGTTCCATAAATATCTTTGAATTAAGGTTGTAGAAGACGCATTCATCCCCCACATTTTTATGTGATCGCATGGGATGAGAGGTGGGGAATCCTTAGACCTCAGGTTGGCCTATTCATGTAGGTGTTATGACCTTGCATTCACCATGTCCTTGTGCTCTCTCTTCGTTACTTCCAATATGGTATCAGAGTTGTGGTGTTGTTGCTTGTCGTGGTTGTTGATCAGTCTCATTGAACCCTCATAAAAAAGGCATTGCCTCTGCTGCTATTTGTGTATCACCATGAGTGGTAAGCCGGACATGTGGATAGTGTGTTGGGCATAAACAATGGTTTGGGTGGACTAGTTAGGTAGCATGCCATGTATCATTGCTGGGCTCGGCAAGTCATCTCTGAGTCATATTTGGGTGAGTGTCACAACATTTCGCTAACAAGAGGGGGTGTTGGAATAGGAATCATCATTCATGTGGACATGTGGAGATAATAATCCCATATGCAATACTAAGGGTGGAAATGTAAGGATAAATAAGGATTAATGTTGTAGATGTGTTCTTCCTCACTCTTTGAAAATATTAGAATGTCATTAAAGAACACACCAGTGACCTTTCATGCGAGGTCTAAATTTAAGGTCCATGATCTTATTAAATGTGGCAGGTGTATTTGAGAGACCAAATTGCATGATGAGAAACTCATACAATCCAAAAAATTTCTGAAAAGAAATTTTGTGTACATCCTTGTTGGGATATGGTGATAACAACTCTTGAGGTCAATTCAACTAAAGCATGTTGCATCTACCAATCTTGGGAATCAGAAACAATTCTTGATGGTTACCTTTTTTAATTTTCTATAGTCAACACACATTCTCCAAGTACCATTCTTTTTCTAGATAACTAACATAGGAGAACAGTATGACAAAGAATTGGGCTTAAACAACCCTTTTTCTAACAGATCATTTACTTATGTCATGATCTCTTCTTACTAAGCTACACTTACTTTGTATGGTGGTCGATTATTAGGAGGTGAACTCCTAGGTATAATATCTATACTATGACCTTTATGCATTTGGGGAGCTAAGGGACTTGTTAGTGAGTGTGCAAAAAATCTTGATAATATGCTAAGGAAACCAATTCTATCATTATCTAGTATGGATACATTTTCTTCATGATTTTTAACAAAAAGAAAGTAATAAGAAATGGATCTCTTTATTTCTTTGTTGCCAAAAATAATATTATCTACAAGCATCTTGTGTGCATGCATGAGTACATATATCTCTATCCTTATGTACAAAGCTGAGTTTCTTGTTTATATAGTCAATCTGAGGGTTATGGTGATATCTTCAAGGCATGCCAATAATCACATCAAAAAATGAGACCGTGCCTACTAAGAAATCCTTATGATCAACATAATCCCCAATCTGGATAGCAAAGCTTTTCAATGATAGGAGGCACATGTGTTTTAAGTACCTAGAAAGCAACTTCATGTATCAATAGAGTAATACTCTATTCGCAATGTATTCAACATAAAGGATATGAAATTATTTATAGATGCATCATTAAAAAGGACTAGTGCATCGTGATTATTAACCTCTCCACATGTTTTAAGCAACTCTTTGTTTTTTTTATCTTCGCTTATGTTTCCATGTACATTGGAATAGCATTTGCAGTCACCTTTTGTGCTTCTAGAGGGAATCCTCTTTTTGAAACAGTGGGGGTAATCCTTCTTCATGTGTCTTTTCTGGCCACATTGGAAACTTTTTTGGTGATTTTTGTACTCTTTATTAATGTGGGACATTATTCTTAAGCGGCTATTTGCCCACATATGCATTAACAGATTCATGTTCCAATCGGACAAGCAAGTCTCATTCTTTATGACTTCCTTCTCGAAATTAAGAGGTAAAGGCTACTTATAAAAGTGAGTTTTGAAATAAGTACATGTTTTGGCAGTAGTGCCATACATCAATTTATCCATCCACCAATCACATGTAATGTCTTTGAGATGCATACCCACATGGCGAAGCATAGACTTCTCTATAAATTCACCATCAAGCTACTTATAAAAGTGAGTTTTGAAATAAGTTTATGTTTTGGCAGTAGTGCTGCCATACATCAGTTTATCCATCCACCAATCACATGTAATGTCTTTGAGATGCATACCCACATGGCGAAGCATAGACTTCTCTATAAATTCATCATCAGTAAAAGCAACCTCAAACTGCCAAACAAATGCAAATGCCTTACTAATGTCTCTCTTGCCACTGTAGGTGTCGCATTTCACATCCTTATCACTTGCCTTGAAAGTATGATGCCTTTTATATAAAATAAGTGAAACAAAAGAAGGAGATCTCTATTTTCTCTTCTGCATGTTGAGAATGGCTCTCTATATGAGAGCCTCAATCCTAATGCATGTGTAAAGCAACTTGTTGAGATTCTCCATGATGGGAGATGACTCTAGATTCCTTGTGCATCACACTCTTGTTATCATAGTTTTCAACACCTCTCACACATGCAAATAAGAGCATGGAAGAACATTGGGATCAACATGTCTCATCTAGGAAGCAATAAACCTGATATTTTTTTTATCTTGGAAACTCTTTTGTTGATCCTCTAAGGTTGTAAGATTCCTCCCCCAATCCCTTTTTGATGTCTAGCATATTCCCCTGTAATCAATTCCTTTTCTGAAATATAAGAGATCTTGTTTGTGGCTGTTTTAACCTAGAGAGAGAAAATATTCTAGAGAGAGAATATTCAGATTTTGAATATTTTTGGATAGAAAAATATCTCACCTTATTAAAATGAATCCCCTTGAAACAGAAATTCAGAAAGAATTTTCCAATGTGCAATTGGAATTAATTGGAAATAGGTATAAAGAACCTTAGTCTAAGGGTCTAGATTTTCAGAAATTTTTGGATTATGGTCCAATTAAGGTTCCTATGGGCCAATAGCATCAATCCATGTGTAGGGAGGAGATAAATCTAATTTGTAAAAGAAGATACCCAAAAATGAGTAAATGCTCACATAAGATGAAGAGTTGAAAATGTACAAGGTTTATTAGTAAAAAACTATGAGCAATAAAATTTTGACACATATGTAAGGAAGGGGAGTTCTTTAAAGAAGGTGCATATTTCACATAAGATGAAGAGTTGAAAATGTACAAGGTTTATTAGTAAAAAACTATGAGCAATAAAATTTTGACACATATGTAAGGAAGGGGAGTTCTTTAAAGAAGGTGCATATTTCACATAAGATGAAGAGTTGAAAATGTACAAGGTTTATTAGTAAAAAAACTATGAGCAATAAAATTTTGACACATATGTAAGGAAGGGGAGTTCTTTGAAGGAGGTACATATTTCACATGCTTGAATGAGTTTTAAACTCAAAAATAATGTGATATTTTTATCTCTCATCTCTCTTGAACCAAACCAAATCAAAATGGAACCAAATCGAATCAAAAAGTAACCAAACTAGGTCCAAATCTAGTCCAAATTCAACCAAACTGACTTGGAAAATTCTAGAATCAGTTTGTTTGGTTAGGAGCTCAAATTTTCCTATAAATAGAAGCCTTCCCTTGTTGAAAAAAATATAGTGTCTTATGCTTTGTTACTCTACTCCACCTAAGCCAAGAACTGTGAATTCTTTAATAATTCACTAGTTTTTGACACTTCTCTCTTTTTTCAATTCCCATTGGTGGCTCCATCAACATACTAAACCAATTGATTGGTTGGGGGCCTCTACCGTGAACAAAGAATCAAGCAAATTATAAGATAAGTATAGTGAATTTTGATCTTTTCTATAATTTCTCAATGATTCTCTCTTCTCAACCCCTCTCAAGCTTGAGAAGCTTAATTGGTATGGTTTTTGAAATGCTATTGAAGTTAATTAATTAATGATAGTAAAGAATTACATAAATTTCCATTTATGTTTAATTCTTATGGTTTTTCTCTCTCTCTCACTTAAGAAATGGTCATACTCATGACCCATTCTCAATCCAAATGAAGCTTTTCATAAAGCTTTTTCTTAATCCAAGATTAATCTATGCTTGAGAATAAATTAATAGTTTTTTTTATCTATGCTTTTAGTTTATGATTATTTTTATTTAATCCATTAAGGGTTAATGATCCAATTAGGGATCATTCTAATCATTCCCTTAAAGATAAGCCTTATCTTTAAAATAATTGAGATTTATCAGTTATAGTAGCGAAGCTATGGCAAAATTTTATAAAAATTTACACATAAAATAATTTCATTCAAAGCATGAAAAGAGGACTTCCTACCATATTCTAGGAATTATCATCCTAGATTAATTAAAAGAATTTTGTTGTAATCATGGAGGTGTGGAGGTATGCATGTAGATGTAGATGTATAGATATGGATGTGAATGGAGATGTGGATGTATGCATGTAGATGTAGATGTATAGATGGGGATGTGAATGGAGATGTGGATGTATGCATGTAGATGTATAGATGGGGATGTGAATGGAGATGTGGATGTATGCATGTAGATGTATGCATGTAGATGTATAGATGTGGAGGTGAATGGAGATGTGGATGTATGCATGTAGATGTAGATGTATAGATGTGGATGTGAATGGAGATGTGGATGTATGCATGTAGATGTATAGATGTGGATGTGAATGGAGATGTGGATGTATGCATGTAGATGTAGATGTATAGATGGGGATGTGAATAGAGATGTGGATGTATGGATGTAGATGTATAGATGTGGATGTGAATGGAGTTGTGGATGTATGCATGTAGATGTAGATGTATAGATGTGGATGTGAATGTGGAGGTGGATGTATGCATGTAGATGTAGATGTATGGATGTGAATGTGAATGTGGATGTGGATGTATGCATGGAGTTGTGGATGTATGCATGTAGATATGAATGTATGCATGTAGATGTGGATGTATGGATGTGAATGTGGATGTGGATGTGGATATATGTATGGATGTGAATATATGATATGTGATGTGAAGGAATCTGAAGTGATGAGATGAAAAATGATGTGATGGGATGAGTACACATATAAATGGAATGTGGAATAAGTAATGTGGGTTGATGAGGGATAATGTGGAAAAATGAGAGTTAATATAGAAACTGTATTTGTAAACTGTTTGTAAATGCTGTTTGTAAATGATTGTTTTATGTCAAGAATGCTGAGGAAGCATTTTGGCTGTCTTGTGATTAAGGTCGTGATGATAAAGTTGCAACTGCTGACAGAGAGTCAATGAAGGACGTCTCGCGTAGCAAGGTCGGCCGAGGTCTTGACCAGCCTCGGTGCGATTAAAATGGTGAGCTTCCGGTACGGTGGATGAGGGGCCAAGGAAGTGGCCTATGAGTGAAGCGCTAGGTCACCTGCGAAGGATCCTAGAGGGTGCTGACCATACGGTGCTCGGGCTCTGGGTCGCCTAGGATACCCACGTGTGCGTCGAGGAAGATATTGGAACAAGAGTAGAAGTTGTTTTCTGAAATCGGGCATGGATCTGGTTGATTGACCTTGCTGGTCTTCAATGGATGAGTCCATGGCTCTTTATATGGATCTGTTGGTTGATCTTGCTGATCTTCAACGAGAGTCCATCTTGATAAGTGATTATATTGCCGAGTATTATGGGCTAGGAACTAGGAAACGGCCCCTGAGTGGACAGGTGGTGAGCGTCCTAGTTGCCAATGATGCCATAGATACTCTGATGAAGGAATGATGGAAAAATTAAGAATCAACTGGATAAATTGGAAGATGGTGATCAGTGATACTATGGTTTTATGATTGTTTTAAACTGGTTGAATCTGTGAAAAGGCAATTTCATATTGGGTGTGTGAGTGGTGTGACTAGTTTTATTTTTGCATGAACATCCGGCTAGGGGACCTTGGAACTCTTTTCCTTGGTACCCGGGACAAAACCTAACCAAATTTTTAATTGGATCCCATCACTACAGTGGTGGTTGGGCGGTTGGCTTGGGCGGTTGGCTAACCCATGGGATCGGATGGGGTTAGGCTGGACTGATGGATCCGTAAATCGAGACTCAAACTTTTGTTTTTACGATAGATAAAATAAATCCCGGACAGTAACTGTTCTATGGATAGGAATCAACGGCTGTGCCTCTTGAATGGGGAAAAAAGCGTTGATCCCAATGATCCAAGTGCAAGTTTCTTCCTTGATCTGACCAAGTATCTTATAGATGTAATTGGATCAGCTCGATCAGAAATGATCTTGACTACGTTAGAGTAAAAAGTTATCCTGGTGGATTCGCCCGTGCCTTTCCGGTAAAGGAAGTTTTTCCGGGTTCGGTTTTGGAACAACCGACGGATTAGTCTCTTATCCGGATATCCGTGGGTGAGGCCCCGAATGTGGGACCCCTGTCCCCCACGAGAAGTGCTACTTCCGCTGCTAGTATCCGGAATCTATTGCTCGGTGGGAACAGGGATCTTACAAAGGTCAATTAAACCATTGGTAGGTTCAAATCAGCCTTAACTTGAACAAGCTCTCAATGGGGCTTCTCAATCTCTGCATCACTTCTAGAGACATGAACATTAGCTGCGCCTTTTCCAGAAACAGCAGAGGCATGTAAGTGTTCACTAATTATTTCTACCATGCAAGTGTTTACTAATCCTTTTTGCCATGTTAAATGACCAACAAATACAGTGCAAGCTTCTTGGTGTCCAATTGTCATCCTTCTCTTTGGAAGAGTAAGGAAACACGATTCTAATACTTCTATAGCAAATCGGAAGCATAAACCAAGAGTATTTGCACTTCAATACTATAATTTACCATTGAGTTGAGACTAAGTATCAAAGCATAATTTCACAAATATACATTAGAATATTTGCTTCATTACATTATGACACATTTGTACAACATTAGGGACCACAAGATGGGCTACTAGATTGAATTCCTACGACTCGGGAAGCACCCATGGTTTTCTATCACCTCACATGGTAAAACAGTTAGGAATAATTGAATTTTTTAAAAAAGAAGCTTATTGTAGAGCTTGCTTTGGCAAAGCAACATACATATTAAGAGTATGTCAAGAATATGTCTTTCGCCAAGGTGACCTCAGGTCAAAAAAGCAGATTTCCATGTGTTGCCTTTGGTAAGGTATGATGCCATTTTGTGGATGGATTGGTTAGTGCCAAGAAAGGCTAGAATATTATGCCATGAGAAGCAGGTTTGCATGATTGGAGATGACGGTAAAGATTATTTCTTATAGGATCAAAGAGGTGATGTAGAATTGAGAATGATGTCTGCTATGTAGCTTGTTAAATCAGCAACAACAAGAAAAGGTTGTCAGGTATACGCCGTGAAATTGCTCACATAAAGTTTTAAAGAATAGAAAAAGGGTGATGAACATCCTTTACTTCAGGAATTTCAGAATTTGTTTCTTGATGATTTGACTGAATTGCCTCCACATAGATTTGTAGATCATGAAATAGAGATTATACCTAATGTAGTACTTATATGTAGAGCTCCTTATTGTTTATCTATGGAGAAAAGTATAAAGCTGAAAATGCAATTACAGAAATTTCTTGAGCAAGGATTTATTAGGCCCAGTGTGTCACTATGGGATGCTCATGTTCTCTCCATAAAGAAGAAGGATGAGACTATGCGACTGTGTGTTGATTACAGGGGGCTCAGTAAGTTTATGATCAAGAATAAGTTCCCATTAACAAGAATGGGGGAGATTTTTGATCGGCTTGCAGGAAGTTGCATATTTTCTTAAATTGATTTGGGATATAGTTATCATCAGATTTGCATCAAAGACAATGATATAGCAAAGACTGCGTTTAGAATGCATTTTGGGCATTATGAATTTGTTGTGATGCCATTTGGATTAATGAAGGCTTTTGATAATTTTTAGTGTGATGAATCGCATGTTTCAGGAGAACTTGGATGACTTTGTGTGGTGGTGTTTCTAGATGACATATTGGTGTTCTCCAAAAGTAAAGAAGAGCATGAAGAGCAGTTGCAAAAAGTGTTTTGCATATTGTTAGAGCATAAGTTGTATGCAAAGAGGTCCAAATGTGAATTATTTGAAGACAGGGTGGAGTAATTGGGACACATTATATCTAAAGAAGTTATTTCTATGGATCCCACAAAGATTGCATGCATTGTGGAATGGCTAACTCCCATTTCTATTAGAGAAGCTCGTAGATTTCTAGGACTTGTAGGTTTTTTTCGAATCTTCATTTCTTAGTTTTGTGACAAAGCAAGTCCTATGATGGACCTTTTGAGGAAGGGTAGAATATTCATATCGACTGTACAATGTGAGCATAGTTTTTAGATTTTGAAGCATGCATTGACTACAGCCTCTATGCTTAAATTTCTTGAGCTTGGAAAAACCTTATTGGTTATAACAAATGTTAGTATTATAGTGCTTGGGAGGGTTTTGATGCAAGATGGACATCCGGTTTCATTTGATTCATGTAAGATGAAACCTCATGAGAGGAATTATTCAGCATACAATTTGGAATTATTGGTTGTTGTGCATGCATTTCATGTATGGAAGCATTATCTCCTTGGAGTTAAGTTTCAATTACAAACTGACCAATCTGCTTTGAGGCATTTGTTTAGCTAAAAGGAACTGAATGTAAAGCAAAAAAGGTGGATAGAATTTTTGCAAGAATATGAATTTGAAATCACTTATAGACCAAGAAATAGAAAATAAAGTGGCCGATGCATTGAGTAGAAAACCATAAGTTTCTTTAGTGAGTCTACTCAATTGTTGTACATAATAGTTTGAAGAGTGAAATTGCAAGAGATTCTTTCTTCAAAACAACTTTTGAGAGTTTGACAAAAAAATACAGGTCACAAGAGGAAATATATGTATTCGCAAAGCATGAAGTGATTGATGAAATATTATATTATGAGAAAAGGTTATGCATGCCTGATGTTGTGGAGATCAAGAGCAAGTTGATGCATGACCTTCATGATATTGCCATGGCAGGACATCTAGGATTTCAAAATAAATACACTAAGGCTAGAAAGACTTTCTTTTGGCTAGGTATGAAAGCTTATGTAAGGGATTATGTGGTGAAATTTCTAAAGTGTCAATAGGTGAAAGCTGAGAATGTAAAGAAACGAGGCTCTATGCTACCATTAGATGTGCCAGCGCGATGAAGTGGCAATGTATATGCATGGACTTTATTACTAGGCTACCAAGGAATAGATGAGGCTATGATAGCATTTATGTGGTGGTAGATAGGATTACAAAATCTTATCATTTCTTGCTACTAGGCTACCAAGGAATAGATGAGGTTATGATAGCATTTATGTGGTAGATAGGATTACAAAGTCTTTCAAGAGTACATATACCACTATGGATGTGGCAAATGTGTTTGTGAAGAATGTCTTCAAGCTGCATGGTATGCCTAACATTATAGTGTCGATCGAGATGCTTGATTCACTTCAAATTTTTGGCAGGCATTCTTTAAAACTATTGGGACATCACTTGATATGAGCACAGCATATTATCCTCAAAGTGATGGGAAAACAAAAAGACTACATCAAATCTTGGAGAACGTGTTCAGAATGTATTACATGGATAAACCTGAAAAGTGGGATGAATACTTGCATATGGTGGAATATGCATACGACAGTAGTCCATAGTCTCATATTGGAATGTCTACATTCAAAGCATTATATGGGCAAGATTGCACGTCACCTGTATTATGGTATGATCCTGTTGGGAGGGTTGAGATAAGTAAACAGATGCTAGATGAAATGGAGATGCAGACAAGAGACATAAGGGAATGCATAAGAGTTTCTCAAAGTCATCATAATATTTATGACGACAAGAAAACAAAGCTAAGAGAATTCAACGAGGGTGAAATGGTATTCTTAAAGGTGAAACCAAAGAGGAGTTCTTTAAGACTTGGAAAGTTTAAGAAATTGGCACCTACATATGAAGGACCTTTTGAACACAAGCTTATTCCCTACAGCTTCCAGAAGGAGTTAAAGTACATAAATGTATTTCACATTAGCTTATTGAAGAAGTGTTTGGCTGATCCAAATCACATACTTGGTGATAGTAGAAGAGTAGAGGAAGTGGGAAATTTTGAGATAGAACTAGAGACAAATTTGGATCGCAGAGTTAAGAAGCTTAGACATCGAGACATAGTTGATCTTCTAATCAAATGGAAGATTTATCCGGTTGAAGATGGCACTTGGTTGTCCAAGGATCATGTGAGATTCACTATCCTCAGTTCATGCATTGAGGACAATGCTCTTTTTTTACCTAGGGAGCATGTAACGTACGCATGTGTACGTATTTCTTGGGCCCATTTGACTTGGTCATTTTCAAAATCTACATTTAATTTTGAAAAGTGGGAAATACTTGGAGGACACAAAAGATTAATTTTGGTCACAAATTGAGTAATTTTAGAGATGTCGATTTTGTTGGTCAATTTTAGGGCTTTTTATGCCTATTTTGTGCTGTCAGTTGTAAGTGATTTCTATTCTATACATTGCAACTTGCATGAAGGTCATTAACTTGATAGGGTCCAAGATT
Source organism: Cibotium barometz (assembly GCF_041138505.1). Lineage (NCBI taxonomy): Eukaryota > Viridiplantae > Streptophyta > Polypodiopsida > Cyatheales > Cibotiaceae > Cibotium > Cibotium barometz. The sequence goes on along the minus strand of NC_141053.1, from coordinate 31,040,836 downwards.
ACACATCCAAGTTGACTAACCATAGAATCAGACATCACGTAACTACTCTGTAATTTTGGATACTCATCAAAAAGTTATGTGAACATGTTTTATTTTGTCTCAGTTTTGGGCTCCATAAATATCTTTGGATGAAGGTTGTAGAAGAGACATTCATCCCCCAAATTTTTATGTGGTTGCATGGGATGAGAGGTGGGGAATCCTTAGGCCTCAAGTTGGCCCATTTATGTAGGCATTACGACCTTGCACACACCATGTCCTTGTGCTCTGGCTTTGTCACTTCTAATATGGTATCAGAGCTCTAGTGTTGCTGCTTGTCATGGTTGTTGATGAGTCTCATTGAACCCTCATAATAAAAAAGGTGTTGTCTGATTTGTTTGTGTATCACCCCATGAGTGGTAAGACGGACATGTGGCTGATGTGTTGGGGAAAAATAATGGTTTGGGTGGGCTAGTTAGGTGGCATGCTATGCATGACTACTAGGCTTGGCAAGTCACCTCTTAGTCGTATTCGGGTGAGTGTCACAAAATTTCACCGAGAGGGGTGTTGGAATAGGAATCATCATTCATGCAGCCATGTGGAGATAATAATCCCATATGCAATACTAAGGGTGGAAATGTAAGGGTATATAAGGATTAAGGTTGTAGATGTGTTCTTCCTCAGTCTATGAAAATATTAGAATGTTAGTAAAAAACACACCACAGTGACCTTCCGTGCGAGGTGTGAATATACGTGGTCCATCAACTTATTAAATATAGTAGGTGTATTTGGGAAACCAAATCGCATGATGAGAAACTCATTCAATCCAAAAAAATTCTGAAAAGCAGTTTTGCGGGATATGATGATAGCCACTCTTGAGGTCAATTCAACTAAAGCATTTTGTATCTACCAATCTTGGGAATCAGAAACAATTCTTGATGGTCACCTTGTTTAATTTTCTATAGTCAACACACATTCTCCAAGTACCATCCTTTTGTAGACAAATAAGATAGGAGAACAGTATGGCAAAGAACTGGGTTTAAACAACCCTTTTTCTAAGAGATCATTTACTTATGTCATGATATGTTCTTACTAAGCTACAATTGCTCTATATGATGGTTGATTATTAGGAGGTGAACTCCTAGGTATAATATCTATACGATGATCTTTAGGCATTTGGGGAGATAAGTGACTTGGTAGAGAGTGTGCAAAACAATCTTGATAATATGCTAAGGAAACCAATTCTATCATTATCTAGTATGGATACATTTTCTTCATGATTTTTAACAAAAAGAAAGTAATAGGAAATGGATCTTTTTATTTCTTTGTTGCCAAAAACAATATTATATATGGGTTGTTGCAAGATCAGGGTGTCCAGTTTTGTCCAGTTTATGCTGGACTGGGACAATGCTTGGAGAGAAAATTTTGGGGGGCAAGGTACTTAAAATGAGATCAAGAAAATAATAGAAAATACACTTGCCCTTAAATTAACCCAATATAACTTAAATTAATATAAATTAGTCTAATTAATCAAAATTAATCAAAAATATGATGAAATGATAAACAAATGATCTTTCCATACCTAGAGTGATCCAATTTATTTTTCCATAGATGCACCATTACAAGTACATTAGTCCCTATAGGTTTTAGACGATTCACATCAAAAATGTAATTTTACTAATTAGATTATTAATATTTGCAGACCTTCTGATAGTCTGGAGGAATTTTGAAAAAGAGATTATTAAGAATCCAACCATTGGATTTGCAATTTTTACTAACCACCACATTCTACTAATGTCTCAGTATCTACCCACTCTTTTGATCTACAAGATTGAGGATTTTAAGTGGTAGCTATTGTGGGTACAAAAAGTGCCGTATATTATCACACTTTAAAGACCTTAAAATATTTAAAGAAAATAGAAAAATATCTTAAAATTTTCTCAAAAAATCAAGTTAAGCTCCATATTATGTGAAGATCTAAGGTACAAAGTGGGAATCTCATATGAGTTTATATGTAAAAGATATTAGCATTTTATGGAATCAGTTTAAATTTGGGACAGGGTGTATACATTGACTTTGTACCTAAAAAATGAGGACTTTTGACTATCTGGGTGGTTGCAAGATCAGGGTGCCCAGTTTTGTCCACTCAGGCACCCTGTAAACAATAAAAAAACAGGCATTTGTTTACCTTTAGTGGCTATTATCTCCTAGTAAATGAAGGAATTTCGTTTCAAGTTCTTTTGTTGGAACATCATATTCAAAGTTGGAAATACAGTTGCATAATTTGATTAAGCATTAGATAGTAAAAAATCCTTACTTTCTTAGGTACAAAGTCAATGTATACACCCTGTCCCAAATTTGAACTGATTCCATAAAATGCTAATATCTTTCACATATAAACTCATATGAGATTCCCACTTTGTACCTTATATCTTCACATAATATGGAGCTTAACTTGATTTTTCGAGAAAATTTTAAGATATTTGTCTATTTTCTTTAAATATTTCAAGGTCTTTAAAGTGTTATAATATACGCCACTTTTTGTACCCACAATAGCTACCACTTAAAATCCTCAATCTTGTAGATCAAAAGAGTGCGTAGATACTGAGACATTAGTAGAATGTGGTGGTTAATAAAAATTACAAATCCAATGGTTGGATTTTTAATGATCTCTTTTTCAAAATTCTTCCAGACTATCAGAAGGCCTGCAAATATTAATAATCTAATTAGTAAAATTACATTTTTGATGTGAATCATCTAAAACCTATAGGGACTAGTGTACTTGTAATGGTGCATCTATGGAAAAATAAATTGGATCACTCTAAGTATGGAAAGATCATTTGTTTATCATTTCATCATATTTTTGATTAATTTTGATTAATTAGACTAATTTATATTAATTTAAGTTATATTGGGTTAATTTAAGGGCAAGCATATTTTCTATTATTCGCTTGATCTCATTTTAAGTACCTTGCCCCCAAAAATTTGCTCTCCAAGCATTGTCCCAGTCCAGCATAAACTGGATAAAACTGGACACCCTGATCTTGCAACAACCCATCTAATGCTTAATCAAATTATGCAACTATATTCTCAACTTTGAATATGATGTTTCAACAAAAGAACTTGAAACAAAATTCCTTCATTTACTAGGAGAGATTAGCCACTAAAGGTAAACAAATGCCTGTTTTTTTACTGTTTACAGGGTGCTTCAGTGGACAAAACTAGGCAACCTGATCTTGCAACCACCCATATAAGGGATATAGGAGCACCATGTGTGCATGCATGAATACATCTATCTCTATCCTTATGTACAAAGCTGAGTTTCTTATTTACATAGTCAATCTGAGGGTGGTTATGGTGATATCTCCATGGCATGCCAAGAATCACATCAAAAAATGAGACCGTGCCTACTAAAAAATTCTCATGGTCAACATAATCCCCAATCTAGATGAAAAGCTTTTCAATGTTAGGAGACATATGTGCTTTAAGTACCTGGAAAGAGACTTCATGTATCAATAGAGTAATACTCTATTCCCAATGTATTCAACATAAAGGATATGAAATTATTTATAGATGCATCATCAAAAAGGACTAGTGCATCAAGATTATTAACTTCTCCCCATGTTTTGAGCAACTCTTTGCTGTTTTGATCTTCCCTTGTGTTTCCATGTACATTGGGAATAGCACTTTTAGTCGGTTTTTATGCTTCTAGGTTATCCTCTTTTTGCAACAATGGATAATTCTTCTTCATGTGTCTTTTTCTGGCCACATTGGAAACATTTTTAGTGCTTTTTGTACTCTTTAATGGGTGGGACATTATTCTTACTCCGGCCTTCCTTTTTGAGCCATATATAGGCCAAAAATCCTTTCTAATTTTATCCTTTGTCTACGATTCTTGTTATCGAGCCTTGGATGGGTCTTGATTTTCTCTTTATTTTTCCCTATATTATTGGCCAGAGTCTTTTTTAAGAGGGGTCCCTTTCTCATGTAACTCCTTTTGAAGGTTGAGTGCATCATGTGCCTAAGAGTACTATTCGTATAGAGGGTAAGGATCTTTTGAATGACAAGATGTAAACGAGACTCAAATTTTGACAATGAAGGTTGAGTGCATCATGTGCCTAGGAGTACTATTCGTATAGAGGGTAAGGATCTTTTGAATGACAAGATGTAAACGAGACTCAAATTTTGATATCTTCTCCTCTTTTTATCTTCTTATCTTCTATAATATTAAAGGTGGGAGTAACTTTAAGCCATTACCAAAGTGAATTTGCCAACATATGCATTAACAATTTCATGTTCCAAGCGGACAAGCAAGTCTTATTCTTTATGACTTCCTTCTCGAGCTTAAGAGGTAAAAGCTAGTTATAAAAGTGAGTTTTGAGATAAGTCCATGTTTTGGCAACAGTGCCATCCATAAATTTATCCATCTAGCAATCACATCCAGTGTCTTTGAGATGCATGCCCACATGACGAAGCATAGACTTCTCTATAAAGTCACCATCAGTAAAAGCAACCTCAAAGTGTCAAACAAATGCAAGCCTTGGCTGCTCGTTCTCCTCTTTCACTAATCCTCTCCATAAGCTTATTAATCCTTTATTTTACCTTTTTAATGATTTTTTGTAGGTTTTGCAAGCTCATTAATCCTTTGTTTTATGTTATTGTTGTTGTTTTGTAGGTTTTGCAAGCTCATTAATCCTATGCATGAGGCTTTGTTTATGGTTTTTGTAGTGTAATGCTCTTTTTGTCTACTTATTCTATGCTTTGTTATTTAATCTTAGAGCATAGAGATATGGGGAATTATTGTATGCCATTTAGAATGTTGGTTAAGTTAAGCTAGGAGTGGTAATTACCCACCATGAGTAGGTGGCTATAGTAAAGGGGTAGACCTTAATCTATTCACTATCCTTATGTTGTAAAAGAGGAGTTGGCTTTGGCTTTAATAGTGGGGAGCGTGTGGAAAGTTCTCAGAAGGTACGATCCAAAAGTGGCACTGTCCCACTCTGCTTGTCTAAGCGATATTCTAGAAGGTCTTAATAAAGTTCTATATCACATGAGAAGTATAGGAGTTCTCTTAAGTATATAGCATATATTACTTATGCTCTCTTTTTCTACCCATAAGGAATACTCTCTATTCATAGACTTTACGTGTGTATAGACATCATTATTATAATTCTTGCATGACCTCCTTATCTTAGAGTTCAATGGGAAAAGACATTGCATGCTAATGTAAGGAGGTCTTAATAATCGTGAAGTGGGATTATCTCACATCATAGAGGATACATAGTCTCTATACACGCTTGCATGTAGATCATCCATATATAGAGTATGCTCTCTTTATACATAAGGATCTATGCATAAGGCTTTTGCTTTATGCAATTAACTAGTCTTATGCATATATTTGGGTTCGGTATTTGTATAGGACCCATTGATGGACCCATGACAGGACCCAAATGTTGCACACGTGCTCAATATTATTTGATCAACGATATGGGCAATAGGCATGGAGTCTGTTGACACACGCACATATATGTTTTTACATCCCTTTTCACATACAAAAAGTTTATCTTTAATGCATTTTGTAAGTTAGTTCATTTACTCTGATATGCAGGCCAACGAACCATCATGCCAATCTACCCCATATGGCTAGTCAACCCCATATGGGAAATCTGCCCCATATGTCCAATCATCTCCATATGGGCAATTTACCCCATATGGCCAGTTCACTCCTTTGACAGGAGGAGGTCCGAGTGGCATAGGTCTAAGTGGTGCAGGCCCGTCATCACGCTATGGCTGTGATGAGCCTACACTAACAACATCGCATAGACCCACCACTGCTCCCTCATGTCCATGTTCACACGAAGATGTAGGGAGTCTAGGAGGGGTAGTAGAAATGCTAGGGGGGGTCTTCATCCACTCAGTTTGAGTCACCCTTGAGGAGACCTATCCCACCATTTTATCCACATACCCTACCATACAATGTGGATGTCGATGGTGCCCTCATGATGGATGCATGAGCGAAACAAGTCATGAACCGCATCATGCATTCCTTTAAGACGTTGAAAGCCCAAGATGAGCTCTCAAAGACATGTCATTGATGTGCTCAAGAGTGATTTCCCTACTAGAAGCCTATTTTACAACTCACTGACTATTTTTTATGAGCCTTTGACATATTTTTGATTGTGTGTGCGTTACCCTCATAGAGAGGAACACTATCGTGTGCTATTGTTCAAGAATTAGGGTATATAAACTCTAATTTGAGACTTGCAAATTTTGCACAATTGATCTTAAATCTAGAGTATTGGATCTTAAAAATCAAAACTTTCACCTTACCATTCAATTTTATGTGTTTTAGGTACACGATGGACGTAAAATATTAGAAAATTTTATGAGTTGTGAGAGTTATTTGGGAAAATGAAATGTATGTCATTATGGTTAAGTGTGTAAGAGGCCATTGACAAGAATGTTCATAGGTGTGAAGAGAGGTGTATGCACTAGCTAATATATCTCTTGTTATGCTGGCTCTGCCAATACAATGTTGTAAGATCTAGCGCTTCTTAGATATACAAGTGATCAATTAGTCTATCATTAGAAGTACATGATCATCTCTGCAGGTATAATACATTAATCGCACGTGAATTAGCCCCACGGATTTTGATAATGGAGGATTGATATATAAAGTATATATTATGGAGCTAAATCATACAACGTTGACTTGCAGTGTCCTGGAGCGGCATTGGCTAGGGGGAAGGTAGCATTGTTGGAGGAGTTGTGAGGCCAAGCATATGATCCTCTCTTCCTCCAACCTCACTTGATGTCACCCTCCATCCTCAACACATGATGCTAGCACTACCCCCCGTAGTACTATCACAAGGTGCATCATTAGTCCTTGCCAAGATTCTATCTAAGCTCTCACAGTATTGCTTCAAAGACACCCCTCTTCGTTGTTAAGACCTCTCCTCCTCCACCTCTCCCTCATACTCCAAGCTAATAGTTGCATGCAGGCTGCATGGTGCAACTCTTGGAAGAAGGCTTTAAGCCTCGAACATCGGTCCTTCTACTATCTATGATCATCCTCCTCGTGGCACTGCCACTTGCCTTGACTCTCCTCTTCCTCTTCTTTTTATACTCTCGAGGTGGACCCCTTTTGGTGGACGATGAAGCTACAAGTACATACCATGCTCATCATTAGCACAAAAAGTTGCCTAACCTACAACACCATGATTGTAGGAGACACAGTGCCTTAAGAGGCTATCCACAGACCACAGGCGAGTATCGGCTTTCTATGCATCTGATATACACGGGCCTGACACCTCCATTTATGTCTTGCATAGGACTCAAGTATGCCCATGTTTGTAATTAGAAATGTAGCCGTACGTTCAAGCGTAAGCTGACAATTTATCACTCCAGTGTGTGTCCAGGTATTTTTACCCATGCTTTCCAAATATGTCCACATGTTTAATCGTAACTTCAGATATATCTACCACTTCTCCTGTGTTCATATGGTGGGTGCTCTTCCACCCAAAAGAAAAGTTGATATGATGGGTGCTCAAATCACTTTTCATGCACACCACACTGCAAATCTCTTGCTATTGCATGATGGACATAATTTTGCATTGTCAAACATGCTTATAGAAACAAAGAGTTACATCATGGGAAGGAGATCAACCGTTATCAATGAGACACCATGATGGCAGCTCCAAAACCCAAGGCATTAGGTGTAGTCACTTTAGAAGATATTTCAAGATACATAATTTCACCCATGGCCTAATCGGCATGGTTCTGTAGTGATTTTGATAGGGTGAGATTGTAAATGAAGCTCTCCCTTGAGAGTGAGATTGTAAATGAAGCTCTCCCTTGAGAGTGAGATTGTAAATGAAGCTCTCCCTTGAGAGTGAGATTGTAAATGAAGCTCTCCCTTGAGAGTGACTTTGTTTGGGATCGATCTTTAGTATTACACCTTTTAGTATTACACCTATCTTTCCCATAGCTAGGAAAGGACAGAAACTCCCTCTCTTTCCCCCTCTCTCTCTCTCTCTGTGGGTTAATGGGGCCTTGTATTTACCACTTCTCGTGTGTTCATCTCTTCCACCCCCAAAAAAAAAGTTGATATGATGGGTGCTCAAATCACTTTTCATACACACCACAGTGCAAATGCCTTGCTGTTGCATAATGGACATAATTTTCATCGTCAAACATGCTTATAGAAACAAAGAGTCACATCGTGGTAGGAAGGAGATCAACCCTTATCGATGAGACCCCACGGGAGCTCCAAAACCCAAGGTATTAGGTGTAGTCACTTTAAAAGATATTTCAAGATATGGAATTTCACCCATGCCCGATTTTGTAGTGATTTTGATAGGGTTGGATTGTAAATATGAAGCTCTCCCTTGAGCGTCTTTGTTTGGGATTACACCCATCCTTCCCATGGCTAGGAGTCATTCACCCTCTGTCTCACACTCTCTCTCTCTCGGTTTATGGGGCCTTGTATATGGCCCCCACCCTTGGGCCTTCATAGGACGTCCCCTAGTTGGCGAGGCCCCATATAGTTGTGGGTCGCCCGACCCATCAGGTATATATACCCGCCCAGCGCGGCTCCTTTTTAGATGTTCTGGACACCTACAGCATCATGTCTCATGGGAATTTACATTTTGTCTGATGGGAATTTATATTTTGTCATGTCATCTATTTTGTCTCATGGGAATTTATATTTTGCTTTAGCATCAATGGATCAAAGTTGGTGTGTTGTTATACTATTGATTTGATTTAGAGCGGTTGCTCGATTCACATGGAAAGACTATGGTTGCCAGGATGTCCGGACACCCATTAGTTAATCTAAACTCTACGTGTCAAGCCCCTAGATAGATAAATTAACAATCTAAACTTCTACTTGTCAAGTCACTATACGAATCATCAAAAGGAAAGAAACTAGAGAGAGATCCATTTCTCCCCTTTTGCATCATGAAGAAGCTTTGAACCATCCTAGTTTATGAACTTGTCCCATGCTGTGATAATATAATGTATGATGATGCTCGAGCTTGCCCAATGTTGTTTATACGTTAATATCGTCGTGGTGGGGTCTGTCCCTTGTATACTTTTTGTGGGCCCGATGGAGTCTACAAGGGAACCCAAAGAGTCTACAATACCTATCACATGTGCAATGAGCGAGTTTGGCGCCATGGTGTGAATCGTGATGTTTTTGAAATCACCACCCCCATTGAACAACAAGTATTGATGAGCTCATGATGACCTCCCCCTGGGAACTTGACCGTATGATGGGCATGGTGATCTCCTGCATTCCATCTACACTTTCCAACTCACGAGAACAGATGATGATGCTAACAAAGTGGGATATTCACTATACACTTCATTAATCCGGCCTTGAGTAGGTTCATCTAGTTGCTCGGACATGATGATTTGGTCTGCATGCTTTTTCTTGAATGTTTTGCTTGGATATCCACCCATTAATTAATCAAAACTCAACATGTCAAGCTGCCCCTAGATACATAAATTAGAAATCTAAACTACTAGATTGAATTCCTACGAATCATGAAAAGGAGGAAAACAAGAGAGAGAGAGAGAGCCATTTCCAGCATTTGGATAAAGCTTTGCACAAGCCTAGTATATGTAGGTATTCCAAGCTAAGATAATATGATGTATAGTAATGCTCGAGCTCATCCCTTACTTGATACTGTCGTTGGGTGCATCCCTTGGATACCTCCACGGCTCGATGGGGTCTTAGAGGGAACCCAAAGAGTCTCCAATGCCTATCACACAAGCCATGAGTGAGTTTGGCCCCATGTTGTGAATAGTGATGATTTTGAAATTGACAACTCCATCGAACAAGTACTAATGAATGTTGTTGAGATCATGATGACCTAAAAGAAAAAAGAAATAATGAGAAAAGTCTAGGTGAGGTTTAAGGTCATTCACAAGGGATGGTGCGATTAATTTTGAGAAGATTATAGTGAGATGAGGATCTCGAGCCAGGGTTTTCTTGGGGAGAAGGTGTAGGGTAATATTGAGGGGATTGAGGGTCTAGCATGGTCAGGGGTGGGTCCGTGGCCAGATGTGCCCGTGGAAGAGAATATGAAAAGGGTGGTCAAATAGGTGGATGACAAAGGAGAGAGAAGAAGTCCTTTGTAGAGACTACCACAATGCTGGACAATAGAGTAAGGCTATGCAAAAATGAAAGTCAGTCTTGGCTTCTCAATACATGTAAGACGATGGTGTGGTGAGTGTTACCGTACCTCATGATATGTGTTACCAGAAAGCATTGGTCAAATTAATAGGATTCAATAATTGGTAAAAATTCATGCACTCATGTATATAGTAGAGATGCATATTAGAGATGCTTTGTGAGCAAGGATGCACATTGGTTGGTTTAAGTGGAATGCCTCAACTTGAGAGGATGCATTGTGATCTTCTTCTTGGAAATAGATTGGTTTGTGAAGAGAGAGCATTTGATATGCTTAAGATATTTAACATGTCCCATAAAATGAGTCAACATTAAACCATTTCTAACATGGTGCTTTTGATACAAGATTACAAGCAACAACCATGGATTCAAGTGGGGTCTTCTTTATTTATAGGCCAGTTGGAAATGTACATAATACATTTGGTCCACTACTGTGAGAGGCATTAAAAATGTTTGATCTTCAAGGGGCTCATCCTCCCTTGGGTATTTTATTTTAAGTCTCTTAATCATTTCTCAATCGATGATAGCCAAATTCCCCTTCTTTTCTTCTGCATCCAACCAATGTGGTAATATACAACTCGTACCATGCTCAAGAGGCCTCATTTTAGCTTGTACCATGCTCAAGAGGCCTCATTTTAGCTTGTACAATGCCTTCCCTCCTTGAAGGAAGATTCTTGCTGCAACTTGCATCAAGGTCATTAACTGGATAGGGTCCAAGATTACACATCCAAATTGACTAACCATCGAATCAAACATCACGTAACTACTCATTAATTTTGGACACTCATCAAAAAGTTATGTGAACATGTTTTCTTTTGTCTTAGTTTCGGGTTCCATAAATATCTTTGAATTAAGGTTGTAGAAGACGCATTCATCCCCCACATTTTTATGCGATCGCATGGGATGAGAGGTGGGGAATCCTTAGACCTCAGGTTGGCCTATTCATGTAAGGTGTCATGACCTTGCATTCACCATGTCCTTGTGCTCTCTCTTCGTTACTTCCAATATGGTATCAGAGTTGTGGTGTTGTTGCTTGTCGTGGTTGTTGATCAGTCTCATTGAACCCTCATAAAAAAGGCATTGCCTCTGCTGCTATTTGTGTATCACCATGAGTGGTAAGCCGGACATGTGGATAGTGTGTTGGGCATAAACAATGGTTTGGGTGGGCTAGTTAGGTAGCATGCCACGTTTCATTTTGCTGGGCTCGGCAAGTCACCTCTGAGTCATATTTGGGTGAGTGTCACAACATTTCGCCAACAAGAGGGGGTGTTGGAATAGGAATCATCATTCATGTGGACATGTGGAGATAATAATCTCGTATGCAATACTAAGGGTGGAAATGTAACGGTATATAAAGATTAATGTTGTAGATGTGTTCTTCCTCACTCTTTGAAAATATTAGAATATGTCATTAAAGAACACACCATTGACCTTTCATGCGAGGTCTAAATTTAAGGTCCATGATCTTATTAAATGTGGCAGGTGTATTTGAGAGACCAAATTGCATGATGAGAAACTCATACAATCCAAAAAATTTCTGAAAAGAAATTTTGTGTACATCCTTATCGGGATATGGTGATAACAACTCTTGAGGTCAATTCAACTAAAGCATGTTGCATCTACCAATCTTGGGAATCAGAAACAATTCTTGATGGTTACCTTGTTTAATTTTCTATAGTCAACACACATTCTCCAAGTACCATTCTTTTTCTAGACAACTAACATAGGAGAACAGTATGACAAAGAACTGGGCTTGAACAAACCTTTTTCTAACAGATCATTTACTTATGTCATGATCTCTTCTTACTAAGCTACACTTACGTTGTATGGTGGTAGATTATTAGGAGGTGAACTCCTAGGTATAATATCTATATGATGACCTTTAGGCATTTGAGGAGCTAAGTGACTTGTTAATGAGTGTGCAAAAAAATCTTGATAATATGCTAAGGAAACCAATTCTATCATTATCTAGTATGGATACATTTTCTTCATGATTTTGAACAAAAAGAAAGCAATAAGAAATGGATCTCTTTATTTCTTTGTTGCCAAAAACAATATTATCTCTACAAGAGGTATAGGAGCACCATGTGTGCATGCATGAGTACATATATCTCTATCCTTATGTACAAAGCTGAGTTTCTTGTTTACATAGTCAATCTGAGGGTTATGGTGATATCTTCAAGGCATGCCAAGAATCACATCAAAAAATGAGACGGTGCCTACTAAGAAATCCTTATGATCAACATAATCCCCAATCTGGATAGTAAAGCTTTTCAATGATAGGAGGCACATGTGCTTTAAGAACCTAGAAAGCAACTTCATGTATCAATAGAGTAATACTCTATTCCCAATGTATTCAACATAAAGGATATGAAATTATTTATAGATGCATCATTAAAAAGGACTAGTGCATCGTAATTATTAACCTCTCCACATGTTTTAAGCAACTCTTTGCTCTTTTGATCTTCCCTTATGTTTCCATGTACATTGGAATAGCATTTGCAGTCACCTTTTGTGCTTCTAGAGGGAATCCTCTTTTTGAAATCGTGGGGGTAATCCTTCTTCATGTGTCTTTTTTGGCCACATTGGAAACTTTTTTAGTGATTTTTGTACTCTTAATAGGTGGGACATTATTCTTAAGCGGCTATCTTCTTTGAGACATATCTAGGCCATAAATCCTTTATAACTTTATCCTTTCTCTACAATTCTTGTTATATCCAACCGTGGACGGGTCTTGATTTTCTCTTTATTTTTTCCTATATTATTGGCCACATTCTTGTTTAAGAGAGGTCCCTTCCTCATGTAACTCCTGTGACAGTGATGGTTAAGTGCATCATGTGCCTAAGAGTACTATATTAGGATACAGGGTAAGGCTCTTTTGAATGACAAGATGTAAACTAGACTCAAATTTTCATATTTTCACCTCTTTCTATCTTCTTCTCTTCTATAATATTAAAGGTGGGAGTAACTTTAAGCCATTACCAAAGTGAATTTGCCCACATGTGCATTAACAAATTCATGTTCCAACAATCAGACAAGCAAGTCTCATTCTTTATGACTTCCTTCTTGAACTTAAGAGGTAAAAGCTACTTATAAAAGTGAGTTTTGAAATAAGTACATGTTTTGGCAGTAGTGCCATACATCAATTCATCCATCCACCAATCACATGTAATGTCTTTGAGATGCATACCCACATGGCGAAGCATAGACTTCTCTATAAATTCCCCATCAAGCTACTTATAAAAGTGAGTTTTGAAATAAGTTCATGTTTTGGCAGTAGTGCCATACATCAATTTATCTATCCACTAATCACATGTAATGTCTTTGAGATGCATACCCACATGGCGAAGCATAGACTTCTCTATGAATTCCCCATCAAGCTACTTATAAAAGTGAGTTTTGAAATAAGTTCATGTTTTCGCAGTAGTGCCATACATCAATTTATCTATCCACCAATCACATGTAATGTCTTTGAGATGCATACCCACATGGCGAAGCATAGACTTCTCTATAAATTCATAATCAGTAAAAGCAACCTCAAACTGCCAAACAAATGCAAATGCCTTACTAATGTCTCTCTTGCCATTGTAGGTGTCGCATTTCACATCCTATCACTTGCCTTGAAAGTATGATGCCTTTTATATAAAATAAGTGAAACAAAAGGTTCTTTACAAGGAGATCTCTATTTTCTCTTCTGCATGTTGAGAATGGCTCTCTATATGAGAGCCTCCTAATGCATGTGTGAAGTAACTTGTTGAGATTCTCCATGATGGGAGATGAGTCTAGATTCCTCGTGCATCACACTCTTGTTATCATTGTTTTGCGCACCTCACACATGCAAATAAGAGCATGGAAGAACATTGGGATCAACATGTCTCATCTAGGAAGCAATAAACATGATATTATTTTTATCTTGGAAACTCTTTTGTTAATCCTCTAAGGTCAATTAAGCCATTGGTAGGTTCAAAGCAGCCTTAACTTGAACAAGCTCACAATGGAGCTTCTCAATCTCTGCATCACTTCTAGAGACATGAACATTAGCTGTGCCTTTTCTAGAAACAGAGGCATGCAAGTGTTCACTAATTATTTCTACCATGCAAGTGTTTACTAATCCTTTTTGCCATGGTAAATGACCAACAAATACAGTGCAAGCTTCTTGGTGTCCAATTGTCATCGTTCTCTTTGGAAGAGTAAGGAAACACGATTCTAATACTTCTATAGCAAATCGGAAGCATAAACCAAGAGTATTTGCACTTCAATACTATAATTCACCATTGAATTGAGACTAAGTATCAAAGCATAATTTCACAAATATACATTAGAATATTTGCTTCATTACATTATGACACATTTGTACAACATTAGGGACCACAAGATGGGCTACTAGATTGAATTCCTACGACTCGGGAAGCGCCCATGGTTTTCTATCAGCTCACATGGTAAAACAGTTAGGAATAATTGAATTTTATAAAAAAGAAGCTTATTGTAGAGATTGCTTTGCATACATATTAAGAGTATGTCAAGAATATGTCTTTCATCAAGGTGACCTTAAGTCAAAAGTAGATTTCCATGTGTTGCATTTGGTAAGGTATGATGCCGTCTTATGGATGGATTGGTTAGTGCCAAGAAAGGCTAGAATATTATGCCATGATTGGAGATGATGATAAAGAAAAGGTTGTCAGGTATATGCCGTGAAATCGCTCACATAAAGTTTTAAAGAATAGAAAAAGGGTGATGAACATCCTTTACTTCAGGAATTTCAAAATTTGTTTCGTGATGATTTGACTGAATTGCCTCCACATAGATTTGTAGATCACGAAATAGAGATTATACCTAATGTAGTACTTGTATGTAGAGCTCCTTATTGTTTATCTATGGAGAAAAGTATAAAGCTGAAAATGCAATTGCAGAAATTTCTTGAGCAGGGATTTATTAGGCCCAGTGTGTCACCATGGGATGCTCATGTTCTCTCCATAAAGAAGAAGGATGAGACTATGCGACTGTGTGTTGATTACAGGGGGCTTAGTAAGTTTATGATCAAGAATAAGTTCCCATTACCAAAAATGGGGGAGATTTTTGATCGGCTTGCAGGAAGTTGCATATTTTCTTAAATTGATTTGTGATATAGTTATCATCAGATTCGCATCAAAGACAATGATATAGCAAAGACTGCATTTAGAATGCATTTTGGGCATTATGAATTTGTTGTGATGCCATT
Organism: Cibotium barometz; assembly: GCF_041138505.1. Classification (NCBI taxonomy): domain Eukaryota; kingdom Viridiplantae; phylum Streptophyta; class Polypodiopsida; order Cyatheales; family Cibotiaceae; genus Cibotium; species Cibotium barometz. Next base: position 31,025,447 of record NC_141053.1, on the reverse strand, counting down.
TGGATTAATGAAGGCTTTTGATAATTTTTAGTGTGATGAATCGCATGTTTCAGGAGAACTTGGATGACTTTGTGGTGGTGTTTCTGGATGACATATTGGTGTTTTCCAAAAGTTAAGAAGAGCATGAAGAACAGCTCCAAAAAGTGTTTCACATATTGTTAGAGCATAAGTTGTATGCAAAGAGGTCCACATGTGAATTATTTGAAGACAGGGTGGAGTAATTGGGACACATTATATCTAAAGAAGTTATTTCTATGGATCCCAGGAAGATTGCATGCATTGTGGAATGGCCAACTCCCATTTCTATTAGAGAAGCTCGTTGATTTCTAGGACTTGTAGTTTTTTATCGAATCTTCATTTTTTAATTTTGTGACAAAGCAAGTCCTATGATGGACCTTTGAGGAAGGGTAGAATATTCATATCGACTGTACAATGTGAGCATAGTTTTTAGATTTTGAAGCATGCATTGACTACAGCCTCTATGCGTAAATTTGTTGCGCTTAAATTTCTTTGGATGAAGGTTGTAGAAGAGACATTCATCCCCCAAATTTTTATGTGGTCGCATGGGATGAGAGGTGGGGAATCCTTAGGCCTCAAGTTGGCCCATTTATGTAGGCATCACAACCTTGCACACACCATGTCCTTGTGCTCTGGCTTTGTCACTTCTAATATGGTATCAGAGCTCTAGTGTTGTTGCTTGTCATGGTTGTTGATGAGTCTCATTGAACCCTCATAATAAAGAAGGTGTTATCTGCTCTGTTTGTGTAGCACCCCATGAGTGGTAAGACGGACATGTGGCTGATGTGTTGGGGAAAAATAATGGTTTGGGTGGGCTAGTTAGGTAGCATGCTATGCATGACTACTGGGCTTGGCAAGTCACCTCTGAGTCGTATTTGGGTGAGTGTCACAAAATTTCACCGAGAGGGGTGTTGGAATAGGAATCATCATTCATGCAGTCATGCTATGAATGATGATTCTATGCATGCTATGCATGACTACTGGGCTTGGCAAGTCACCTTTGAGTCGTATTTGGGTGAGTGTCACAAAATTTCACTGAGAGGGGTGTTGGAATAGGAATCATCATTCATGCAGCCATGTGGAGATAATAATCCCATATGCAATACTAAGGGTGGAAATGTAAGGGTTTATAAGGATTAAGGTTGTAGATGTGTTCTTCCTCAGTCTATGAAAATATTAGAATGTTAGTAAAAAACACACCACAGTGACCTTCCGTGCGAGGTGTGAATATACGGTCCATCATCTTATTAAATATGGTAGGTGTATTCGGGAAACCAAATCGCATGATGAGAAACTCATTCAATCCAAAAAATTTTTGAAAAGCAGTTCTGTGTACATCCTTGGCGGGATATGATGATAACCACTCTTGAAGTCAATTCAACTTAAGCATTTTGCATCTACCAATCTTGGGAATCAGAAAAAATTGTTGATGGTCACCTTGTTTAATTTTCTATAGTCAACACACATTCTCCAACTACCATCCTTTTGTAGACAAATAAGATAGGAGAACAGTATGGCAAAGAACTAGGTTTAAACAACCCTTCTTCTAAGAGATCATTTACTTATGTCATGATCTGTTCTTACTAAGCTACAATTACTCTATATGATGGTTGATTATTAGGAGGTGAACTCCTAGGTATAATATCTATACGATGATCTTTAGGCATTTGGGGAGATAAGTGACTTGGTAGAGAGTGTGCAAAACAATCTGGATAATATGCTAAGGAAACCAATTCTATCATTATCTAGTATGGATACATTTTCTTCATGATTTTTAACAAAAAAAAAGTAATAAGAAATGGATCTTTTTATTTCTTTGTTGTCACAAAAACAATATTATATATAAGGGATATAGGAGCACCATGTGTGCATGCATGAATACATCTATCTCTATCCTTATGTACAAAGCTGAGTTTCTTATTTACATAGTCAATCTGAGGGTTATGGTGATATCTCCATGGATTGCCAAGAATCACATCGAAAAATGAGACCGTGCCTACTAAAAAATTCTCATGGTCAACATAATCCCCAATCTAGATGAAAAGCTTTTCAATGTTAGGAGACACATGTGCTTTAAGTACCTGGAAAGAGACTTCATGTATCAGTAGAGTAATACTCTATTCTCAATGTATTCAACATAAAGGATATGAAATTATTGATAGATGCATCATCAAAAAGGACTAGTGCATCATGATATTAACTTCTCCCCATGTTTTGAGCAACTCTTTGCTGTTTTGATCTTCCCTTGTGTTTCCATGTACATTGGGAAAAGCATTTTTAGTTGGCTTTTATGCTTCTAGGTTATCGTCTTTTTGCAACAATGGATAATTCTTCTTCATGTGTCTTTTTCTAGCTACATTGGAAACATTTTTAGTGCTTTTTGTACTCTTTAATAGGTGGGACATTATTCTTACTCCGGCCTTCCTTTTTGAGCCATATATAGGCCAAAAATCCTTTCTAATTTTATCCTTTGTCTACGATTCTTGTTATCAAGCCTTGGATGGGTCTTGATTTTCTCTTTATTTTTCCCTATATTATTGACCAGAGTCTTTTTTAAGAGGGGTCCCTTTCTCATGTAACTCCTTTTGACAGTGAAGGTTGAGTGCATCATGTTCCTAAGAGTACTATTCATATAGAGGGTAAGGATCTTTTGAATGACAAGATGTAAACGAGACTCAAATTTTGACAGTGAAGGTTGAGTGCATCATGTGACTAGGAGTACTATTCGTATAGAGGGTAAGGATCTTTTGAATGACAAGATGTAAACGAGACTCAAATTTTGATATCTTCTCCTCTTTTTATCTTCTTCTCTTCTATAATATTAAAGGTGGGAGTAACTTTAAGCCATTACCAAAGTGAATTTGCCAACATATGCATTAACAATTTCATGTTCCAATCGGACAAGCAAGTCTCATTCTTTATGACTTCCTTCTCGAGCTTAAGAGGTAAAAGCTACTTATAAAAGTGAGTTTTGAGATAAGTCCATGTTTTGGCAGCAGTGCCATCCATAAATTTATCCATCCAGCAATCACATCCAGTGTCTTTGAGATGCATGTCCACATGACAAAGCATAGACTTCTCTATAAAGTCACCATCAGTAAAAGCAACCTCAAAGTGTCAAATAAATGCAAGCCTTGGCTGCTCCTTCTCCTCTTTCACTAATCCTCTCCATAAGCTTATTAATCCTTTGTTTTACTTTTTTAATGATTTTTTGTAGGTTTTGCAAGCTCATTAATCCTTTGTTTTATGTTATTGTTGTTGTTTTGTAGGTTTTGAAAGCTCATTAATCCTTTGTTTTATGTTATTGTTGTTGTTTTGTAGGTTTATGTAAGCTCAATAATCCTCTCCATAAGCTACTAATGACACCGCAATCTTGTGCATTCCTCTTTTCATCAATTCTTTGTGTTTGAAAATGCTTGCCTTCACACCATATAGCATTGAACATAGTGCACTGGACCAAAATAGAAGCAATATTTGTGTAAGCAATGTGAATAAATATTAAAAGCAAATCACTTACAACTAATGCAAAACATTAGTTCTATGTACCTTCAACATGCATCCTCGTGCATACTCCCATTCTTCCGCCGTGATATGTAGCCCCTCGTCGCTCTCTGCTCTCTCCGTTTCCTCATGCAACCAATCAACATGGATATCATTCGGAAGTGTTGCTAGATGCTTAGGGTACGCCTTAAGAGAGCCATGTTGCCTCCGAAAGAGAGCTCTTTCTGCTTGCCTTTTTGTCTTTGCATCCTCATATCTTGTAACCCATCTGCTCATCACATCACTATTAAGGATGCAAGTGAAATTGAGATCATCAATCAATGTTCTGTCAATTACTTTACTCTGTCCTTTTCCTTGAGGCACAATACAGGTCATCCTCAAGTCCTCTTCATTGCTCCATAGTCGTGGCAAAGAGCTGTCCACCTGACCAAGAAATTTTGAAATATATACAAGAGACTCTTGTATCAACCAACCCTCAGCCATGCTTCCTTCGACCCTTGCACTTTGCCTCACAAAGTTTTTTAAGGTCTTCCCATGAAGCGCTCTAGGAAGAACATCCAACGTGCATGCACAGTGCCACATAAAGCAATTTCGTCCACTAAATGCACAATGAGATGTAGTTGACTTGTGAGAATGGTTCGTGGAAAAGTTTCCTCTACCAAACAAACCACCTCCACTGCCATAACACGCGCATCATCCAACGTGGCTGGATCAAATTGCTTTGGAACTAACATATCTGAAAAATAAATGAATAGTACGTTATACCTCATGCACGTTCATTTTGCAAGGTATAATGAAGGGTGATCTGACATGGGTTTTACATACCTCACAAGCTCGCCCATCTTATAAATACATTTTTTCAAACTCTTATTTGCACAATGGTCAATGCTAGTAGATAGTATGAACTGCGCACATAAGAGCACATGTATATATGGTTTATGGCATTACAAAATTTAATTTCAATGTACAAGACTTGGAAAACACTTACTTGGAGCATCTTGTGCCAATCGTGGGACTTCAACCCATATAGTTGCTCAACGTCTCTTTTCTTAATGGTTGTAAAGGCTCCCTTCAATGATCTCATGCATCCAGTGGGAGTACGCAAAGTGGTGATGGCCTGCTTTACCTGCTTCTCCTCTTTCTTTGATATAATCCATGGTGCAAGCGAAAGACGAATGTGCCCACCCTCCTCTCGTGTGGCCAAGCTTGACACATACATCCTGCGGCGACCGGCAAGTCCTCCCGTACGCTAACATTGTCTCGTTTACCAATAACATGTTCCCAAATACCAGATCCCACATTCTTGAAGATGTGCATGGGATCAAAAAGATGGTTGATCTTAAGATGGGTCCAATATGGTAGCCGAAAAAAAATGGAGTACCTACACAAGGGATTGCTCTATGTGATCTTTAATCCAATTAGAGACTACACAAAACAAGATTGAAAAACATTACTATACCTGTTCATGCCATCTGGAGAAAGAATATTTGTAGACTCCCAAATACGCTTCCAATCTTTTGCACGAAGTGTTTGTGGAGGAATGTTACTCTTACTAGCAACATATTTAGAATGATCTGCGGGGAGAAATCGATGATGATTATCGAATATGGTCTTACACAAACCGTCAGCATACTCATGTAGTACTAACGAAGGGCCACAAACAGGACATGCATGTTTACCCGATGTTTTCAAACATGTTAAAATATAAATAAAAGTTAGAATAATAAAGTCAATAGTTATGTCACATAGCGCCTCGCTATCTCTTGAGGTGGGTAGTCTATTTCCCTTTGGAAGCATGTTTAATAATAGCCTACATCCAATATCATCAATTAGTCCTAAACCCTAAACCACTAATTCAAATTTGCAAGTTAGAATGCTTACTTCAATAATGCGTCAAGACTTGCATTGCTTCATCCATAAACTGTTTGTATATTGAGTAATTCAAGTGAAGCACGTAAAATAGGGAATGTGCACCCTTCAAAAACCGGTGTCGATGAAGCCTTGTAAAGATGCTCTTGTTCCATATCATCGTCGTCCATACCTTTGGGATCATCCCTAAAAAGATACCGCACCATATTATCAAACACTTCCTCTTCCACAACTTCGTGGGTGCAGGGCTATTGTCATCCCTTTCCCACTCATCTCTGACAATAGATCCCGAAGCTCCAGCATCATCTCATCGACGCTTTGCGTGCTCTCGCCGCGCGTAGGGCACCATGTTAGGGTATGGTATTGCATCCTGCTTCAATTAGAGCATATATATTACAACTCCATTAATTTAATTTGGATAGCGTGAGTCATTTGAATACTATCAATTTACATCTACTCACCTCTAAACCTGTTTGATTCCATTCTCCATACATGGAGATGTGATTCAAGGTAATTCGACGTGCTTGTACAATGCGTCCTTGACATCGATTACACATACACTTGATCCTTACAAAAGAGTAAACACAAAATCATAATCAGTTTTCAATTAAACTATAAAAAACGCGTGTATAAACGCGGCTATATCCTCAAAATCGCATGTATCAACGTGGCTACATCCTAAAAATCATGTATATCAATGCGGCTATATCCTCTTCTTCGCATGTATAAACGCGACTAAATTCTAAAAATCACGTGTATAAACGCGGTTACATCCTAAAGATCACGAGTATAAACACGACTGATTTTTTTCTAAACACAAAAATACACGTGACGACCTGTCCATATCTAAAAATAACCGGCCTTCTCCAAATAAACATTTTCAAAGTCAAGATTTGCTCTCCTTCGTCGCCGCCTCTTCCAACAGAGCACTAAACCTAAGTGCAAGGAGCAGACAAGGAGCACACACGGGTGAAGGAAACCAGCCAAAAAGAAGACTCACTTTTTCAGAGGTGAGTCAGTTTGTCCTTTGTCCTGTCTCTTTCCTTCCATTTGTTTATGCTATTGTCTCTTTTCTTTATGCGTTTGTTTCTGTCCTTCTCCTTCTCTGGTTGCCATCTGGTGAACGATTGTGACAGTGGGCGACAGTGAGCTTTTTATAAGGACGATTTGTCGAAGGTCGATCGCTTTCAAAAAAAAAATTTCGCAGGCCGCGTGTAGTAACACGTGTATGTCTGCGTGTGTGCTGTCTGCACAGACTTTCACGGGCATATACACGCGTTTTTGACGGGTTTATACACGCGACTGTGTTTCACCCATGCTTGCTATATCCAGGTTATTCAGAGAGATGATCCCATCTGCATATGCCTTGCCTCACAAAATCATATGTGCTAGCTTGCATTTGTGCTTTGATGCAATCATGTATATACTTTTATTTTTGCAAATTCTTTATGGATCCAGGTTCTTCATCCGATCCATTTGCGTATAGCAATTGGCTGATGGAGATGCTAAATCATTTTGGGTGCCATCGTGGTCCAGTTAAGCTTACAAATGTATGCCCATCCCCCTCCTTCCATGCCTGGTATCTATACCCCACCAGGTCACTCCACTGCCATCTATGCCTACGAGTCAGACGAGAAGGCATGCAGCTTCTCCTCTTCCATGCCCACCGAGGAGACATACCCCGTCCCAGACACACTCACGCACACCCTCCCAGGCACCGTCACGTCAGGGCTCACAGCCACCATCACGTACTCCCTCTCAGAGCCACCGTCACGTCAGGGCTCACAGCCACCGTCACGTAGACAATCCCCCAGTCGTCGTGACTCCACCCACAGCAGTAGGAAGAAACGGAATGGAGGATGCGACGGGTGCTTTGGTGTGGGGTAGGTAGTAGGGCACTAGGTAAGAGAGGAGATAGAGGGAGAAGAGTTAGAGGAGACAGTGAGGATGAGGAGGAGATGAGAGAGGTGGAGGGAGTGATCTGCTATGATGTGACGGATAGGGGCGGGATAGTGATGGATGCGAGGGGGAAAGAGGTAATGGAGTACATGCATGGGGTAGTATCAAACTTGTATAGAAATTATTTTATTAGATTTAAAGATCAAAATAGCCGATTAGTTAGGGAGGTAATAGATGCTGTACATAGTTGGTACCCCAATCCCCCACATGCGACATTCTCAAATGTATGGGGAAGGACGCGAATAAGGGAGATCTTAAGTAATAAAAGATCTCACCTTCAGAAACTGGCATACGATGATGGGCTAAATGTAGCTGCGGGTGGCTATCCTGCCGAGAAACCTACCACCACTGCGCACAAACGCGAGTGGAAGGAGGCAAAGAAACGAGCAGAGGGTGGCGTGAAGAGCAGGCAGCATGGGGAGGCACAACGGATCCAAATGGAGACCATTGGATCTTCGCATTTTGGATCTGGCAGCGTCGAGTCATGGGAGGCAGAGTTCGTAAGTATCTTGCCACTTTCTTTGATTGTTTACTTAATTCATTGATTCTATGATTGTTTTAATCTTACAAATTGTGTTAATTATGATACAGTGACGGGTTACGAGGAGGAAGCCCACAGCCCACGATACTGGGTATGCTCGCCGGCATAGCAAACGTGACACGTGGGCCATCTTGAGAGCCGAGGGACGTATTATAGACGTGCAGTTTGAGATGGCCATGAGACCATATGGTCGACAGGTACTTGAAAACTCTAAACGAATGATTTTGGTTTATTGAATTACATATATATATACATATATACTATATATTACTTGAACAGGCACAAGCTGCTGATGATCCACCCGCCGCCACTGCAGAGGGTAGACGTGAGCACTACTCATCAGACATTCCGACCGATGTGAGCTCATCTGATCATGGAGGGAGCACCGAGTCATCATCTGGGTCTGAGTAGTACTCAGACTTATAGTATCACATTCCATATTGAGGATGTGGTTGTATATATATTTTTGTAACTAAAGCCATGGACTACTTCGACATATGGAATCCCTTGTATATATGTGTACACAAAATTTTGATAGTAATATTGAATCGTGAATCGATAGTATTGCATTCATGTCTGTCTTGAATCATGTATTGACAATGTATGCATTCATGTCGTTCTTGTCTTAAATCTTCCTCGTGGATGGTCCAATGCACCCAAAAAAAAATCCAGAGAGTGTTATTGGGTGCTCGAATGCTGGAACAGCATTTAGGTACCAAATAGCACTCTCTGGATTTATTTTTTTTGCTCTCTGTTCGCGTGTATAGACGCGTCAACTCTGCAAAAAGTCGCATGTATATATGCGGATAATCTGTGAAATACGCGTGTATAGGCGCATCAAATCTTTAAAAGTCGCGTGTATATACGCGGATAATCTGTGTAATACGCGTGTATAAGCGCAGCTAAACTGATAAAACGCATGTATACACCCTTCTATCAGTGCGTCTAAGTGCAGCTAAACTGACAGAATGCATGTATACGCCCGTGTATCAGTGCGTCTGACCATTCCTATACACGCGCTTTTACACGCATGTCTCTGGCTGCAATGATACACGGGCCCGTTACTTTTTTTCCACAAGTCATTTTTAGTGGCTAGGAGTGCGGGTATGAGCCCGATCCCTTATAGTGAATGCAGGAGATCACCATGCGGTCAAGTTTCCAGGGGGAGGTCATCACGAGCTTATAAATACTTGTTGTTCAATGGGGGTGCTGATTTCAAAAACATCACGATTTACACCATGGTGCCAAACTCGCTCATTGCACATGTGATAGGTATTGTAGACTCTTTTGTTCCCTTGTAGACTCCATCAGGCCCACAAAAGTATACAAGGGACGGACCCCACCACGATGATATCAAGTAACGGATAAACAACATTGGGCGAGCTCGAGCATCATTATACATTATATTATCTCAGCATGGGGCAAGTTCATAAACTAGGATGGTGCAAAGCTTCTTCATGATGCAAAAGGGGAGAAATGGATCTCTCTCTAGTTTCTTTCCTTTTGATGATTCGTATAGTGACTTGACAAGTAGAAGTTTAGATTGTTAATTTATCTATCTAGGGGCTTGACACATAGAGTTTAGATTAACTAATGGGTGTCCGGACATCCTGGCAACCATAGTCTTTCCATGTGAATCGAGCAACCGCTCTAAATCAAATAAATAGTATAACAACACACCAACTTCGATCCATTGATGCTAAAGCAAAATATAAATTCCCATGAGACAAAATAGATGACTATCGACATATTAAAGGTTTGATTGATTGTTTTGGTTTCATATAGTACTATAGATATTATTAGGATGTGTGCCCTCTTAAGATAAGTTTCATATTGTACTGCACGTAATCGATCTCATTGCTTTGCATAGTTAAATACATAGGAGCTTATAATATTATTAGAATGATTTTCCTCTTCACGTTGTATTGCACGTAATTGATTTCATTGCTTTGACTAATCAAATACATGGGGGCTTGTAATTTTATTAGGAGGATTTTTCTCTGATCTAAATCTAGAGATTAGTTACCAAAGCATCCCATCAATTAAGAATTTAATAATAATAAAATTCATCAATAGATTTGTAATCTTTGTCTATCTTCTTTGTAGAAAAAATCAAGATCAGGAAGATTTGATCAAGAATCACTTATTGTTTTGTCTCTCCATCAAGATTTGATTTCAGCACAATAAACTTTGCATAATTTATAAATTGCTCTATTCTGCATTGTAAATCTACACCAATCCTTGAAAATCTGTATCAACTACATATAATCTTGAAATCAACACCAAGATTGTGCACACTTTCTTGAAACTGTATCAAATTTATGCACAACAATCTTGATTTCTACATGCACAACAAATTCTACTTTGCATAAACTCTATAATATGAATACTCTGCATAATAATATGAAAATCTACAATATTAATCTACATAGTTTTCTAAAAACTCTGCACAACAACTTAGATTTTATACATAGCAACCTGTTTCTTGCAATGTTTCTTCCAAGAACTCAAGATTTGGGAATTTAGGATTCGTTCTTGAAGAAATAATAGCTTAAAGGATTAATATTTGAAACTGTAGGCTCTCTAAGCAAGATAATGCAAGAAAATCCTTGAATATTGGTTACTAAAATCTCTCTAAATCATAATTTTGAAAATCAAGAAAATCAAGAAGTTCAAGAAATCAAAATAGTAAAGTGGATTAGGGTTTTGAAAAAAGTGTTGAATACAAATTCAAAAATGATTAACAGAAATTTCATTACTAATCTTGTCAAACAAGAAATTAGCAAATTTAAGAACCGTGCAAAAATCAATTTTGAAAATGATTAACACTTACCATAATTAAGAAAAGTGCATTTTAGAAAACTAAATTAATAATAATCCAAAAATAATTATCATTAATCAAGATCAAGAAAAAACATTCTAAAAATTGGATTAAGCATAATCCAAAAATGATTCACTAATCACTCCCTAAGCAAGGATCTAAGCCAAGGACTCTGATCTTAGGGATCTAAGCAAGGATCTAAGCCAAGGACTCTGATCTTAGGGATCTAAGCAAAGAGCTCTGATACCAATGCAAGACACTAGGGTTGGCCACTCAAAGCATGGAGTGACAACGTGGGTGTGGGTCACCATCCTAGGGTAATAGCCAAGAAGGCCATGAAAGCTTGCGCATGAGCACCAAGACGACATGAATGTCTATAGAAGAATATCATAAAAAGGGTACAATTTCCATGAGCTCTATGCCTATTATAGCCCAAGGCCCCAAAAAGTACACATGTAAATGTCCCTAAGCCCAAGTGCGGAGGTCTTATTCCCCATGTGCATGTGTACCCAAACCTACTTCATTACATTAGCCATTAAGATAAAGTATCAAAACATAATTTTACAAATATACATTAGAAGATTTTCTTCATTCCATCATGACACATTTGCAAAAACATTAGGGACTATGACTGGCACACCTCATCCCTTCATCATCGTGAGAGCAACATGTGGTCCCATCCCCATGTCAAACTTAGACACTCAACCAGTTTAAATAACCTTGCCATTGGAAAAGGCTCAAGTGACACTTCACACCTATGAACATTCTTGTCAATGGCCTCTTACACTTAACCATAATGACATACATTTCATTTTCCCAAATAACTCTCACAACTCATAAAATTTTCCAATATTTTACGTCCATCGTGTACCTAAAACACATAAAATTGAATGGTAAGGTGAAAGTTTTGATTTTTAAGATCCAATACTCTAGATTTACGATCAATTGTGCCAAATTTGCAAGTCTCAAATTAGAGTTTATATACCCTAATTCTTGAACAATAGCAATGATAGTGTTCCTCTCTATGAGGGTAACACACACAATCAAAAATATGTCAAAGGCTCATAAAAAATAGTCAGTGAGTTGTAAAATAGGCTTCTAGTAGGGAAATCACTCTTGAGCACATCAATGACATGTCTTTGAGAGCTCATCTTGGGCTTTCAACGTCTTAAAGGAATGCATGATGCGGCATGATGCGGTTCATGACCTATTTCGCTCATGCATCCATCATGAGGGCACCATCGACATCCACATTATATGGCAGGGTATCTACATAAAATGGTGGGATAGGTCTCCTCAAGGGTGGCTCAAACTGAGTGGATGAAGACCCCCCCTAGCATATCTACTACCCCTCCTAGACTCCCTACATCTTCGTGGTGGTGACGATGGACGTGAGGGAGTAGTGGTGGGTCTACGCGATGTTGTTAGTATAGGCTCATCACAGCCATAGCGTGATGACGAGCCTGGACCACTTAGACCTATGCCACTCGGACCTCCTCCTGTCAAAGGAGTGAACTCGCCATATGGGGTAAATTTCCCATATGGAGATGACTGGACATATGGGGTAGATTTCCCATATGGGGTTGACTAGACATATGGGGTAGATTGGCATGATGGTTTGTTGGCTTGCATATAAGACTAAATGAACTAACTTACAAAATGCATAAAAGATAAACTTTTTGTATGTGAAAAGGGATGTAAAAACATATATGTGCGTGTGTCAACAGACTCCATGCCTATTGCCCATATTGTTGATCAAATAAAATTGAGCACGTGTGCAACATCTGGGTCCTGTCATGGGTCCTATACAAATACCCAACCCAAATATATGCATAAGACTAGTTAATTGCATAAAGCATAAGCCTTATGCATAGATCCTTATGTATAAAGAGAGCATAATCTATATATGGATGATCTATATGCATGCGTGTATAGAGACTATGTATCCTCTATGATGTGAGATAATCCCACTTCACGATTATTAAGACCTCCTTACATTAGCATGCAATGTCTTTTCCCATTGAACTCTAAGATAAGGAGGTCATGCAAGAATTATAATAATGATGTCTATACACACGTGAAGTCTATGAATAGAGAGTATTCCTTATGTGTAGAAAAAGAGAGCATAAGTAATATATGCTATATACATAAGAGAACTCCTATACTTCTCATGTGATATAGAACTTTATTAAGACCTTCTAGAATATCGCTTAGACAAGCAGAGTGGGACAGTGCCACTTTTGGATTGTACCTTTCTGAGGACTTTCCACACGCTCCCCACTATTAAAGCCAAAGGCAACTCCTCTTTTACAACATAAGGATAGTGAATAGATTAAGGGCTACCCCTCCACTATAGCCACCTACTCATGGTGGGTAACCACTCCTAGCTTAACTTAACCAGCATTCTAAATGGCGTACAATAATTCCCCATATCTCTATGCTCTAAGATTAAATAACAAAGCATAGAATAAGTAGACAAAAAGAGCATTATGTACTACAAGAAGCATAAACAAAGCCTCATGCATAGTGTGAAGCTTACCTCTTTTTTGTGAGCTTATGGAGAGGATTAGTGAGCTTGCATAAACCACAACAACATAAAACAAAGGATTAGTAAGTTTATTGCATAAAACTTACATAGAAAAAGAGGACTTACCTCTTTTTTTTGAAGCTTATGGAGAGGATTATTGAGCTTACATAAACCTACAAAACAACAACAATAACATAAAACAAAGGATTATTGAGCTTACATAAACCTACAAAACAACAACAATAACATAAAACAAAGGATTAATGAGCTTGCAAAACCTACAAAACAACAACAATAAGATAAAACAAAGGATTAATGAGCTTGCAAAACCTACAAAAAATCATTAAAAAAGTAAAACAAAGGATTAATAAGCTTATGGAGAGGATTAGTGAAAGAGGAGAAGGAGCAGCCAAGGCTTGCATTGGTTTGACACTTTGAGGTTGCTTTTACTGATGGTGACTTTATAGTGAAGTCTATGGTTCGTCATGTGGGCATGCATCTCAAAGACACTGGTGGATGTGATTGCTGGATGGTTAAATTTATGGATGGCATTGCTGCCAAAACATGGACTTATCTCAAAACTCACTTTTATAAGTAGCTTTTACCTCTTAAGCTCGAGAAGGAAGTCATAAAGAATGAGACTTGCTTGTCTGATTGGAACATGAAATTGTTAATGCATATGTTGGCAAATTCACTTTGGTAATGGCTTAAAGTTACTCCCACCTTTAATATTATAGAAGAGAAGAAGATAAAAAGAGGAGAAGATATCAAAATTTGAGTCTCCTTAATCCTTATATTCCCTTACATTTCCACCCTTAGTATTGCATATGGGATTATTATCTCCACATGGCTGCATGAATGATGATTCCTATTCCAACACCCCTCTCGGTGAAATTTTGTGCAGAGGTGACTTGCCAAGCCCAGCAGTCATGCATAGCATGCTACCTAACTAGCCCACCCAAACCATTATTTTTCCACAACACATCAGCCACATGTCCGTCTTACCACTCATGGGGTGATACACAAACAGAGCAGACAACACCTTTTTTATTATGAGGGTTCAATGAGACTCATCATCAAAAACCATGACAAGCAGCAACACTAGAGCTCTGATACCATATTAGAAGTGACAAAGCCAGAGCACAAGGACATGGTGTGTGCAAGGTTGTGATGCCTACATAAATGGGCCAACTTGAGGCCTAAGGATTCCCCACCACTCATCCCATGCGACCACATAAAAATTTGAGGGATGAATGTCTCTTCTACAACCTTCATCCCATGCGACCACATAAAAATTTGAGGGATGAATGTCTCTTCTACAACCTTCATCCAAAGATATTTATGGAACCCAAAACTGAGACAAAATAAAACATGTTCACATAACTTTTGGATGAGTATCCAAAATTACTGAGTAGTTACGTGATGTCTGATTCTATGGTTAGTCAACTTGGATGTGTAATCTTGGACCCTATCAAGTCAATGACCTTCATGCAAGTTGCAATGTATAGAATAGAAATCACTTACAAAACTGATAACACAAAATAGGCATAAAAAGCCCTAAAATTGACCAACAGTCGACATCTCTAAAATTACTCAAATTGTGACCAAAATTAATCTTTTGTGTCCTCCAAGTATTTCCCACTTTTCAAAATTAAATGTAGATGTTGAAAATTACCAAGTCAAATGGGCCCAAGAAATACGTACACATGACTCGTACGTTACATTCTCCCTAGGTAAAAAAAGAGCATTGTTTCCTCAATGCATGAATTGAGGATAGTGAATCCTCACATGATCCTTGGACAACCAAGTGCCATCTTCAACCGGATAAATCTTCCATTTGATTAGAAGATCAACTATGTCCCGATGTCTCAGCTTCCTAACTCTGCGATCCAAAATTGTCTCTAGTTCTATCTCAAAATTTCCCACTTCCTCTACTCTTGTACTATCACCAAGTATGTGATTTGGATCAGCCAAACACTTCTTCAATAAGCTAATGTGAAATACATTTATGTGCTTTAACTCCTTCTGGAAGCTGTAGGGAATAAGCTTGTGTTCCAATCTTCTTTACTATATTGAAAGGTCCTTCATATGTAGGTGCCGATTTCTTAAACTTTCCAAGTCTTAAACAACTCCTCTTTGGTTTCACCTTTAAGAATACCATTTCACCCTCGAATTCTCTTGGCTTTGTTTTCTTGTCTTCATAAATATTTTGATGACTTTGAGAAACTCTTATGCATTCCCTTATGTGTCTTGTCTGCATCTCCATTTCATCTAGCATCTGTTTACTTATCTCAACCTTCCCAACAGGATCATACCATAATACAGGTGACGTGCAATCTTGCCCATATGATGCTTTGAATGTAGACATTCCAATATGAGACTATGGACTACTGTCGTATGCATATTCCACCATATGGAAGTATTCATCCCACTTTTCAAGTTTATCCATGTAATACATTCTTAACACGTTCTCCAAGATTTGATTCAGTCTTTTTGTTTTCCCATCACTTTGAGGATAATATGTTGTGCTCATATCAAGTGATGTCCCAATAGTTTTAAAGAATGTCTGCCAAAAATTTGAAGTGAATCAAGCATCTCGATCGACACTATAATGTTAGGCATACCATGCAACTTGAAGACATTCTTCACAAACACATTTGCCACATCCATAGTGGTATATGTACTCTTGAAAGGCAAGAAATGAGAAGATTTTGTAATCCTATCTACCACATAAATGCTATCATAACCTCATCTATTCCTTGGTAGCCTAGTAATAAAGTCCATGCATATACATTGCCACTTCATCTCTGGCACATCTAATGGTAGCATAGAGCCTGGTTTCTTTACATGCTTAGCTTTCACCTGTTGACACTTTAGAAATTTCACCACATAATCCCTTACATAATCTTTCATACCTAGCCAAAAGAAAAACTTTCTAGCCTTAGTGTATTTATTTTGAAATCCTAGATGTCTTGCCATGGCAATATCATGAAGGTCATGCATCAACTTGCTCTTGATCTCCACAACATGCATAACCTTTTCTCATAATATAATATTTCATCAATCACTTCATACTTTGTGAATACATATATTTCCTCATATCTCAAAAGTTGTTTTGACGAAAGAATCTCTTGCAATTTCACTCTTTACATGTTCTCCCAAACTATTAGGTACAACAGTTGAGTAGACTCACTAAACAAGCTTATGGTTTTCTACTCAATGCATCGGCCACTTTATTTTCTATTTCTTGGTCTATAAGTGATTTCAAACTCATATTCTTGCAAAAATTCTATCCACCTTTTTTGCTTTACATTCAGTTCCTCTTAGCTAAACAAATGCCTCAAAGCAGATTGGTCAGTTTGTAATTGAAACTTAACTCCAAGGAGATAATGCTTCCATACATGAAATGCATGCACAACAACCAATAATTTCAAATTGAATGCTGAATAATTCCTCTCATGAGGTTTCAGCTTACATGAATCAAATGAAACCGGATGTCCATCTTGCATCAAAACCCTCCCTTGCGCTATAATACTAGCATCTGTTATAACCAATAAGGTTTTTCCAAGCTCAAGAAATTTAAGCATAGAAGCTGTAGAGTCAATGCATGCTTCAAAATCTAAAAACTATGCTCACATTGTACAGTCGATATGAATATTCTACCCTTCCTCAAAAGGTCCATCATAGGACTTGCCTTGTCACAAAATTAAAAAATGAAGATTCGATAAAAAAACTACAAGTCCTAGAAATCTACGAGCTTCTCTAATAGAAATGGGAGTTGGCCATTCCACAATGCATGCAATCTTCCTGGGATCCATAGAAATGACTTCTTTAGATATAATGTTTCCCAATTACTCCACCCTGTCTTCAAAAATTCACATTTGGACCTCTTTGCATACAACTTATGCTCTAACAATATGTGAAACACTTTTTGCAACTGTTCTTCATGCTCTTCTTTACTTTTGGAAAATGTAAGATTCCTCCCCCAACCCCTTTTTGATGTCTAGTATCTTCCCCTGTAATCAATCCCTCTTCAGAAATATAAAGACCTTGTTTCTAATTGTTTTAGCCTAGAGAGAGAAAATTATTCTAGAGAGAGAATATTCAGATTATGAATATTTTTGGATAGAAAAATAACTCATCTTATTAAAATAAGTTTCCCTGAAACAGAAATTCAAAAAGAATTTTCCAATGTGCAATTGGAGTTAATTGGAAATAGGTATAAAGAACCTTAGTCTAAAGGGTTTAGATTTTCAAAAATTTTTTGATTATGGTCCAATTAAGGTTCCTATGGGCCAATAGCATCAATCCATGTGTAGGGAGGAGATAAATCCAAATTGTAAAAGAAGATACCCAAAATTGAGTAAATGTTCACATAAGATGAAGAGTTGAAAATGTACAAGGTTTATTAGTAAATAAACACATATGTAAGGAAGGGGAGTTCTTTAAAGGAGGTGCATATTTCACATAAGATGAAGAGTTGAAAATATACAAGGTTTATTAGTAAATAAACACATATGTAAGGAAGGGAAGTTCTTTAAAGGAGGTGCATATTTCACATAAGATGAAGAGTTGAAAATGTACAAGGTTTATTAGTAAATAAACACATATGTAAGGAAGGGAAGTTCTTTAAAGGAGGTGCATATTTCACATAAGATGAAGAGTTGAAAATGTACAAGGTTTATTAGTAAAAAAACTATGAGCAATATTAAAAATATGAGATATTTTGGGAATAATGATTTTATTATGACACATATGTAAGGAAGGGGAGTCCCTTAAATGCTCACATAAGATGAAGAGTTGAAAATGTACAAGGTTTATTAGTAAAAAACTATGAGCAATATTAAAATGATTCCATTATGACACATATGTAAGGAAGGGGAGTTTTTTTAAAGGAGGTGCATATTTCACATAAGATGAAGAGTTGAAAATGTACAAGGTTTATTAATAAAAAACTATGAGCAATATTAAAATGATTCCATTATGACACATATGTAAGGAAGGAGAGTTCTTTAAAGGAGGTGCATATTTCACATGCTTGAATGAGTTTAAAACTCATAAAAATTGAGATATTTTATCTCTCCTCTCTCCTAATTCAAGTCTAGTTCCAAAAAGTTAGCTTAAGTGACCTAAAAATGGTCAAAAAGTGACCAAACTGACTTGGAAAATTCTAGAATCAGTTTGTTTGGTTAGGAGCTCAAATTTTCCTATAAATAGAAGCCTCCCCTTGTTGAAAAAAATATAGTCTCTTATGCTTTGTTACTCTACTCCACCTAAGCCAAAATATATAGTCTCTTATGCTTGTTACTCTACTCCACCTAAGCCAAATTAGATAGAGTCTTATGCTTTGTTACTCTACTCCACCTAAGTCAAATTAGATAGTGTCTTATGCTTTGTTACTCTACTCCTCCTAAGCCAAAATATATAGTCTCTTATGCTTTGTTACTCTACTCCACCTAAGCCAAAATATAGAGTGTCTTATGCGTTATTACTCTACTCCACCTAAGCCAAAATATAGAGTGTCTTAGGCATTGTTACTCTACTCTACCTAAGCCAAGAACTGTGAATTCTTTAATAATTCACTAGTTTTTGATACTTCTCTCTTTCTTCAATCCCCATTGGTGGCTTCATCAACACACTAAACCAATTGATTGGTTGGGGGCCTCTACCGTGAATAAAGAATCAAGCAAATTATAAGGTAAGTATATTGAATTTTGATCTTTTCTATAATTACTCAATGATTCTCTCTTCTCAACCCCTCTCAAGCTTGAGAAGTTTAATTGGTATGGTTTTTTTTAAATGCTATTGAAGTTAATTGGTGAATAGTAGTGAAGAGTTACATAATTTAATAAATGCTATAGAAGTTAATTTCCACTTATATTTAAATTCTAATGGTCAAGAAATGGTCATACTCATGACCCATTCTCAATCCAAATGAAGCTTTTCATAAAGCTTTTCCTTAATCCAAGATTAAGCTATGCTTGAGGCCAAATTAATGGCTTTTTGCTATGCTTTTAGTTTATGCACATTGATGATTCAATCCATTATGGATTGATGACCCAATTAGAGACCATTCTAATTGTTTTCTTAATGATCCAATTAGAGACCATTATGGATTGATGATCCAATTAGAGACCATTCTAATTATTTCTTTAATGATGAGCTTTATCCCTTAGAAAAAAAATTGAGATTTATCAGTCATAGTAGCGGAGCTATGGCAAAATTTTTATAGAAATCACGCATAAAATAAATTCATTCAAAGCATAAAAAGAGGACTTCCTACCATATCCTAGGAACTATCATCCTAGATTAATTAAAAGAATATTATTATGCATGAAGATATGGATGTTTGCATGTAGATGTAGAGGTATGGATGTGAGTGTGAATGTGGAGGTGGATGTATGCATGTAGATGTAGATGTATAGATATAGATGTAGATGTGGAGGTGGGTGGATGCATGTAGATGTAGATGTATAGGTGTAGGTGAGAATGGAGATGTGGATGTATACATGTAGATGTAGATGTATAGATGTAGATGTGAATAGAGATGTGGATGTATACATGTAGATGTAGATGTATAGATGTAGATGTGGATGTGAAGGTGGGTGGATGCATGAAGATGTAGATGTATAGATGTAGATGAGAATGGAGATGTGGATGTATATATGTAGATGTAGATGTATAGATGTAGATGTGAATAGAGATGTGGATGTATACATGTAGATGTAGATGTATAGATGTAGATGGGAATGGAGATGTGGATGTATACGTAGATGTAGATGTATAGATGTAGATGTGAATGGAGATGTGGATGTATGCATGTAGATGTAGGTGTATAGACGTAGATGTGGATGTAGAGGTGGATGTATGCATGTAGATGTAGATGTATAGATGTGGATGTGAATGTGGAGTGGATGTATGCATGTAGATGTAGATGTATGGAGGTGAATGTCAATGTGGATGTGGATGTATGCATAGGGATGTAGATGTATGCATGTAGATGTGAATGTACACATATAGTTGTGGATATATGGATGTGAATATACGATTGTGATGTGAGGGAATATGAAGTGATGAGATGGAAATGATGTGATGGGATGAGTATACATATAAATGGAATATGGAATAAGTAATGTAGATTGAGGAGGGATAATGTGGAAAAATGAAAGTTAAAATAGAAATTGTATTATAAACTGTTTGTAAATGCTGTTTGTAAATGATTGTTGGAGTCAATGAAGGACGTCTCGCGTAGCAAGGTCGGCCGAGGTCTTGACCAGCCTCGGTGCGATTAAAATGGTGAGCTTCCGGTACGGTGGATGAGGGGCCAAGGAAGCGGCCTATGCGTGAAGCGCTAGGTTACCTGCGAAGGATCCTAGAGGGTTCTGACCATACGGTGCTCGGGCTCTGGGTCGCCTAGGATACCCACGCGTGCGTCGAGGAAGATATTGGAACAGAGTTGGAGTTGTTTTTTGAAATCGAGCATGGATCTGGTTGATTGACCTTGCTGGTCTTCAATGGATGAGTCCATGGCTCCTTATATGGATCTGTTGGTTGATCTTGCTGATCTTCAACGAGAGTCCATCTTGTTAAGTGATTATATTGCCAAGTATTATGGGCTAGGAACTATCGAAACGGCTCCTGAGCGTTCTAGTTGCCAATGATGGCATAGATACTCTGATGAAGGAATGATGGGAAATTAAGAATCAATTGGATAAATTGGAAGATGGTGATCAATGATACTATGGTTTTATTAAAGGATTGTTTTAAACTGGTTGAATCTGGTTGAAAAAAGGCAATTTCATATTGGGTGTGTGAGTGGTGTGACTAGTTTTATTTTGCATGAACATCCGGCTAGGGGGCCTTGGAACTCTTTTCCTTGGTACCCGGGACAAAACCTAACCAAATTTTTAATTGGATCCCGTCACTACAGTGGTTGGGCGGTTGGCTAACCCATGGGATTGGATGGGGTTAGGCTGGACTGATGGATCCGTAAATCGAGACTCAAACTTTTGTTTTTACGATAGGAAAAAAAAAATCAAAAAATCCCGGACAGTAACTGTTCTATGGATAGGAATCAACGGCTGTGCCTCTTGAATGGGGAAAAAAGCGTTGATCCCAATGATCCAAGTGCAAGTTTCTTCCTTGAACTGACTAAGTATCTTATAGATGTAATCGGATCATCTCGATCAGAAATGATCTTGACTACGTTAGAGTAAAAAGTTATCCTGGTGGAATCGCCCGTACTTTCCGGTAAAGGAAGTTTTTTCGGGTTCGGTTTTGGAACAACCGACGGATTAGTCTCTTATCCGGATATCCGTGGGCGAGGCCCCGAGTGTGGGACCCCTGTCCCGCGCGAGAAGCGCTACTTCCGCTGCCAGTACCCCGAATCCGTTGCTCGGTGGGAACAGGGATCCTACAGTTGGTATCAGAGCATTTGGTTAATAAAGATCAACTGAGAAGATAAATATGTCAAAAATTTATCAAGAAACACAAAAAGGTTATAATTGTGTGATATAACTCATACAATTTGATATTCAAACTGAAATTCATAATTTGGTAATTGGTTCTTCAGATGGAAGTACCGCAATTATATAGAAACTCTGACTTGCTTGAGGCCTAGACATGATAGTATTTACCTTATAATTCCAAGGGCCGTGACTACCCGTATATACCGAGAGTATACTGCAGCTCTTTACTGACAGTATATACGAGTAAATCTAAGACTTGAAATTATAAGCGTTAATGCTATCTAGATGATGATTTCGAATGTGATTGATATGATTTTTAATTCTGTTTGAGAATGAATGAATTGATTTGGATTCTGATTGAAAATGCTGATTGAAAAATGTTGATTTTTAAAAATTAGTTGAAATATAATGAAACCACAATGAGGGGGAATGGGACGAGTCCCTGTGATGATATTCATAACTAGAATGATGATAATGAATTCAGCAAATCACTATGAGATTAGTGGGTTGTGCTGTCAGATTGCTGCTATTAATACTTGACCGGTAGATCAAGTTAAGGGATGTCAAATTGAGAACTTGCTTGACTGAAGTTTCCGTGGAGGAATGTTCCGAAGGAAATTTTTCGGTCTAATGGACCATTATCATGTTAAATGAATTGTTATTTAATGATGAGTTCTATATAAGGGATAATTATCCTAGTGTTCTGTTGGGTTGACCAGAATATAAGGAACCCCAGAATAAAATTTGGATCTTAAGAAAAAGAGCTGTCCTCTACCTTGCGAGATGAGGACATCTCGCACTTTTTAAGTGGGGTAGAATGTAAGATTCTTCCCCAGCCTTCGAGGTATACAGGAGTAAGAATCTCCCTTTCTGATCTTATAATTATTCCCTCTCTAAAATAAAAGAAAGTTTCTGTTTAAAATAGGAATACCCTTTTCCTAAAATACTTCTCAGGAGTCACGCCTATTTTAAGGATTTAGAACAATGAGTTTAGAAGTGAGAATCGGTGTTTTGGATACCAAGGTTTTGGTTTTCATTCGAGTATGGCCCAAAAGAAGTTCTTTATCTCTTGGGGAGTATAAGAAGTTATCCCCCAGATATTGTGATCCTTATATCTGAATTCAATGAAAGTAGGTGACTTAGCCTACAAGTTTCTTTTATCTCCTCATCTCAAAATTCTTAATGCCTTCTATAGAAAAATGTGTCAAACACAAATCATGGAAAGACGGTAAAACTTCAGTGGCAAGTTACCGTTGGCTTCTAGGTTACGCTAGCTCCTTCCTTTATATAAGTCGTAACTTTTACTTGTCGCTCACAGTAATCTTACTCCCATCAATCTCCTTTCTTTCTTAATCTCCTTCATGGCTTGGCAACAAGAACTAGTTTTATCCATGATGATTTCTCACCTTCAAGACGCAAGAGAGTCTGTGAAGAAAGACTTTATAGAACAATATGAGCGCTCACTTTTTCCTCACCTAGGAACTTCTGTAGCGCAGACCAAATGGCGGACCTATCAAAACATAACTAGGGTAACACCCTGGGGTCAGCAGCACTTTCGTAACAATGTCCGCTTGGCCAGGGTTATTGAAGCTTTGGGTTTGGGTCCCCGATACTACTGCGTCATGAGATCAAGGCATCTTGGGTTTTCTGAGCGGGTCTTTTTACTGGCGTGTTTTCTTCCTCATGAGAAGATATGCCTTTATCCCGTTTTTGGCTTGCCTCTCAGAGGTCCTTTTGATAGATCACCTCATACCACTGAGATAGGTGCGGCAATAACCAGCAGAATCATTCCCATAGATGAGTTACCCTATACTTGTGCAGCTTGTGAGGACTGCTTTTGTGACCATATGATGGACGGGCTTATGGAAGTGTAAAGAGTTTCTCTATCTTTACTGTATAAGTTCCGAGAATGAATAAAGTTTATATCTTGTTCTTATTTTGAATCTTGCTCTCTTTAAGACTTTTCTTGGTGGTTAATCGTGATTAAAATTTTTCTCTAAGTCTCATATTCGTGCATCTTGCGAAATTATTCCAAGTTGCGAGATGAGGACATCTCGCGTTTTTTAAGTGGGGTAGAATGTAAGATTCCTCCCCCAACCCCTTTTTGATGTCTAGTATCTTCCCCTGTAATCAATCCCTCTTCAGAAATATAAAGACCTTGTTTCTAATTGTTTTAGCCTAGAGAGAGAAAATTATTCTAGAGAGAGAATATTCAGATTATGAATATTTTTGGATAGAAAAATAACTCATCTTATTAAAATAAGTTCCCCTGAAACAGAAATTCAAAAAGAATTTTCCAATGTGCAATTGGAGTTAATTGGAAATAGGTATAAAGAACCTTAGTCTAAAGGGTTTAGATTTTCAGAAATTTTTTGATTATGGTCCAATTAAGGTTCCTATGGGCCAATAGCATCAATCCATGTGTAGGGAGGAGATAAATCCAAATTGTAAAAGAAGATACCCAAAATTGAGTAAATGTTCACATAAGATGAAGAGTTGAAAATGTACAAGGTTTATTAGTAAATAAACACATATGTAAGGAAGGGGAGTTCTTTAAAGGAGGTGCATATTTCACATAAGATGAAGAGTTGAAAATGTACAAGGTTTATTAGTAAATAAACACATATGTAAGGAAGGGAAGTTCTTTAAAGGAGGTGCATATTTCACATAAGATGAAGAGTTGAAAATGTACAAGGTTTATTAGTAAATAAACACATATGTAAGGAAGGGAAGTTCTTTAAAGGAGGTGCATATTTCACATAAGATGAAGAGTTGAAAATGTACAAGGTTTATTAGTAAAAAAACTATGAGCAATATTAAAAATATGAGATATTTTGGGAATAATGATTTTATTATGACACATATGTAAGGAAGGGGAGTCCCTTAAATGCTCACATAAGATGAAGAGTTGAAAATGTACAAGGTTTATTAGTAAAAAACTATGAGCAATATTAAAATGATTCCATTATGACACATATGTAAGGAAGGGGAGTTTTTTTAAAGGAGGTGCATATTTCACATAAGATGAAGAGTTGAAAATGTACAAGGTTTATTAATAAAAAACTATGAACAATATTAAAATGATTCCATTATGACACATATGTAAGGAAGGGGAGTTCTTTAAAGGAGGTGCATATTTCACATGCTTGAATGAGTTTAAAACTCATAAAAATTGAGATATTTTATCTCTCCTCTCTCCTAATTCAAGTCTAGTTCCAAAAAGTTAGCTTAAGTGACCTAAAAATGGTCAAAAAGTGACCAAACTGACTTGGAAAATTCTAGAATCAGTTTGTTTGGTTAGGAGCTCAAATTTTCCTATAAATAGAAGCCTCCCCTTGTTGAAAAAATATAGTCTCTTATGCTTTGTTACTCTACTCCACCTAAGCCAAAATATATAGTCTCTTATGCTTGTTACTCTACTCCACCTAAGCCAAATTAGATAGAGTCTTATGCTTTGTTACTCTACTCCACCTAAGCCAAATTAGATAGTGTCTTATGCTTTGTTACTCTACTCCACCTAAGCCAAATTAGATAGTGTCTTATGCTTTGTTACTCTACTCCTCCTAAGCCAAAATATATAGTCTCTTATGCTTTGTTACTCTACTCCACCTAAGCCAAAATATAGAGTGTCTTATGCGTTATTACTCTACTCCACCTAAGCCAAAATATAGAGTGTCTTAGGCATTGTTACTCTACTCTACCTAAGCCAAGAACTGTGAATTCTTTAATAATTCACTAGTTTTTGATACTTCTCTCTTTCTTCAATCCCCATTGGTGGCTTCATCAACACACTAAACCAATTGATTGGTTGGGGGCCTCTACCGTGAATAAAGAATCAAGCAAATTATAAGGTAAGTATATTGAATTTTGATCTTTTCTATAATTACTCAATGATTCTCTCTTCTCAACCCCTCTCAAGCTTGAGAAGTTTAATTGGTATGGTTTTTTTTAAATGCTATTGAAGTTAATTGGTGAATAGTAGTGAAGAGTTACATAATTTAATAAATGCTATAGAAGTTAATTTCCACTTATATTTAAATTCTAATGGTCAAGAAATGGTCATACTCATGACCCATTCTCAATCCAAATGAAGCTTTTCATAAAGCTTTTCCTTAATCCAAGATTAAGCTATGCTTGAGGCCAAATTAATGGCTTTTTGCTATGCTTTTAGTTTATGCACATTGATGATTCAATCCATTATGGATTGATGACCCAATTAGAGACCATTCTAATTGTTTTCTTAATGATCCAATTAGAGACCATTATGGATTGATGATCCAATTAGAGACCATTCTAATTATTTCTTTAATGATGAGCTTTATCCCTTAGAAAAAAAATTGAGATTTATCAGTCATAGTAGCGGAGCTATGGCAAAATTTTTATAGAAATCACGCATAAAATAAATTCATTCAAAGCATAAAAAGAGGACTTCCTACCATATCCTAGGAACTATCATCCTAGATTAATTAAAAGAATATTATTATGCATGAAGATATGGATGTTTGCATGTAGATGTAGAGGTATGGATGTGAGTGTGAATGTGGAGGTGGATGTATGCATGTAGATGTAGATGTATAGATATAGATGTAGATGTGGAGGTGGGTGGATGCATGTAGATGTAGATGTATAGGTGTAGGTGAGAATGGAGATGTGGATGTATACATGTAGATGTAGATGTATAGATGTAGATGTGAATAGAGATGTGGATGTATACATGTAGATGTAGATGTATAGATGTAGATGTGGATGTGAAGGTGGGTGGATGCATGAAGATGTAGATGTATAGATGTAGATGAGAATGGAGATGTGGATGTATATATGTAGATGTAGATGTATAGATGTAGATGTGAATAGAGATGTGGATGTATACATGTAGATGTAGATGTATAGATGTAGATGGGAATGGAGATGTGGATGTATACGTAGATGTAGATGTATAGATGTAGATGTGAATGGAGATGTGGATGTATGCATGTAGATGTAGGTGTATAGACGTAGATGTGGATGTAGAGGTGGATGTATGCATGTAGATGTAGATGTATAGATGTGGATGTGAATGTGGAGTGGATGTATGCATGTAGATGTAGATGTATGGAGGTGAATGTGAATGTGGATGTGGATGTATGCATAGGGATGTAGATGTATGCATGTAGATGTGAATGTACACATATAGTTGTGGATATATGGATGTGAATATACGATTGTGATGTGAGGGAATATGAAGTGATGAGATGGAAATGATGTGATGGGATGAGTATACATATAAATGGAATATGGAATAAGTAATGTAGATTGAGGAGGGATAATGTGGAAAAATGAAAGTTAAAATAGAAATTGTATTATAAACTGTTTGTAAATGCTGTTTGTAAATGCTGTTTGTAAATGATTGTTGGAGTCAATGAAGGACGTCTCGCGTAGCAAGGTCGGCCGAGGTCTTGACCAGCCTCGGTGCGATTAAAATGGTGAGCTTCCGGTACGGTGGATGAGGGGCCAAGGAAGCGGCCTATGCGTGAAGCGCTAGGTTACCTGCGAAGGATCCTAGAGGGTGCTGACCATACGGTGCTCGGGCTCTGGGTCGCCTAGGATACCCACGCGTGCGTCGAGGAAGATATTGGAACAGAGTTGGAGTTGTTTTTTGAAATCGAGCATGGATCTGGTTGATTGACCTTGCTGGTCTTCAATGGATGAGTCCATGGCTCCTTATATGGATCTGTTGGTTGATCTTGCTGATCTTCAACGAGAGTCCATCTTGTTAAGTGATTATATTGCCAAGTATTATGGGCTAGGAACTATCGAAACGGCTCCTGAGCGTTCTAGTTGCCAATGATGCCATAGATACTCTGATGAAGGAATGATGGGAAATTAAGAATCAATTGGATAAATTGGAAGATGGTGATCAATGATACTATGGTTTTATTAAAGGATTGTTTTAAACTGGTTGAATCTGGTTGAAAAAGGGCAATTTCATATTGGGTGTGTGAGTGGTGTGACTAGTTTTATTTTGCATGAACATCCGGCTAGGGGGCCTTGGAACTCTTTTCCTTGGTACCCGGGACAAAACCTAACCAAATTTTTAATTGGATCCCATCACTACAGTGGTTGGGCGGTTGGCTAACCCATGGGATTGGATGGGGTTAGGCTGGACTGATGGATCCGTAAATCGAGACTCAAACTTTTGTTTTTACGATAGGAAAAAAAAAATCAAAAAATCCCGGACAGTAACTGTTCTATGGATAGGAATCAACGGCTGTGCCTCTTGAATGGGGAAAAAAGCGTTGATCCCAATGATCCAAGTGCAAGTTTCTTCCTTGAACTGACTAAGTATCTTATAGATGTAATCGGATCATCTCGATCAGAAATGATCTTGACTACGTTAGAGTAAAAAGTTATCCTGGTGGAATCGCCCGTACTTTCCGGTAAAGGAAGTTTTTTCGGGTTCGGTTTTGGAACAACCGACGGATTAGTCTCTTATCCGGATATCCGTGGGCGAGGCCCCGAGTGTGGGACCCCTGTCCCGCGCGAGAAGCGCTACTTCCGCTGCCAGTACCCCGAATCCGTTGCTCGGTGGGAACAGGGATCCTACAGTTGGTATCAGAGCATTTGGTTAATAAAGATCAACTGAGAAGATAAATATGTCAAAAATTTATCAAGAAACACAAAAAGGTTATAATTGTGTGATATAACTCATACAATTTGATATTCAAACTGAAATTCATAATTTGGTAATTAGTTCTTCAGATGGAAGTACCGCAATTATATAGAAACTCTGACTTGCTTGAGGCCTAGACATGATAGTATTTACCTTATAATTCCAAGGGCCGTGACTACCCGTATATACCGAGAGTATACTGCAGCTCTTTACTGACAGTATATACGAGTAAATCTAAGACTTGAAATTATAAGCGTTAATGCTATCTAGATGATGATTTCGAATGTGATTGATATGATTTTTAATTCTGTTTGAGAATGAATGAATTGATTTGGATTCTGATTGAAAATGCTGATTGAAAAATGTTGATTTTTAAAAATTAGTTGAAATATAATGAAACCACAATGAGGGGGAATGGGACGAGTCCCTGTGATGATATTCATAACTAGAATGATGATAATGAATTCAGCAAATCACTATGAGATTAGTGGGTTGTGCTGTCAGATTGCTGCTATTAATACTTGACCGGTAGATCAAGTTAAGGGATGTCAAATTGAGAACTTGCTTGACTGAAGTTTCCGTGGAGGAATGTTCCGAAGGAAATTTTTCGGTCTAATGGACCATTATCATGTTAAATGAATTGTTATTTAATGATGAGTTCTATATAAGGAATAATTATCCCAGTGTTCTGTTGGGTTGACCAGAATATAAGGAACCCCAGAATAAAATTTGGATCTTAAGAAAAAGAGCTGTCCTCTACCTTGCGAGATGAGGACATCTCGCACTTTTTAAGTGGGGTAGAATGTAAGATTCTTCCCCAGCCTTCGAGGTATACAGGAGTAAGAATCTCCCTTTCTGATCTTATAATTATTCCCTCTCTAAAATAAAAGAAAGTTTCTGTTTAAAATAGGAATACCCTTTTCCTAAAATACTTCTCAGGAGTCACGCCTATTTTAAGGATTTAGAACAATGAGTTTAGAAGTGAGAATCGGTGTTTTGGATACCAAGGTTTTGGTTTTCATTCGAGTATGGCCCAAAAGAAGTTCTTTATCTCTTGGGGAGTATAAGAAGTTATCCCCCAGATATTGTGATCCTTATATCTGAATTCAATGAAAGTAGGTGACTTAGCCTACAAGTTTCTTTTATCTCCTCATCTCAAAATTCTTAATGCCTTCTATAGAAAAATGTGTCAAACACAAATCATGGAAAGACGGTAAAACTTCAGTGGCAAGTTACCGTTGGCTTCTAGGTTACGCTAGCTCCTTCCTTTATATAAGTCGTAACTTTTACTTGTCGCTCACAGTAATCTTACTCCCATCAATCTCCTTTCTTTCTTAATCTCCTTCATGGCTTGGCAACAAGAACTAGTTTTATCCATGATGATTTCTCACCTTCAAGACGCAAGAGAGTCTGTGAAGAAAGACTTTATAGAACAATATGAGCGCTCACTTTTTCCTCACCTAGGAACTTCTGTAGCGCAGACCAAATGGCGGACCTATCAAAACATAACTAGGGTAACACCCTGGGGTCAGCAGCACTTTCGTAACAATGTCCGCTTGGCCAGGGTTATTGAAGCTTTGGGTTTGGGTCCCCGATACTACTGCGTCATGAGATCAAGGCATCTTGGGTTTTCTGAGTGGGTCTTTTTACTGGCGTGTTTTCTTCCTCATGAGAAGATATGCCTTTATCCCGTTTTTGGCTTGCCTCTCAGAGGTCCTTTTGATAGATCACCTCATACCACTGAGATAGGTGCGGCAATAACCAGCAGAATCATTCCCATAGATGAGTTACCCTATACTTGTGCAGCTTGTGAGGACTGCTTTTGTGACCATATGATGGACGGGCTTATGGAAGTGTAAAGAGTTTCTCTATCTTTACTGTATAAGTTCCGAGAATGAATAAAGTTTATATCTTGTTCTTATTTTGAATCTTGCTCTCTTTAAGACTTTTCTTGGTGGTTAATCGTGATTAAAATTTTTCTCTAAGTCTCATATTCGTGCATCTTGCGAAATTATTCCAAGTTGCGAGATAAGGACATCTCGCGTTTTTTAAGTGGGGTAGAATGTAAGATTCCTCCCCCAACCCCTTTTTGATGTCTAGTATCTTCCCCTGTAATCAATCCCTCTTCAGAAATATAAAGACCTTGTTTCTAATTGTTTTAGCCTAGAGAGAGAAAATTATTCTAGAGAGAGAATATTCAGATTATGAATATTTTTGGATAGAAAAATAACTCATCTTATTAAAATAAGTTCCCCTGAAACAGAAATTCAAAAAGAATTTTCCAATGTGCAATTGGAGTTAATTGGAAATAGGTATAAAGAACCTTAGTCTAAAGGGTTTAGATTTTCAGAAATTTTTTGATTATGGTCCAATTAAGGTTCCTATGGGCCAATAGCATCAATCCATGTGTAGGGAGGAGATAAATCCAAATTGTAAAAGAAGATACCCAAAATTGAGTAAATGTTCACATAAGATGAAGAGTTGAAAATGTACAAGGTTTATTAGTAAATAAACACATATGTAAGGAAGGGGAGTTCTTTAAAGGAGGTGCATATTTCACATAAGATGAAGAGTTGAAAATGTACAAGGTTTATTAGTAAATAAACACATATGTAAGGAAGGGAAGTTCTTTAAAGGAGGTGCATATTTCACATAAGATGAAGAGTTGAAAATGTACAAGGTTTATTAGTAAATAAACACATATGTAAGGAAGGGAAGTTCTTTAAAGGAGGTGCATATTTCACATAAGATGAAGAGTTGAAAATGTACAAGGTTTATTAGTAAAAAAACTATGAGCAATATTAAAAATATGAGATATTTTGGGAATAATGATTTTATTATGACACATATGTAAGGAAGGGGAGTCCCTTAAATGCTCACATAAGATGAAGAGTTGAAAATGTACAAGGTTTATTAGTAAAAAACTATGAGCAATATTAAAATGATTCCATTATGACACATATGTAAGGAAGGGGAGTTTTTTTAAAGGAGGTGCATATTTCACATAAGATGAAGAGTTGAAAATGTACAAGGTTTATTAATAAAAAACTATGAACAATATTAAAATGATTCCATTATGACACATATGTAAGGAAGGGGAGTTCTTTAAAGGAGGTGCATATTTCACATGCTTGAATGAGTTTAAAACTCATAAAAATTGAGATATTTTATCTCTCCTCTCTCCTAATTCAAGTCTAGTTCCAAAAAGTTAGCTTAAGTGACCTAAAAATGGTCAAAAAGTGACCAAACTGACTTGGAAAATTCTAGAATCAGTTTGTTTGGTTAGGAGCTCAAATTTTCCTATAAATAGAAGCCTCCCCTTGTTGAAAAAATATAGTCTCTTATGCTTTGTTACTCTACTCCACCTAAGCCAAAATATATAGTCTCTTATGCTTGTTACTCTACTCCACCTAAGCCAAATTAGATAGAGTCTTATGCTTTGTTACTCTACTCCACCTAAGCCAAATTAGATAGTGTCTTATGCTTTGTTACTCTACTCCACCTAAGCCAAATTAGATAGTGTCTTATGCTTTGTTACTCTACTCCTCCTAAGCCAAAATATATAGTCTCTTATGCTTTGTTACTCTACTCCACCTAAGCCAAAATATAGAGTGTCTTATGCGTTATTACTCTACTCCACCTAAGCCAAAATATAGAGTGTCTTAGGCATTGTTACTCTACTCTACCTAAGCCAAGAACTGTGAATTCTTTAATAATTCACTAGTTTTTGATACTTCTCTCTTTCTTCAATCCCCATTGGTGGCTTCATCAACACACTAAACCAATTGATTGGTTGGGGGCCTCTACCGTGAATAAAGAATCAAGCAAATTATAAGGTAAGTATATTGAATTTTGATCTTTTCTATAATTACTCAATGATTCTCTCTTCTCAACCCCTCTCAAGCTTGAGAAGTTTAATTGGTATGGTTTTTTTTAAATGCTATTGAAGTTAATTGGTGAATAGTAGTGAAGAGTTACATAATTTAATAAATGCTATAGAAGTTAATTTCCACTTATATTTAAATTCTAATGGTCAAGAAATGGTCATACTCATGACCCATTCTCAATCCAAATGAAGCTTTTCATAAAGCTTTTCCTTAATCCAAGATTAAGCTATGCTTGAGGCCAAATTAATGGCTTTTTGCTATGCTTTTAGTTTATGCACATTGATGATTCAATCCATTATGGATTGATGACCCAATTAGAGACCATTCTAATTGTTTTCTTAATGATCCAATTAGAGACCATTATGGATTGATGATCCAATTAGAGACCATTCTAATTATTTCTTTAATGATGAGCTTTATCCCTTAGAAAAAAAATTGAGATTTATCAGTCATAGTAGCGGAGCTATGGCAAAATTTTTATAGAAATCACGCATAAAATAAATTCATTCAAAGCATAAAAAGAGGACTTCCTACCATATCCTAGGAACTATCATCCTAGATTAATTAAAAGAATATTATTATGCATGAAGATATGGATGTTTGCATGTAGATGTAGAGGTATGGATGTGAGTGTGAATGTGGAGGTGGATGTATGCATGTAGATGTAGATGTATAGATATAGATGTAGATGTGGAGGTGGGTGGATGCATGTAGATGTAGATGTATAGGTGTAGGTGAGAATGGAGATGTGGATGTATACATGTAGATGTAGATGTATAGATGTAGATGTGAATAGAGATGTGGATGTATACATGTAGATGTAGATGTATAGATGTAGATGTGGATGTGAAGGTGGGTGGATGCATGAAGATGTAGATGTATAGATGTAGATGAGAATGGAGATGTGGATGTATATATGTAGATGTAGATGTATAGATGTAGATGTGAATAGAGATGTGGATGTATACATGTAGATGTAGATGTATAGATGTAGATGGGAATGGAGATGTGGATGTATACGTAGATGTAGATGTATAGATGTAGATGTGAATGGAGATGTGGATGTATGCATGTAGATGTAGGTGTATAGACGTAGATGTGGATGTAGAGGTGGATGTATGCATGTAGATGTAGATGTATAGATGTGGATGTGAATGTGGAGTGGATGTATGCATGTAGATGTAGATGTATGGAGGTGAATATGAATGTGGATGTGGATGTATGCATAGGGATGTAGATGTATGCATGTAGATGTGAATGTACACATATAGTTGTGGATATATGGATGTGAATATACGATTGTGATGTGAGGGAATCTGAAGTGATGAGATGGAAATGATGTGATGGGATGAGTATACATATAAATGGAATATGGAATAAGTAATGTAGATTGAGGAGGGATAATGTGGAAAAATGAAAGTTAAAATAGAAATTGTATTATAAACTGTTTGTAAATGCTGTTTGTAAATGATTGTTTTATGTCAAGAATGCTGGGGGGAGCATTTTGACCGTCTTGTGATTAAGGTCGTGATGAGAAAGTTGCAACTGCTGACGGGGAGTCAATGAAGGACGTCTCGCGTAGCAAGGTCGGCCGAGGTCTTGACCAGCCTCGGTGCGATTAAAATGGTGAGCTTTCGGTACGGTGGATGAGGGGCCAAGGAAGCGGCCTATGCGTGAAGCGCTAGGTTACCTGCGAAGGATCCTAGAGGGTGCTGACCATACGGTGCTCGGGCTCTGGGTCGCCTAGGATACCCACGCGTGCGTCGAGGAAGATATTGGAACAGAGTTGGAGTTGTTTTCTGAAATCGAGCATGGATCTGGTTGATTGACCTTGCTGGTCTTCAATGGATGAGTCCATGGCTCCTTATATGGATCTTTTGGTTGATCTTGCTGATCTTCAACGAGAGTCCATCTTGTTAAGTGATTATATTGCCAAGTATTATGGGCTAGGAACTATCGAAACGGCTCCTGAGCGTTCTAGTTGCCAATGATGCCATAGATACTCTGATGAAGGAATGATGGGAAATTAAGAATCAATTGGATAAATTGGAAGATGGTGATCAATGATACTATGGTTTTATTAAAGGATTGTTTTAAACTGGTTGAATCTGGTTGAAAAAAGGCAATTTCATATTGGGTGTGTGAGTGGTGTGACTAGTTTTATTTTGCATGAACATCCGGCTAGGGGGCCTTGGAACTCTTTTCCTTGGTACCCGGGACAAAACCTAACCAAATTTTTAATTGGATCCCATCACTACAGTGGTTGGGCGGTTGGCTAACCCATGGGATTGGATGGGGTTAGGCTGGACTGATGGATCCGTAAATCGAGACTCAAACTTTTGTTTTTACGATAGAAAAAAAAAATCAAAAAATCCCGGACAGTAACTGTTCTATGGATAGGAATCAACGGCTGTGCCTCTTGAATGGGGAAAAAAGCGTTGATCCCAATGATCCAAGTGCAAGTTTCTTCCTTGAACTGACTAAGTATCTTATAGATGTAATCGGATCATCTCGATCAGAAATGATCTTGACTACGTTAGAGTAAAAAGTTATCCTGGTGGAATCGCCCGTACTTTCCGGTAAAGGAAGTTTTTTCGGGTTCGGTTTTGGAGCAACCGACAGATTAGTCTCTTATCCGGATATCCGTGGGCGAGGCCCCGAGTGTGGGACCCCTGTCCCGCGCGAGAAGCGCTACTTCCGCTGCCAGTACCCCGAATCCGTTGCTCGGTGGGAACAGGGATCCTACAGTATGACCATTTCTTGACCATTAGAATTTAAATATAAGTGGAAATTAACTTCTATAACATTTATTAAATTATGTAACTCTTCACTACTATTCACCAATTAACTTCAATAGCATTTAAAAAAAACCATACCAATTAAACTTCTCAAGCTTGAGAGGGGTTGAGAAGAGAGAATCATTGAGTAATTATAGAAAAGATCAAAATTCAATATACTTACCTTATAATTTGCTTGATTCTTTATTCACGGTAGAGGCCCCCAACCAATCAATTGGTTTAGTGTGTTGATGAAGCCACCAATGGGGATTGAAGAAAGAGAGAAGTATCAAAAACTAGTGAATTATTAAAGAATTCACAGTTCTTGGCTTAGGTAGAGTAGAGTAACAATGCCTAAGACACTCTATATTTTGGCTTAGGTGGAGTAGAGTAATAACGCATAAGACACTCTATATTTTGGCTTAGGTGGAGTAGAGTAACAAAGCATAAGAGACTATATATTTTGGCTTAGGAGGAGCAGAGTAACAAAGCATAAGACACTATCTAATTTGGCTTAGGTGGAGTAGAGTAACAAAGCATAAGACTCTATCTAATTTGGCTTAGGTGGAGTAGAGTAACAAGCATAAGAGACTATATATTTTGGCTTAGGTGGAGTAGAGTAACAAAGCATAAGAGACTATATTTTTTTCAACAAGGGGAGGCTTCTATTTATAGGAAAATTTGAGCTCCTAACCAAACAAACTGATTCTAGAATTTTCCAAGTCAGTTTGGTCACTTTTTGACCATTTTTAGGTCACTTAAGCTAACTTTTTGGAACTAGACTTGAATTAGGAGAGAGGAGAGATAAAATATCTCAATTTTTATGAGTTTTAAACTCATTCAAGCATGTGAAATATGCACCTCCTTTAAAGAACTCCCCTTCCTTACATATGTGTCATAATGGAATCATTTTAATATTGCTCATAGTTTTTTATTAATAAACCTTGTACATTTTCAACTCTTCATCTTATGTGAAATATGCACCTCCTTTAAAAAAACTCCCCTTCCTTACATATGTGTCATAATGGAATCATTTTAATATTGCTCATAGTTTTTTACTAATAAACCTTGTACATTTTCAACTCTTCATCTTATGTGAGCATTTAAGGGACTCCCCTTCCTTACATATGTGTCATAATAAAATCATTATTCCCAAAATATCTCATATTTTTAATATTGCTCATAGTTTTTTTTACTAATAAACCTTGTACATTTTCAACTCTTCATCTTATGTGAAATATGCACCTCCTTTAAAGAACTTCCCTTCCTTACATATGTGTTTATTTACTAATAAACCTTGTACATTTTCAACTCTTCATCTTATGTGAAATATGCACCTCCTTTAAAGAACTTCCCTTCCTTACATATGTGTTTATTTACTAATAAACCTTGTATATTTTCAACTCTTCATCTTATGTGAAATATGCACCTCCTTTAAAGAACTCCCCTTCCTTACATATGTGTTTATTTACTAATAAACCTTGTACATTTTCAACTCTTCATCTTATGTGAACATTTACTCAATTTTGGGTATCTTCTTTTACAATTTGGATTTATCTCCTCCCTACACATGGATTGATGCTATTGGCCCATAGGAACCTTAATTGGACCATAATCAAAAAAATTTTGAAAATCTAAACCCTTTAGACTAAGGTTCTTTATACCTATTTCCAATTAACTCCAATTGCACATTGGAAAATTCTTTTTGAATTTCTGTTTCAGGGGAACTTATTTTAATAAGATGAGTTATTTTTCTATCCAAAAATATTCATAATCTGAATATTCTCTCTCTAGAATAATTTTCTCTCTCTAGGCTAAAACAATTAGAAACAAGGTCTTTATATTTCTGAAGAGGGATTGATTACAGGGGAAGATACTAGACATCAAAAAGGGGTTGGGGGAGGAATCTTACAGAAAACACCAATATGTCATCCAGAAACACCACCACAAAGTCATCCAAGTTCTCCTGAAACATGCGATTCATCACACTAAAAATTATCAAAAGCCTTCATTAATCCAAATGGCATCACAACAAATTCATAATGCCCAAAATGCATTCTAAACGCAGTCTTTGCTATATCATTGTCTTTGATGCAAATCTGATGATAGCTATATCACAAATCAATTTAAGAAAATATGCAACTTCTTGCAAGCCGATCAAAAAGCTCCCCCATTCTTGGCAATGGGTACTTATTCTTGATCATAAACTTATTGAGCCCCCTGTAATCAACACACAGTCGCATAGTCTCATCCTTCTTCTTTATGGAGAGAACATGAGCATCCCATGGTGACACACTGGGCCTAATAAATCCCTGCTCAAGAAATTTTTGCAATTGCATTTTCAGTTTTATACTTTTCTCCATAGATAAACAATAAGGAGCTCTACATACAAGTACTACATTAGGTATAATCTCTATTTTGTGATCTACAAATCTATGTGGAGGCAATTCAGTCAAATCATCAAGAAACAAATTCTGAAATTCCTAAAGTAAAGGATGTTCATCACCCTTTTTCTATTATTTAAAACTTTATGTGAGCAATTTCATGGCATATACCTGACAACCTTTTCTTGTTTTGCTGATGTAACAAGCTGCATACAGACATCATTCTAAATTCTACATCACCTCTTTGACCCTATAAGAAATAATCTTTACCGTCATCTCCAATCATGCAAACCCGCTTCTCATGGCATAATATTCTAGCCTTTCTTGGCACTAACCAATCCATCCATAAAATGGCATCATACCAAAGGCAACACATGGAAATCTACTTTTGACTTGAGGTCACCTTGATGAAAGACATATTCTTGACATGCTCTTAATATGTATGTTGCTTTGCCAAAGCAAGCTCTACAATAAGCTTCTTTTTTATAAAATTCAATTATTCCTAACTGTTTTACCATGTGAGGTGATAGAAAACCATGGGTGCTTCCCAAGTCGTAGGAATTCAATCTAGTAGCCCATCTTGTGGTCCCTAATGTTGTACAAATGTGTCATAATGTAATGAAGCAAATATTCTAATGTATATTTGTGAAATTATGCTTTGATACTTAGTCTCAACTCAATGGTAAATTATAGTATTGAAGTGCAAATACTCTTGGTTTATGCTTCCGATTTGCTATAGAAGTATTAGAATCATGTTTCCTTACTCTTTCAAAGAGAAGGATGACAGTTGGACCCCAAGAAGCTTGCACTGTATTTGTTGGTCATTTAACATGGCAAAAAGGATTAGTAAACACTTGCATGGTAGAAATAATTACTGAACACTTGCATGCCTCTGTTTCTGGAAAAGGCACAGCTAATGTTCATGTCTCTAGAAGTGATGCAGAGATTGAGAAGCTCCATTGAGAGCTTGTTCAATTTAAGGCTGATTTGAACCTACCAATGGTTTAATTGACCTTAGAGGATCAACAAAAGAGTTTTCAAGATAAAAATAATATCAAGTTTATTGCTTCCTAGATGAGACATGTTGATCCCAATGTTCTTCCATGCTCTTATTTGCATGTGTGAGAGGTGCTGAAAACTATGATAACAAGAGTGTAATGCACGAGGAATCTAGAGTCATCTCCCATCATGGAGAATGTCAACAAGTTACTTCACACATGCACTAGGATTGAGGCTCTCATATAGAGAGCCATTCTCAACATGCGGAAGAGAAAATAGAGATCTCCTTCCAAAGAACCTTTTGTTTCACTTATTTTATATTAAAGGCATCATACTTTCAAGGCAAATGAAAAGGATGTGAAATGCGACACCTACAGTGGCAAGAGAGACATTAGTAAGGCATTTGCATTTGTTTGGCAGTTTGAGGTTGCTTTTACTGATGATGAATTTATAGAGAAGTCTATGCTTCGCCATGTGGGTATGCATCTCAAAGACATTACATGTGATTGGTGGATGGAT
Organism: Cibotium barometz; assembly: GCF_041138505.1. Classification (NCBI taxonomy): domain Eukaryota; kingdom Viridiplantae; phylum Streptophyta; class Polypodiopsida; order Cyatheales; family Cibotiaceae; genus Cibotium; species Cibotium barometz. The sequence goes on along the minus strand of NC_141053.1, from coordinate 30,986,528 downwards.
AAATTGATGTATGGCACTACTGCCAAAACATGAACTTATTTCAAAAATCACTTTTATAAGTAGCTTGATATAGAGAAGTCTATGCTTCGCCATGTGGGTATGCATCTCAAAGACATTACATGTGATTGGTGGATGGATAAACTGATGTATGGCACTACTGCCAAAACATGAACTTATTTCAAAACTCACTTTTATAAGTAGCTTTTACCTCTTAATTTCGAGAAGGAAGTCATAATTTGGAGAAGGAAGTCATAAAGAATGAGACTTGTTTGTCCGACTGTTGGAACATGAATCTGTTAATGCATATGTGGGCAAATTCACTTGTTAATGGCTTAAAGTTACTCCCACCTTTAATATTATAGAAGAGAAGAAGATACAAAAGAGTAGAAAATATGAAAATTTGACTCTGGTTTACATCTTGTCATTCAAAAGAGCCTTACCCTGTATCCTAATAGTACTCTTAGGCACATGATGCACTTAACCACCATCACTCTCACAGGAGTTACATGAGGAAGGGACCTCTCTTAAAAAAGAATGTGACCAATAATATAGGGAAAAATAAAGAGAAAATCAAGACCCGTCCACGGTTGGATATAACAAGAATTGTAAAGAAAGGATAAAGTTATAAAGGATTTATGGCCTAGATATGTCTCAAAAAAGATAGCCGCTTTAAGAAAATGTCCCACCTATTAATAAAGAGTACAAAAATCACTAAAAAAGTTTCCAATGTGGCCAGAAAAGACACATGAAGAAGGATTACCCCCACTATTTCAAAAAGAGGATTCCCTCTAGAAGCACAAAAGGTGACTCCAAATGCTATTCCAATGTACATGGAAACATAAGGGAAGATCAAAAGAGCAAAGAGTTGCTTAAAACATGTGGAGAGGTTAATAATCACGATGCACTAGTCCTTTTTAATGATGGATCTATAAATAATTTCATATCCTTTATGTTGAATACATTGGGAATAGAGTATTACTCTATTGATACATGAAGTTGCTTTCTAGGTGCTTAAAACACATGTGCCTCCTATCATTGAAAAGCTTTGCCATCCAAATTGGGGATTATGTTGATCATTAGGATTTCTTAGTAGGCACGGTCTCATTTTTTGATGTGATTCTTGGCATGCCTTGAAGATATCACCATAACCCTCAGATTGACTATGTAAACAAGAAACTCAGCTTTGTACATAAGGAAAGAGATGTATGTACTCATGCATGCACACATGGTGCTCCTATACCCCTTGTAGATAATATTGTTTTTGGCAACAAAGAAATAAAGAGATCCATTTCTTATTACTTTCTTTTTGTTAAAAATCATGAAGAAAATGTATCCATACTAGATAATGATAGAATTGGTTTCCTTAGCATATTATCAAGATTTTGTGCACACTCACTAACAAGTCACTTAGCTCCCCAAATGCCTAAAGGTCGTCGTATAGATATTATACCTAGGAATTCACCTCCTAATAATCTACCACCATACAAAGTAAGTGTAGCTTAGTAAGAAGAGATCATGACATAAGTAAATGATCTGTTAGAAAAAGGATTGTTTAAGCCCAGTTCTTTGTCATACTGTTCTCCTTTGTTAGTTGTCTAGAAAAAGAATGGTACTTGGAGAATGTGTGTTGACTATAGAAAATTAAACAAGGTAACCATCAAGAATTGTTTCTGATTCCCAAGATTGGTAGATGCAACATGCTTTAGTTGAATTGACCTCAAGAGTTGTTATCATCATATCCTGACAAGGATGTACACAAAATTGCTTTTCAAAAATATTTTGGATTGTATGAGTTTCTCATCATGCAATTTGGTCTCTCAAATACACCTGCCACATTTAATAAGATCATGGACTTTAAATTTAGACCTCGCATGAAAGGTCACTCGTGTGTTTAATGACATTCTAATATTTTCAAAGACTGAGGAAGAACACATCTACAACATTAATCCTTATATACCCTTACATTTCCACCCTTAGTATTGCATATGGGATTATTATCTCCACATGTCCACATGAATGATGATTCCTATTCCAACACCCCCTCTTGGCGAAATGTTGTGACACTCACCCAAATATGACTCAGAGGTGACTTGCCGAGCCCAGCAATGATACATGGCATGCTACCTAACTAGCCCACCCAAACCATTGTTTATGCCCAACACACTATCCACATGTCCAGCTTACCACTCATGGTGATACACAAATAGCACCAGAGGCAATGCCTTTTTTATGAGGGTTCAATGAGACTCATCAACAACCATGACAAGCAACAACACCACAACTCTGATACCATATTGGAAGTAACAAACAGAGAGCACAGGGACATGGTGAATGCAAGGTCATGACACCTACATGAATAGGCCAACCTGAGGTCTAAGGATTCCCCACCTCTCATCCCATGCGATCACATAAAAATGTGGGGGATGAATGTGTCTTCTACAACCTTAATTCAAATATATTTATGGAACCCAAAACTAAGACAAAATAAAACATGTTCACATAACTTTTTGATGAGTATCCAAAATTAATGATGAGTAGTTACGTGATGTTTGATTCTATGGTTAGTCAATTTGGATGTGTAATCTTGGACCCTATCCAGTTAATGACCTTGATGCAAGTTGCAACAAGAATCTTCCATCTAGGAGAGGGAAGGCATTGTACAAGCTAAAATGAGGCCTCTCGAGCATGGTACGAGTTGTATATTACCACATTGGTTGGATGCAAAAGAAAAGAAGGGGAATTCGACTATCATCGATTGAGAAATGATTAAGAGAATTAAAATAAAATACCCAAGGGAGGATGAGCCCCTTGAAGATCAAACATTTTTAATGCCTCTCATAGTAGTGGACCAAATGTGTTATGTACATTGCCAACTGGCCTATTAATAAAAAAGGCCCCACTTGCATCCATGGTTGTTGCTTGTAATCTTGTATCAAAAGCACCATGTTAGAAATGGTTTAATGTTGACTCATTTCATGGGACATGTTAAATTTATTAAGCATATCAAATGCTCTCTCTTCACAAACCAATCTATTTCCAAGAAGAAGATCACAATGCATCCTCTCAAGTTGAGGCATTCCACTTAAACCAACCAATGTGCATCCTTGCTCACAAAACATCTCTAATATGCATCTCTACTATATACATGAGTGCATGACTTTTTACCAATTATTGAATCCCATTAATTTGACTGATGCTTTCTCGTAACACATCATGAGGTATGGTAACACTCACCACACCATCGTCTTACATGTATTGAGAAGCCAAGATTGACTTTCATTTTTGCATAGCCTTACTTTGTTGTCCAGCATTGTGGTAGTCTCTACAAAGGACTTCTTCACTCTCCTTTGTCATCCACCTATTTGGCCACACTTTTCATATTCTCTGGCCACGGGCACATCTGGCCACAGACCCACCCCTGACCATGCTAGACCCTCAATCCCCTCAATATCACCCTACACCTTCTCCCCGGGAAAACCTTGGCTTGATATCCTCATCTCACTATAATCTTCTCAAAATTAATCGCACCGTCCCTTGTGAATGATCTAAAACCTCACCTAGACTTTTCTCATTATTTCTTTTTTCTTTTAGGTCATCATGATCTCAACAACATTCATTAGTACTTGTTTGATGGAGTTGCCGATTTTAAAATCATCACTATTCACAGCATGGGGCCAAACTCACTCATGGCTTGTGTGATAGGCATTGGAGACTCTTTGGGTTCCCTCTAAGACCCCATCGAGCCGTGGAGGTATCCAAGGGATGCACCCAACGACAGTATCAAGTAAGGGATGAGCTCGAGCATTACTATACATCATATTATTTTAGCTTGGAATACCTACATATACTAGGCTTGTGCAAAGCTTTATCCAAATGCCGAAAATGGCTCTCTCTCTCTCTCTCTCTCTCTCTCTCTCTCTCTCTCTCTCTCTCTCTCTCTCTCTCTCTCTCTCTCTCCTGTTTTCCTCCTTTTGATGATTCGTAGGAATTCAATCTACTAGTTTAGATTTCTAATTTATGTATCTAGGGGGAGCTTGACATGTTGAGTTTTGATTAATTAATGGGTGGATATCCAAGCAAAACATTCAAGAAAAAGCATGCAGACCAAATCATCATGTCCGAGCAACTGGATGAACCTACTCAAGGCCGGATTAATGAGGTGTATAGTGAATATCCCACTTTGTTAGCATCATCATCTGTTCTCGTGAGTTGGAAAGTGTAGGTGGAATCACTACAAGACACTGCTGCCATACACGCGCGATAAGTTACAGGTGCGTGTATGGTCGCGCATGTATTTGAATAGTTGGTTAGGGTTCGATCTCATCTTCAATAAGATCCATCCTTGCCAAACGATCAACATCAATATCCATTTGATCAATTTGTAAGGCTACGATTAAATTTATTCCACTATCGATATTCTGTCCATTGATAATGGTATCGTGTCCTGATCATCCTCATCAACATCACCATCATCCTCAATGGTAGGGTCATTCTCATGATCATGAGAAATGGCATGCTCCACCTCATTATCATGATCATCTCTTATTTCTTGATCATCGATCACAAAATCTTCATTGGCATGTTCGGCATCATCTTCATTGCGGCTTGTTACATCCTCCATATGCTCCATATCAGTGAATGTATTATACATCACTTTGGAACGTGGTGCAATAGGGATGACGTACCACCATTTAATGTCATGCACCATTGGCAGATAGATAACCTACTCAAATACACATACTGCAGTAATTAATTAGCATATCAAAAGTCAAGGGGTACGCGAGCTTAGATATATATGTACATGAAACACATTAGTAAAAAAATGCATACCTGCTCACATTGTTGTGGCAATACGAGCCAATCTTTTTGCCAAAACTTTGTAGAGTCAATAGTTACATAGCCACTTGCACGGCATTTTATCGTTGCATTAGGCCCTTTTTCCACCACGTTCATTTGCCATTTGACATCCAAAGAAGCGACGAAAGTAAAGCCTAAATATGTCTTGGATTGTGCCACAATAATCATCCATTTTTCCATTAGCTCCCTCAAAGCTACTAATGACACCACAATCTTGTGCATTCCTCTTTTCATCAATTCTTTGTGTTCGAAAATGCTTGCCTTCACACTATATAGCATTGAACATAGTGCACTGGACCAAAATAGAAGCAATATTTGTGTAAGCAATGTGAATAAATATTAAAAGCAAATCACTTACAACTAATGCAAAACATTAGTTCTATGTACCTTTAACATGCATCCTCGTGCATACTCCCATTCTTCCGCCGTGATATGTAGCCCCTCGTCTCTCTCTGCTCTCTCCGTTTCCTCATGCAACCAATCAACATGGATATCATTCAAAAGTGTTGCTAGATGCTTAGGGTACGGCTTACGAGAGCCATGTTGCCTCCGAAAGAGAGCTCTTTCTGCTTGCCTTTTTGTCTTTGCATCCTTATATCTTGTAACCCATCTGCTCATCACATCACTATTAAGGATGCAAGTGAAATTGAGATCATCAATCAATGTTCTGTCAATTACTTTACTCTGTCCTTTTCCTTGAGGCACAATAGAGGTCATCCTCAAGTCCTCTTCATTGCTCCATAGTCGTGGCAAAGAGCTGTCTACTTGACCAAGAAATTTTGAAATATATACAAGAGACTCTTGTATCAACCAACCCTCGGCCATGCTTCCTTCAAGCCTTGCGCTTTCCCTCTCAAAGTCTTTTAAGGTCTTCATGAAGCGCTCTAGAAAGAACATCCAACGTGCATGCACAGTGCCACATAAAGCAATTTCATCCACTAAATGCACAATGAGATATAGTTGACTTGTGAGAATGGTTCGCGAAAAAGTCTCCTCTACCAAACAAACCACCTCCACTGCCATAACACCGCATCATCCAACGTGGCTGGATCAAATTGCTTTGGAACTAACATATCTGAAAAATAAATGAATAGTACATTATACCTCATGCACGTTCATTTTGCAAGGTATAATGAAGGGTGATCTGACATGGGTTTTACATACCTCACAAGATCGCCCATCTTATAAATACATTTTTTCAAACTCTTATTTGCACAATGGTCAATGCTAATAGGTAACTGCACACATAAGAGCACATGTATATATGGTTTATGGCATTACAAAATTTAATTTCAACGTAAAAGACTTGGAAAACACTTACTTGGAGCATCTTGTGCCAATCGTGGGACTTCAACCCATATAGTTGCTCAACGCCTCTTTTCTTAGTGGTTGTAAAGGCTCCCTTCAATGATCTCATGCATCCAGTGGGAGTACGCAAAGTGGTGATGGCTTGCTTTACCTGCTTCTCCTCTTTCTTTGATATAATCCATGGTGCAGGTGGAAGACGAACGTGCCCACCCTCCTCTCGTGGCCAAGCTTGACGCATACGTTCTGCGACCCGCAAGTCCTCCCGTACGCTAACATTGTCTCATTTACCAATAACATGTTCCCAAATACTAGATCCCACATTCTTGAAGATGTGCATGGGATCAAAAAGATGGTTGATCTTAAGATGGGTCCAATATGGTAGCCGAAAAAAAATGGAGTACCTACACAAGGGATTGCTCTATGTGATCTTTAATCCAATTAGAGACTACACAAAATAAGATTGAAAAACATTACTATACCTGTTCATGCCATCTGGAGGAAGAATATTTGTAGACTCCCAAATACGCTTCCAATCTTTTGCACGAAGTGTTTGTGGAGGAATGTTACTCTTACTAGAAGCAACATATTTAGGATGATCTGATGGGAGAAATCGATGATGATTATCGAATATGGTCTTACACAAACCGTCAGCATACTCATGTACTAACGAAGGGCCACAAACAGGACATGCATATTTACCCAATGTTTTCAAATTACCTGTTAAAATATAAATAAAAGTTAGAATAATAAAGTCAATAGTTATAATTAATATAGCCAATAGTATTAGAGTAGGGAGGTAATTAGAATTCTTACCACCCAGAACAATCGCTGTATCCTGGAAAGTCATGCATTGTCCACATCAACACTGCTTTTAAGTCGAAGTGTTGAGAGGAGGGAGGCCTACTAATGTCCACCACAACAACACCTCTCCATAGTTCCTCCAACTCATCAATCAACGGTTCGAGATAAACATCCATATGCTTGACTTTATGTTTCCCTGGAATTAGAAGGGATAACATAAGATGTCCCTTCTTGATCCGTCTCATTGATGGTGGAAGGTTGTAATTCACCAACACAACTAGCCACACACTGTATGCGGTGCTTTTAAAACTAAATGGATTCACTCCATCCATACCTAGGCCAAGTCTCAAGTTTCTGGGCTCTGTTTTAAAGCTGGGCCACTCATCTTCAATATGCTTCCAAGCAGGAGTGTTTGCGGGGAATTCTCCACATGCCATCATCCGATCGATGTGAGGAATGCCATGACATGAGCTCTGCTATGGATTTGCACTTGAACATGTGTTTGATGCGAGGAATTATAAGAAAGTGTTGCAAGACTTTACGAGGTACATCAAAACTCTTCACATCTGTTCTATACCTTGCTTCACCACAAGTGGGACAATTTTGAGCCTCCTTATGCGTCCCACGAAAGAGAATGCAATCATTGACGCATGCATGTATGCGATCATAATCCAATCCTCCAAGAGATGTCACATAGCACCTCGCTATGTCTCTTGAGGTGGGTAGTCTATTTCCCTTTGGAAGCATATTTGATAATAGCCTGCATCCAATATAATCAATTAGTCCTAAACCCTAAACCCTAAACCACTAATTCAAATTTGCAAGTTAGAATGCTTACTTCAATAATGCGTCAAGACTTGCATTGCTCCATCCATAAACTATTTGTATATTGAGTAGTTCAAGTGAAGCACGTAAAATAGAGAGTGTGCACCCTTCAAAAACGGGTGTCGATGAAGCCTTGTAAAGATGCTCTTGTTCCATATCATCGTTGTCCATACCTTTGGGATCATCCCTAAAAAGATTCCGCACCATATCATCAAACACTTCCTCTTCCACAACTTCGTGGGTGCAGGGTTATTGTCATCCCTTTCCCACTCATCTTTGACAATAGATCCCGAAGCTCCAGCATCATCTCATCCAACGCTTTGCGTGCTCTCGCTGCGCGTAGGGCACCATGTTAGGGTGTGGTACTGCATCCTACTTCAATTAGAGTATATATATTACAACTCCATTAATTTAATTTGGATACCATGAGTCATTTGAATACTATCAATTTACATCTACTCACCTCTAAACCTGTTTGATTCCATTCTCCATACATGGAGATGTGATTCAAGGTAATTTGACGCACTCGTACAATGCATCCTTGACATCGATTATACATACACTTGATCCTTTGTCCCAACCATACATCGCGATTACAATGACGCATTGTCTCATCCTCACCAAAACTGCTTGAGGAGGTTGATGACATCCTATGTACAAAAGAGAGAGTAGACACAAACTCATAATCAGTTTTTAATTAAACTATAAAAAATGCATGTATAAACGCGGCTATATCCTCAAAATTGCGTGTATCATCGCGGCTACATCCTAAAAATTGCGTGTATCAATGCAGCTATATCCTCTTCTTTGCATGTATAAACGCGGCTAAATTCTAAAAATCACATGTATAAACGTGGCTACATCCTAAAAATCGCGTGTATAAACGCAACTGATTTATTCTAAACACAAAAATACACGCGCTTTTACACGCGACGACCTGTCCATATCTAAAAATAACCCGCCTTCTCCAAATAAACATTTTTAAACTCAAGATTTGCTCTCCTTCGTCGCCGCCTCTTCCAACAGAGCACTAAACCGAAGTGCAAGGAGCAGACAAGGAGCACACACGGGTGAAGGAAACCAGCCAAAAAGAAGACTCACTTTTTCAGAGGTGAGTCAGTTTGTCCTTTGTCCTGTCTCTTTCCTTCCATTTGTTTATACTATTGTCTCTTTCCTTTATGCGTTTGTTTCCGTCCTCCTTCTCTGGTTGCCATCTGGTGAACGATTGTGACAATGGGCGAGAGTGAGCTTTTTATAAGGACAATTTGTCGGAGGTCGGTTGCTTTCAAAAAAAAAAATTTGCAGGTCGCCTGTAGAAATGCGTGTATGTCTGCGTGTGCACAGACTTTCACGAGCATATACACGCGTTTTTTGATGGGTGTATACACGCATTTTTTGACGGGTTTATACACGCAACTGTGTTTCACCCATGCTTGCTATCCAGGTTCTTCAGAGAGATGATCCCATCTGCATATGGCTTGCCTTCACTCACAAAATCATATGTGCTAGCTTGCATTTGTGCTTTGATGAAATCATGTATATACTTTTATTTTTGCAGATTCTTTATGGATCCAGGTTCTTCATCCGATCCATTTGCGTACAACAATTGGTTGATGGAGATGCTAAATCATTTTGGGCGCCATCCTGGTCCAGTTGAGCTTACAGAGTACATGAATACCCATCCCCCTCCTTCCATGCCTGGTATCTATACCCTGCCAGCGAGTATCCAGGTCACTCCACTACCGTCTATGCCTACGAGTCCGACCAGACGGCATGCAGCTTCTCCTCTTCCACGCCCACCGAGGAGACATACCCCGTCCCAAACACACTCACGCACACCCTCCCAGGCACGGTCACGTCAGGGCTCACAGCCACCATCACGTCAGAGCCACCGTCACATCAGGGCTCACAGCCACCGTCATGTAGACAATCCCCCAGTCGCGTGACTCCACCTGCAGGCAGTAGGAAGAGTGGGAGTGGAGGATGCAGCAGGTGCTTTGATGTGGGGTAGGTAGTAGAGCACACGGTAAGAGAGGAGATAGAGGGAGAAGAGTTAAAGGAGACAGTGAGGATGAGGAGGAGATGAGAGAGGTGGAGGGAGTGATCTGCTATGATGTGACGGATAGGGGCGGGATAGTGATGGATGCGTAGGGGAAAGAGGTAATGGAGTACATGCATGGGGTAGTATCAAACTTGTATAGAAATTATTTTATTAGATTTAAAGATCAAAATAGCCAATTAGTTGGGGAGGTGATAGATGTTGTACATAGTCGGTATCCCAATCCCCCACATGCGACATTCTCGGATGTATGGGGAAGGACACGAATAAGGGAGATCTTAAGTAATAAAAGATCTCACCTTAAGATACTCGCATACGATGATGGGCTAAATGTAGCTGTGGGTGGCTATCTTGCCGGAGAAACCTGCCACCACTGCGCACAAACGCAAGTGGAAGGAGGCAAAGAAACGAGCAGAGGGTGGCGTGAAGAGCAGGCAGCATGTGGAGGCTCGACGAATCCAGATGGAGACCATTGGATCTTTGCATTTCGGATCTGGCAGTGTCGAGTCATGGGAGGCAGAGTTCGTAAGTATCTTGCCACTTTCTTTGATTGTTTACTTAATTCATTGATTCTATGATTGTTTTAATCTTACAAATTGTGTTCATTATGATACAGCGCGACGGGTTACGGGGAGGAAGCCCACAGCCCACGATACTGGGTATGCTCACCGGCATAGCAAACGTGACACGTGGGCCATGTTCAAAGCCAAGGGACGTATTACAGATGCGCAGTTTGAGATAGCAATGAGACCATACGGTCGACAGGTACTTGAAAACTCTAAACAAATGATTTTGGTTTATTGAATTACATATATATATACTTATATACTATATATTACTTGAACAGGCACAAGCTCTGTTGATGATCCACCTGCCCCCCCACTGTAGAGGGTGGATGTGAGCACTCATCAAACATTCCGACCGATGTGAGCTCATCTGATCATGGAGGGAGCACCGAGTCATCATCTGGGTCTGAGTAGTACTCAGACTTATAGTATCACATTCCATATTGAGGATGTGGTTGTATATATATTTTTGTAACTGAAGCCATGGGCTACTTCGACATATGGACTCCCTTGTATATATGTGTACACATAAAATTTTGATAGTAATATTGAATCGTGAATCGATAGTATTGCATTCATGTCTGTCTTGAATCGTGTATTGATAATGTATGCATTCATGTTGTTCTTGTCTTAAATCTTCCTCGTGGATGGTCCAATGCACCCAAAAAAAAAATCCAGAGAGTGTTATTGGGTGCTCGAATGCTGGAACAGCATTCAGGTAGTACCAAATAGCACTCTCTGGATTTATTTTTTTTGCTCTCTATTCGCGTGTATAGATGCATCAACTCTACAAAAAGTCGCGTGTATATACATGGATAATCTGTGAAATACGCGTGTATAGGCGTGTCAAATCTTTAAAAGTCGCGTGTATATACACGGATAATCTGTGTAATATGCGTGTATAAGCACAGCTAAACTGACAAAACGTGTGTATACACCCTTCTATCAGTGCGTCTAAGTGCAGCTAAACTGACAGAATGCGTGTATATGCCCGTGTATCAGCGCGTCTGACTATTCCTATACACGCGCTTTTACACGCATGTCTCTGGCCGCAATGATACACGCATTGATACACGGGCCCGTTACTTTTTTTCCACAAGTCATTTTTAGTGGCTAGGAGCGCGGGTATGAGCCCGATCCCTTGTAGTGAATGCAGGAGATCACCATGCCCATCATCCGGTCAAGTTTCCAGGGGGAGGTCATCAAGAGCTCATCAATACTTGTTGTTCAATGGGGGTGCTGATTTCAAAAACATCACGATTCACACCATGGCACCAAACTCGCTCATTGCACATGTGATAGGTATTGAGACTCTTTGGGTTCCCTTGTAGACTCCATCGGGCCCACAAAAAGTATACAAGGGACGGACCCCAACACGACGATATCAAGTAACGGATAAACAACATTGGGCGAGCTCGAGCATCATTATACATTATATTATCTCAGCATGGGGCAAGTTCATGAACTAGGATGGTGCAAAGCTTCTTCATGATGCAAAAGGGGAGAAATGGATCTCTCTCTAGTTTCTTTCCTTTTGATGATTCGTATAGTGACTTGACAAGTAGAAGTTTAGATTGTTAATTTATCTATCTAGGGGCTTGACACGTAGAGTTTAGATTAACTAATGGGTGTCCGGACATCCTGGCAACCATAGTCTTTCCATGTGAATCGAGCAACCGCTCTAAATCAAATAAATAGTATAACAACACACCAACTTCGATCCATTGACGCTAAAGCAAAATATAAATAACCATGAGATAAAATAGATGACTATCGACATATTAAAGGTTTGATTGATTGTTTTGGTTTCATATAGTACTATAGATATTATTAGGATGTGTGCCCTCTTAAGATAAGTTTCATGTTGTACTGCACGTAATCAATCTCATTGCTTTGCATAGTTAAATACATGGGAGCTTATAATATTATTAGGATGATTTTCCTCTTCACATTGTATTGCACATAATCGATTTCATTGCTTTGACTAATCAAATACATGGGGGCTTGTAATTTTATTAGGAGGATTTTTCTCTGATCTAAATCTAGAGATTAGTTACCAAAGCATCCCATCATTTAAGAATTTAATAATAATAAAATTCATCAACAGATTTGTAATCTTTGTCTATCTTCTTTGCAAAAAGAATCAAGATCGGGAAGATTTGATCAAGAATCACTTATTGTTTTGTCTCTCTATCAAGATTTGATTTCAGCACAATAAACTTTGCATAATTTGTAAATTGCTCTATTCTGCATTGTAAATCTGCACCAATCCTTGAAAATCTGTATCAACTACATATAATCTTGAAATCAATGTGTCCAAGATTGTGCACACTTGAAATTGTATCAAATTTATGCACAACAATCTTGATTTCTACATGCACAACAAATTCTACTTTCCATAAACTCTATAATATGAATACTCTGCACAATAATATGAAAATCTACAATATTAATCTACATAGTTTTCTAAAAACTCTACACAATAACTTAGATTTTATACATAGCAACTTGTTTCTTGCAATGTTTCTTCCAAGAACTCAAGATTTGGGAATTTAGGATTTGTTCTTGAAGAAATAATCGCTTAAAGGATTAATATTTGAAACTATAGGCTCTCTAAGCAAGATAATGCAAGAAAATCCTTGAATATTGGTTACTAAAATCTCTCTAAATCGTAATTTCAAAAATCAAGAAAATCAAGAAGTTCAAGAAATCAAAATAGTAAAGTTAATTAGGGTTTTGAAAAAAGTGTTGATACAAATTCAAAAATGATTAACAGAAATTTCATTTTACTAATCTTGTCAAACAAGAAATTAGCAAATTTAAGAACTGTGTAGAAATCAATTTTGAAAATGATTAACACTTACCATAATTAAGAAAAGTGCATTTTAGAAAACTAAATTAACAATAATCTAAAAATTATCATTAATCAAGATATAAAAAAAGCATTCTAAAAATTGGATTAAGCATAATCCAAAAATGATTCACTAATCACTCCCTAAGCAAGGATCTAAGCCAAGGACTCTGATCTAAGCCAAGGACTCTGATCTTAGGGATCTAAGCAAAGAGCTCTGATACCAATGCAAGACACAAGGGTTGGCCACTCAAAGCATGGAGTGACAACGTGGGTGTGGGTCACCATCCTAGGGTAATAGCCAAGAAGGCCATGAAAGCTTGCGCATGAGCACCAAGACGACATGAATGTCTAAAGAAGAATATCATAAAAAGGGTACAATTTTCATGAGCTCTATGCCTATTATAGCCCAAGGCCCCAAAAAGTACACATGTAAATGTCCCTAAGCCCAAGTGCCGAGGCCTCATTCCCCATGTGCCGAGGCCTCATTCCCCATGTGCATGTGCACCCAAACCTACTTCATTACATTAGCCATTGAATTAAGATTAAGTATCAAAACATAATTTTACAAATATACATTAGAAGATTTTCTTCATTCCATCATGACACATTTGCAAAAACATTAGGGACTATGACTGGCACACCTCATCCCTTCATCATCATGAGAGCATGTGGTCCCATCCCCATGTCAAACTTAGACACTCAACCAGTTTAAATTCATTTACCACCTTGCCATTGGAAAAGGCTCAAGTGACACTTCACACCTATGAACATTCTTGTCAATGGCCTCTTACACTTAACCATAATGACATACATTTCATTTTCCCAAATAACTCTCACAACTCATAAAATTTTCCAATATTTTACGTCCATCGTGTACCTAAAACACACACTAGGCCTAATAAATCCCTACTCAAGAAATTTCAATCCCTGCTCAAGACATTTCATCAATTGCATTTTCAGCTTTATACTTTTCTCCATAGATAAACAATAAGGAGCTCTACATACAAGTACTACATTAGGTATAATCTCTATTTTGTGATCTGCAAATCTATGTGGAGGCAATTCAGTCAAATCACCAAGAAACAAATTCTAAAATTCCTGAAGTAAAGATGTTCATCACCCTTTTTCTATTCTTTAAAACTTTATTGGAGCAATTTCACGACGGCATATTCCTGACAACCTTTTCTTGTTGCTGATTTAACAAGTTGCATAGCAGACATCATTCTAAATTCTACATCACCTCTTTGACCCTATAAGAAATAATCTTTACCGTCATCTCCAATCACGCAAACCCGCTTCTCATGGCATAATATTCTAGCCTTTCTTGGCACTAACCAATCCATCCATAAAATGGCATCATACCTTACCAAAGGCAACACATGGAAATCTGCTTTTTTTTTACTTGAGGTCACCTTGATGAAAGACATATTCTTGACATACTCTTAATATGTATGTTGCTTTGCCAAAGCAAGCTCTACAATAAGCTTCTTTTTTATAAACTTCAATTATTCCTAACTGTTTTACCATGTGAGGTGATAGAAAACCATGAGTGCTTCCTGAGTCATAGGAATTCAATCTAGTGGCCCATCTTGTGGTCCCTAATGAGTCCCTAATGTTGTACAAATGTGTCATAATGTAATGAAGCAAATATTCCAGTGTATATTTGTGAAATGATGCTTTGATACTTAGTCTCAACTCAATGGTAAATTATAGTATTGAAGTGCAAATACTCTTGGTTTATGCTTTCCATTTGCTATAGAAGTATTAGAATCGTGTTTCCTTACTCTTCCAAAGAGAAGGATGACAATTGCACACCAAGAAGCTTGCACTGTATTTGTTGGTCATTTAACATAGCAAAAAGGATTAGTAAACACTTGCATAGTAGAAATAATTAGTGAACACTTGCATGCCTTTGTTTCTGGAAAAGGCACAGCTAATGTTCATGTCTCTAGAAGTGATGCAGAGATTGAGAAGCTCCATTGAGAGCTTATTCAAGTTAAGGCTGATTTGAACCTACCAATGGTGTAATTGACCTTAGAGGATCAACAAAAGAATTTCCAAGATAAAAATAATATCAGGTTTATTGCTTCCTAGATGAGACATGTTGATCCCAATGTTCTTCCATGCTCTTATTTGCATGTGTGAGGTGCTGAAAACTATGATAACAAGAGTGTGATGCACGAGGAATCTAGACTCATCTCCCATCATGGAGAATCTCAACAAGCTACTTCACACATGCATTAGGATTGAGGCTCTCATATAGAAAGCCATTCTCAACATGCGGAAGAGAAAATAGAGATCTCCTTCTAAAGAACCTTTTGTTTCACTTATTTTATATAAAAGGCATCATACTTTCAAGGCAAGTGATAAGGATGTGAAATGCGACACCTACAGTGGGCAAGAGAGACATTAGTAAGGCATTTGCATTTGTTTGGCAGTTTGAGGTTGCTTTTACTAAATGATGAATTTATAGAGAAGTCTATGCTTCACCATGTGGGTATCCATCTCAAAGACATTACATGTGATTGGTGGATGGATAAATTGATGTATGGCACTACTGCCAAAACATGAACTTATTTCAAAACTCACTTTTATAAGTAGCTTGATGGTGAATTTATAGAGAAGTCTATGCTTCGCCATGTGGGTATGCATCTCAAAGACATTACATGTGATTGGTGGATGGATAAATTGATGTATGGCACTACTGCCAAAACATGTACTTATTTCAAAACTCACTTTTATAAGTAGCTTTTACCTCTTAATTTCGAGAAGGAAGTCATAAAGAATGAGACTTGCTTGTTCGATTGGAACTTGAATCTGTTAATGCATATGTGGGCAAATTCACTTTGGTAATGGCTTAAAGTTACTCCCACCTTTAACATTATAGAAGAGAAGAAGATACGAAAGAGGAGAAAATATGAAAATTTGAGTCTGGTTTACATCTTGTCATTCAAAAGAGCCTTACCCTATATCCTAATAGTACTCTTAGGCACATGATGCACTTAACCACCATCACTGTCATCACAGGAGTTACATGAGGAAGGGACCTCTCTTAAAAAAGAATGTGGCCAATAATATAGGGAAAAATAAAGAGGAAATCAAGACCCGTCCACGGTTGGTGGATATAACAAGAATTGTAGAGAAAGGATAAAGTTATAAAGGATTTATTGTAAGATCCCTGTTCCCACCGAGCAACGGATTCAGGGTACTAGCAGCGGAAGTAGCACTTCTCGCGCGGGACAGGGGTCCCACACTCGGGGCCTCGCCCACGGATATCCGGATAAGAGACTAATCCGTCGGTTGTTCCAAAACCGAACCCGGAAAAACTTCCTTAATCCGGAAAGCACGGGCGATTCCACCAGGATAAGTTTTTACTCTAACGTAGTCAAGATCATTTCTGATTGAGATGATCCGATTACATCTATAAGATACTTAGTCAGTTCAAGGAAGAAACTTGCACTTGGATCATTGGGATCGACGCTTTTTTCCCCATTCAAGAGGCACAGCCGCCGTTGATTCCTATCCATAGAACAGTTTCTGTCCGGGATTTTTTTTTTTTTCTATCGTAAAAACAAAAGTTTGAGTCTCGATTTACGGATCCATCAGTCCAGCCTAACCCCATCCGATCCCATGGGTTAGCCAACCGCCCAACCACTGTAGTGATGGGATCCAATTAAAAATTTGGTTAGGTTTTATCCCGGGTACCAAGGAAAAGAGTTCCAAGGCCCCCTAGCCGGATGTTCATGCAAAATAAAACTAGTCACACCACTCACACACCCAATATGAAATTGCCCTTTTTCAACCAGATTCAACCAGTTTAAAACAATCCTTTAATAAAACCATAGTATCATTGATCACCATCTTCCAATTTATCCAATTGATTCTTAATTTCCCATCATTCCTTCATCAGAGTATCTATGGCATCATTGGCAACTAGAACGCTCAGGAGCCGTTTCGATAGTTCCTAGCCCATAATACTTGGCAATATAATCACTTAACAAGATGGACTCTCGTTGAAGATCAGCAAGATCAACCAACAGATCCATATAAGGAGCCATGGACTCATCCATTGAAGACCAGCAAGGTCAATCAACCAGATCCATGCTCGATTTCAGAAAACAACTCCAACTCTGTTCCAATATCTTCCTCGACGCACGCGTGGGTATCCTAGGCAACCCAGAGCCCGAGCACCGTATGGTCAGCACCCTCTAGGATCCTTCGCAGGTAACCTAGCGCTTCACGCATAGGCCGCTTCCTTGGCCCCTCATCCACCGTACCGGAAGCTCACCATTTTAATCGCACCGAGGCTGGTCAAGACCTCGGCCGACCTTGCTACGCGAGACGTCCTTCATTGACTCCCCGTCAGCAGTTGCAACTTTCTCATCACGACCTTAATCACAAGACGGTCAAAATGCTCCCCCCAGCATTCTTGACATAAAACAATCATTTACAGACAGCATTTACAAACAGCATTTACAAACAGTTTACAATACAATTTCTATTTTAACTTTCATTTTTCCACATTATCCCTCCTCAATCTACATTACTTATTCCATATTCCATTTATATGTATACTCATCCCATCACATCATTTCCATCTCATCACTTCAGATTCCCTCACATCACAATCGTATATTCACATCCATACATCCACAACTATATGCGTACATTCACATCTACATGCATACATCTACATCCCTATGCATACATCCACATCCACATTCACATTCACCTCTATACATCTACATCTACATGCATGCATCCACTCTACATTCACATCCACATCTATACATCTACATCTACATGCATACATCCACATCTACGTCTATACACCTACATCTACATGCATACATCCCCATCCACATCCACATCTACATCTATACATCTACATCTACATGTATACATATACATCTCCATTCACAACTACATCTACATGCATACATCCATATCTCCATTCCCATCTACATCTATACATCTACATCTACATGCATCCATCCACCTCCACATCCACATCTACATCTATACATCTACATCTACATGTATACATCCACATCTCCATTCACATCTACATCTATACCTCTACATCTACATGCATCCATCCACATCTCCATTTACATCCTCATCTACACATCTATTTCTACATGCATACATCCACGACCCATGCATACATCCACCTCCACATTCACACTCACATCCATACATCTACATCTACATGCAACATCCACATCTCCATGCATAATAAAATTCTTTTAATTAATCTAGGATGATAGTTCCTAGAGTATGGTAGGAATTCCTCTTTTTATACTTTGAATGAATTTATTTTATGCGTAATTTCTATAAAAATTTTGCCATAGCTCCGCTACTATGACTGATAAATCTCAATTTTTTTCTAAGGGATAAAGCTCATTATTAAAGAGATAATTAGAATGGTCTCTAATTGGATCATCAATCCATAATGGTCTCTAATTGGATCATTAAGAAAACAATTAGAATGGTCTCTAATTGGGTCATCAATCCATAATGGATTGAATCATCAATGTGCATAAACTAAAAGCATAGCAAAAAGCCATTAATTTGGCCTCAAGCATAGCTTAATCTTGGATTAAGGAAAGGCTTTATGAAAAGCTTCATTTGGATTGAGAATGGTTCATGAGTATGACCATTTCTTGAGTGAGAGAAAGAAATTACATAAAAACCATTAGAATTTAAACATAAATGGAAATTAACTTCTATAGCATTTATTAAATTATGTAACTCTTCACTACTATTCACCAATTAACTTCAATAGCATTTAAAAAACCATACCAATTAAACTTCTCAAGCTTGAGAGGGGTTGAGAAGAGAGAATCATTGAGAAATTATAGAAAAATCAAAATTCAATATACTTACCTTATAATTTGCTTGATTCTTTATTCACGGTAGAGGCCCCCAACCAATCAATTGGTTTAGTATGTTGATGGAGCCACCAATGGGGATTGAAGAAAGAGAGAAGTATCAAAAACTAGTGAATTATTAAAGAATTCACAACTCTTGGCTTAGGTAGAGTAGAGTAACAATGCATAAGACACTCTATAATTTGGCTTAGGTGGAGTAGAGTAACAAAGCATAAGACTCTATCTAATTTGGCTTAGGTGGAGTAGAGTAACAAAGCATAAGACTCTATCTAATTTGGCTTAGGTGGAGTAGAGTAACAAAGCATAAGACACTATCTAATTTGGCTTAGGTGGAGTAGAGTAACAAAGCATAAGACACTATATTTTTTTCTACAAGGGGAGGCTTCTATTTATAGGAAAATTTGAGCTCCTAACCAAACAAACTGATTCTAGAATTTTCCAAGTCAGTTTGGTTGAATTTGGACTAGATTTGGACCTAGTTTGGTTACTTTTTGATTCGGTTTGGTTCCATTTTGATTTGGTTTGGTTCAAGAGAGATGAGAGATAAAAATATCACATTATTTTTGAGTTTTAAAACTCATTCAAGCATGTGAAATATGCACCTCCTTTAAAGAATTCCCCTTCCTTACATATGTGTCAAAATTTTATTGCTCATAGTTTTTTACTAATAAACCTTGTACATTTTCAACTCTTCATCTTATGTGAAATGTGCACCTCCTTTAAAGAACTCCTCTTCCTTACATATGTGTCATAGTTTTTTTTCTAATAAACCTTGTACATTTTCAACTCTTCATCTTATGTGAAATATGCACCTCCTTTAAAGAACTCCCCTTCCTTACATATGTGTTTATTTACTAATAAACCTTGTACATTTTCAACTCTTCATCTTATGTGAAATATGCACCTCCTTTAAAGAACTCCCCTTCCTTACATATGTGTTTATTTACTAATAAACCTTGTACATTTTCAACTCTTCATCTTATGTGAATTATGCACCTCCTTTAAAGAACTCCCCTTCCTTACATATGTGTTTATTTACTAATAAACCTTGTACATTTTCAACTCTTCATCTTATGTGAGCATTTACTCAATTTTTGGGTATCTTCTTTTACAAATTGGATTTATCTCCTCCCTACACATGGATTGATGCTATTGGCCCATAGGAACCTTAATTGGACCATAGTCTAAAGATTTATGAAAATCTAGACCCTTAGACTAAGGTTCTTTATACCTATTTCCAATTAATTCCAATTGCACATTGGAAAATTCTTTTTAAATTTCTGTTTCAAGGGAGCTCATCTGAATTATAAGAGATATTTTTCTATCCAGAATTATTCAGAATCTGAATATTCTCTCTCTAGAATATTTTCTCTCTCTAGGTTAAAACAGTCACAAACAAGATCTCTTATATTTCAGAAAAGGAATTGATTACAGGAGAATATACTAGACATCAAAAAGGGGTTGGGGGAGGAATCTTACATTTATGGCCTAGATATGTCTCAAAAAAGATAGCCGCTTAAGAATAATGTCCCACCTATTAATCAAGAGTACAAAAATCACTAAAAAAGTTTCCAATGTGGCCAAAAAAGACACATGAAGAAGGATTACCCCCACCACTATTTCAAAAAGAGGATTCCCTCAATAGGCAAAAAAGGTGACTGCAAATGCTATTCCAATGTACATGGAAACATAAGGGAAGATCAAAAGAGCAAAGAGTTGCTTAAAACATGTGGAGAGGTTAATAATCACGATGCACTAGTCCTTTTTAATGATGCATCTATAAATAATTTCATATCCTTTATGTTGAATACATTGGGAATAGAGTATTACTCTATTGATACATGAAGTTGCTTTCTAGGTTCTTAAAACACATGTGCCTCCTATCATTGAAAAGCTTTGCCATCCAGATTGGGGATTATGTTGATCATAAGGATTTCTTAGTAGGCACGGTCTCATTTTTTGATGTGATTCTTGGCATGCCTTGAAGATATCACCATAACCCTCAGATTGACTATGCAAACAAGAAACTCAGCTTTGTACATAAGGATAGAGATATATGTACTCATGCATGCACACATGGTGCTCCTATACCCCTTGTAGACAACAAGTCACTTGGATTAATAGGATGAGTGTCGAAAAAAAACATGAGTCTCAATAGAAAGGATTAATCTTTGATTGATTGTTTTGGTTTCATATAGTAGTATAGATATTATTAGGATGTGTGCCCTCTTAAGATAAGTTTCATGTTGTACTGCACGTTATCGATCTCATTGCTTTGCATAGTTAAATACATGGGAGCTTATAATATTATTAGGATGATTTTCCTCTTCACGTTGTATTGCAGGTAATCGATTTCATTGCTTTGACTAATCAAACACACATGGGGGCTTGTAATTTTATTAGGAGGATTTTTCTATGATCTAAATCTAGAGATTAATCACTTATTGTTTTGTGTCTCCATCAAGATTTGATTTCAGCACAATAAACTTTGCATAATTTGTAAATTGCTCTATTTTGCATTGTAAATCTGCACCAATCCTTGAAAATCTGTACATATAATCTTGAAATCTACACCAAGATTGTGCACACTTTCTTGAAACTCTGTATCAAATTTATGCACAACAATCTTGATTTCTACATGCACAACAAATTCTACTTTGCATAAACTCTATAATATGAATACTCTGCACAATAATATAAAAATCTGCAATATTAATCTACATAGTTTTCTAAAAACTCTGCACAACAACTTAGATTTTATGCATAGCAACCTGTTTCTTGCAATGTTTCTTCCAAGAACTCAAGATTTGGAAATTTAGGATTTGTTCTTGAAGAAATAATAGCTTAAAGGATTAATATTTGAAATTGTAGGCTCTCTAAGCAAGATAATGCAAGAAAATCCTTGAATATTGGTTACTAAAATCTCTTTAAATCCTAATTTTAAAAATCAAGAAAATCAAGAAGTTCAAGAAATCAAAATAGTAAAGTGGATTAGGATTTTGAAAAAAGTGTTGAATACAAATTCAAAAATGATTAACAGAAATTTTATTTTACTAATCTTGTCAAACAAGAAATTAGCAAATTTAAGAACTGTGTAGAAATCAATTTTAAAAATGATTAACACTTATCATAATTAAGAAAAGTGCATTTTAGAAAATTGGATTAACAATAATCCAAAAATGATTATCATTAATCAAGATCAAGAAAAAGTATTCTAAAAATTGGATTAAGCATAATCCAAAAATGATTCACTAATCACTCCCTAAGCAAGGATCTAAGCCAAGGACTCTGATCTAAGCCAAGGACTCTGATCTTAGGGATCTAAGCAAAGAGCTCTAATACCAATGCAAGACACTAGGGTTGGCCACTCAAAGCATGGAGTGACAACGTGGGTGTGGGTCGCCATCTTAGGGTAATAGCCAAGAAGGCCATGAAAGCTTGCGCATGAGCACCAAGACGACATGAATGTCTATAGAAGAATATCATAAAAAGGGTACAATTTCCATGATCTCTATGCCTATTATAGCCCAAGGCCCCAAAAAGTACACATGTAAATGTCCCTAAGACCAAGTGCCGAGGCCTCATTCCCCATGTGCATGTGCACCCAAACCTACTTCATTACATTAGCCATTGAATTAAGATTAAGTATCAAAACATAATTTTACAAATATACATTAGAAGATTTTCTTCATTCCATCATGACACATTTGCAAAAACATTAGGGACTATGACTGGCACACCTCATCCCTTCATCATCGTGAGAGCAACATGTGGTCCCATCCCCATGTCAAACTTAGACACTCGACTAGTTTAAATTCATTTACCACCTTGCCATTGGAAAAGGCTCAAGTGACACTTCACACCTATGAACATTCTTGTCAATGGCCTCTTACACTTAACCATAATGACATATAGTTCATTTTCCCAAATAACTCTCATAACTCATAAAATTTTCTAATATTTTACGTCCATCGTGTGCCTAAAACACATAAAATTGAATGGCAAGATGAAAGTTTTGATTTTTAAGATTCAATACTCTAGATTTAAGATCAATTGTGCAGAATTTGCAGGTCTCAAATTAGACTTTATATACCCTAATTCTTGAACAATAGCACATGATAGTGTTCCTCTCTATGAGGGTAACACACACAATCAAAAATATGTCAAAGGCTCATAAAAAATAGTCAGTGAGTTGTAAAATCGGCTTCTAGTAGGGATATCACTCTTGAGCACATCAATGACATGTCTTTGAGAGCTCATCTTGGGCTTTCAACATCTTAAAGGAATGCATGATGCGGTTCATGACTTGTTTCACTCATGCATCCATCATGAGGGCACCATCGACATCCACATTGTATGGTAGGGTATGCGATTCTTAAAGGAAATCACTATTGAGCACATCAATGACATGTCTTTGAGAGCTCATCTTGGGCTTTCAACGTCTTAAAGGAATGCATGATGCGGTCCATGACTTGTTTCGCTCATGCACCCATCATGAGGGCACCATCGACATCCACATTGTATGGTAGGGTATGTGGATAAAATGGTGGGATAGGTCTCCTCAAGGGTGGCTCAAACTGAGTGAATGAAGAACCCCCCTAGTGTATCTACTACCCCTCCTAGACTCCCTACATCTTCGTGGTGGTGAAGATGGACGTGAGGGAGCAGTGGTGGGTCTATGCGATGTTGTTAGTGTAGGCTCATCATAGCCATAGTGTGATGACGAGGTTGCACCACTTAGACCTATGCCACTCGGACCTCCTCCTGTCAAAGGAGTGAACTGGCCATATGGGGTAAATTTCCCATATGGAGATGACTGGACATATGGGGTAGATTTCCCATATGGGGTTGACTAGCTGGCATATGGGGTAGATTGGCATGATGGTTCGTTGGCCTGCATATAAGACTAAATGAACTAACTTACAAAATGCATAAAAGATATTTTTTTTGTATGTGAAAAGGGATGTAAAAACATATATGTGCGTGTGTCAACAGACTCCATGCCTATTGCCCATATCGTTGATCAATAATATTGAGCACGTGTGCAACATCTGGGTTCTATCATGGGTCCATCAATGGGTCCTATGCAAATACTCAACCCAAATATATGCATAAGACTAGTTAATTGCATAAAGCATAAGCCTTATGCATAGATCCTTATGTATAAAGAGAGCATAATCTATATATGGATGATCTATATGCATGCGTGTATAGAGACTATGTATCCTCTATGATGTGAGATAATCCCACTTCACGATTATTAAGACCTCCTTACATTAGCATGCAATGTCTTTTCCCATTGAACTCTAAGATAAGGAGGTCATGCAAGAATTATAATAATGATGTCTATACACACGTAAAGTCTATGAATAGAGAGTATTCCTTATGCGTAGAAAAAGAGAGCATAAGTAATATATGCTATATACATAAGAGAACTCCTATACTTCTCATGTGATATAGAACTTTATTAAGACCTTCTAGAATATCGCTTAGACAAGCAGAGTGGGACAGTGCCACTTTTGTATCGTCCCTTCTGAGGACTTTCCACATGCTCCCCACTAATAAAGCCAAAGGCAACTCCTCTTTACAACATAAGGATAGTGAATAGATTAAGGGCTAACCCTTCACTATAGCCACCTACTCATGGTGGGTAACCACTCCTAGCTTAACTTAACCAACATTCTAAATGGCGTACAATAATTCCCCATATCTCTATGCTCTAAGATTAAATAACAAAGCATAGAATAAGTAGACAAAAAGAGCATTACACTACAAAAAGCATAAACAAAGCCTCATGCATAGTGTGAAGCTTACCTCTTTTTTGTGAGCTTATGGAGAGGATTAGTGAGCTTGCATAAACCACAACAACATAAAACAAAGGATTCGTAAGTTTTATTACATAAAACTTACATAGGAAAAGAGGGCTTACCTCTTTTTTTGAAGCTTATGGAGAGGATTATTGAGCTTACATAAACCTACAAAACAACAACAATAACATAAAACAAAGGATTAATGAGCTTGCAAAACCTACAAAAAATCACTAAAAAGGTAAAACAAAGGATTAATAAGCTTATGGAGGGGATTAGTGAAAGAGGAGAAGGAACAGCCACCAAGGCTTGCATTTGTTTGTTGACACTTTGAGGTTGCTTTTACTGATGGTGACTTTATAGAGAAGTCTATGCTTCGTCATGTGGGCATGCATCTCAAAGACACTGGATGTGATTGCTGGATGGATAAATTTTTGGATGGCACTGCTGCCAAAACATGGACTTATCTCAAAACTCACTTTTATAAGTAGCTTTTACCTCTTAAGCTCGAGAAGGAAGTCATAAAGAATGAGACTTGCTTGTCCGATTGGAACATGAAATTGTTAATGCATATGTTGGCAAATTCACTTTGGTAATGGCTTAAAGTTACTCCCACCTTTAATATTATAGCAGAGAAGAAGAGGAGAAGATATCACAATTATAGCAGAGAAGAAGATAAAAAGAGGAGAAGATATCACAATTTGAGTCTCGTGTACATCTTGTCATTCAAAAGATCCTTTCCCTCTATATGAATAGTACTCTTAGGCACATGATGCACTCAACCTTCACTGTCAAAATTTGAGTCTCCTTTACATCTTGTCATTCAAAAGATCCTTACCCTCTATACGAATAGTACTCTTAGGCACATGAGGCACTCAACCTTCACTGTCAAAAGGAGTTACATGAGAAAGGGACCCCTCTTAAAAAAGACTCTGGCCAATAATATAGGGAAAAAAAAGAGAAAATCAAGACCCATCCAAGGCTCGATAACAAGAATCGTAGACAAAGGATAAAATTAGAAAGGATTTCTGGCCTAGATATGGCTCAAAAAAGAAGGCCGGAGTAAGAATAATGTCCCACCTATTAAAGAGTACAAAAAGCACTAAAAATGTCTCCAATTAAAGAGTAAGAATAATGTCCCACCTATTAAAGAGTAAGACAAATGAAGAAGAATTATCCATTGTTGCAAAAAGAGGATAACCTAGAAACATAAAAGCCGACTAAAAATGCTATTCCCAATGTACATGGAAACACAAGGGAAGATCAGAACAGCAAAGAGTTGCTCAAACATGGGGAGAAGTTAATAATCATAATGCAGTAGTCCTTTTTGATGATGCATCTATAAATAATTTCATATCCTTTATGTTGAATACATTGGGAATAGAGTATTACTCTATTGATACATGAAGTCTCTTTCCAGGTACTTAAAGCACATGTGTCTACTAACATTGAAAAGCTTTTCATCCAGATTGGGGATTATGTTGACCATGAGAATTTTTTAGTAGGCACGGTCTCATTTTTCGATGTGATTCTTGGCATGCCATGGACATATCACCATAACCCTCAGATTGACTATGTAAATAAGAAACTCAGCTTTGTACATAAGGATAGAGATAGATGTATTCATGCATGCACACATGGTGCTCCTATATCCCTTGTATATAATATTGTTTTTCGCAACAAAGAAATAAAAAGATCCAATTCTTATTACTTTCTTTTTGTTAAAAATCATGAAGAAAATGTATCCATACTAGATAATGATAGAATTGGTTTCCTTAGCATATTATCAAGATTGTTTTGCACACTGTCTACCAAGTCACTTATCTCCCCAAATGCCTAAAGATCATCATATAGATATTATACCTAGGAGTTCACCTCCTAATAATCAACCATCATATAGAGTAATTGTAGCTTAGTAAGAACAAATCATGACATAAGTAAATGATCTCTTAGAAAAAGGGTTGTTTAAACCCAGTTCTTTGCCATACTGTTCTCCTATCTTATTTATCTACAAAAGGATGGTACTTGGAGAATGTGTGTTGACTATAGAAAATTAAACAAGGTGACCATCAAGAATTGTTTCGGATTCCCAAGATTGGTAGATGCAAAATGCTTTAGTTGAATTGACCTCAAGAGTGGTTATCATCATATCCCGCGAAGGATGTACATAAAACTGCTTTTCAGAAATTTTTTGGATTGAATGAGTTTCTCATCATGCGATTTGGTTTCCCGAATACATCTGCCATATTTAATAAGATGATGGACCGTATATTCACACCTCGCATGGAAGGTCACTGTGGTGTGTTTTTTACTAACATTCTAATATTTTCATAGACTGAAGAAGAACACATCTACAACCTTAATCCTTATATACCCTTACATTTCCACCCTTAGTATTGCATATGGGATTATTATCTCCACATGGCTGCATGAATGATGATTCCTATTCCAACACCCCTCTCGGTGAAATTTTGTGACACTCACCCAAATACGACTCAGAGGTGACTTGCCAATCGCAGTAGTCATGCATAGCATGCTACCTAACTAGCCCACCCAAACCATTATTTTTCCCTAACACATCAACCACATGTCCATCTTACCACTCATGGGGTGATACACAAACAGAGCAGACAACACCTTTTTTATTATGAGGGTTCAATGAGACTCATCAACAACCATGACAAGCAGCAACACTAGAGCTCTGATACCATATTAGAAGTGACAAAGCCAGAGCACAAGGACATGGTGTGTTCAAGGTTGTGATGCCTACATAAATGGGCCAACTTGAGGCCTAAGGATTCCCCAACTTGAGGCCTAAGGATTCCCCACCTCTCATCCCATGCGACCACATAAAAATTTGTCTCTTCTACAACCTTCATCCAAAGATATTTATGGAACCCAAAACTGAGACAAAATAAAACATGTTCACATAACTTTTTGATGAGTATCCAAAATTACTGAGTAGTTACGTGATGTCTAATTCTATGGTTAGTCAACTTGGATATGTAATCTTGGACCCTATCAAGTTAATGACCTTCATGCAAGTTGCAATGTATAGAATAGAAATCACTTACAGATATTTATGGAACCCAAAACTGAGACAAAATAAAACAAGTTCACATAACTTTTTGATGAGTATCCAAAATTACTGAGTAGTTACATGATGTCTAATTCTATGGTTAGTCAACTTGGATGTGTAATCTTGGACCCTATCAAGTTAATGACCTTCATGCAAGTTGCAATGTATAGAATAGAAATCACTTACAACTGACAGCACAAAATAGGCATAAAAAGCCCTAAAATTGACCAGCAATCGACATCTCTAAAATTACTCAATTTGTGACCAAAATTAATCTTTTTTGTCCTCCAAGTATTTCCCACTTTTCAAAATTAAATGTAGATGTTGAATATCACCAAGTCAAATGGGCCCAAGAAATAAGTACACATGAGTACATTACATTCTCCCTAGGTAAAAAAAGAGCATTGTTCTCAATGCATGAACTGAGGATAGTGAATCCTCACATGATCCTTGGACAATCAAGTGCCATCTTCAACCGGATAAGTCTTCCATTTGATTAGAAGATCAACTATGTCCCGATGTCTAAGCTTCCTAACTCTGCGATCCAAAATTGTCTCTAGTTCTATCTCAAAATTTCCCACTTCCTCTACTCTTGTACTATCACCAAGTATGTGATTTGGATCAGCCAAACACTTCTTCAATAAGCTAATGTGAAATACATTTATGTGCTTTAACTCCTTCTGGAAGCTGTAGGGAATAAGCTTGCGTTCCAATCTTCTTTATTATATTGAAAGGTCCATATGTAGGTGCCAATTTCTTAAACTTTCCAAGTCTTAAAGAACTCCTCTTTGGTTTCACCTTTAAGAATACCATTTCAACCTCGTTGAAATCTCTTCGCTTTGTTTTCTTGTCTTCATAAATATTTTAATGACTTTGAGAAACTCTTATGCATTCCCTTATGTCTATTGTCTGCATCTCCATTTCATCTAGCATCTGTTTACTTATCTCAACCTTCCCAACAGGATCACACCATAATACAGGTGACGTGCAATCTTGCCCATACAATGCTTTGAATGTAGACATTCCAATATGATACTATGGACTACTATCGTATGCATATTCCACCATATGCAAGTATTCATCCCACTTTTTAGGTTTATCCATGCAATACATTCTTAACAAGTTCTCCAAGATTTGATTCAGTCTTTTTGTTTTCCCATCACTTTGAGGATAATATGCGGTGCTCATATCAAGTGATGTCCCAATAGTTTTAAAGAATGCTTGCCAAATATTTGAAGTGAATCAAGCATCTCAATTGACACTATAATGTTAGGCATACCATGCAGCTTGAAGACATTCTTCACAAACACATTTGCCACATCCATAGTGGTATATGTACTCTTGAAAGGCAAGAAATGAGAAGATTTTGTAATCCTATCTACCACCACATAAATGCTCTCATAACCTCATCTATTCCTTGGTAGCCTAGTAATAAAGTCCATTGATATACATTGCCACTTCATCTCTGGCACATCTAATGGTAGCATAGAGCCTGGTTTCTTTACATGCTCAGCTTTCACCTGTTGACATTTTAGAAATTTCACCACATAATCCCTTAAGCTTTCATACGACCAAGCAGCAGTCAGCCACATGTGCACCATCATAGACATGATGCTGCAGGTGTCCAGAATGTCTAAAAAGGAGGCGCGCTGGGTGGGTATATATACCTAATGGGCTGGGCAACCCACAACTATATGGGGCCTCTTCGACTAGGGGACGTCCTATGTGGAGCCTCCAAAGGCCCAAGGGTGGGGGCCATATACAAGGCCCCATAAACCGAGAGAGAGAGAGAGAGAGAGAGAGAGAGAGAGAGAGAGAGAGGGTGAAAGACTCCTAGCTATGGGAAGGATGGGTGTAATCCCAAACAAAGTCGCTCAAGGGAGAGCTTCATTTACAATCCAACCCTATCAAAATCACTACAGAACCGTGCATGGGTGAAATTCCATATCTTGAAATATCTTTTAAAGTGACCACCTAATACCTTGGGTTTTGGAGCTCCCATGGGGTCTCATTGATAAGGGTTGATCTCCTTCCTACCACGATGTGACTCTTTGTTTCTATAAGCATGTTTGACGATGCAAATTACGTCCATTATGCAGTAGTAGCAAGAGATTTGCACTGCGGTGTGTATGAAAAGTGATTTGACTATGTAAATAAGAAACTCAGCTTTCTACATAAGGATAGAGATATATGTATTCATGCGTGCACACATGGTCCTCCTATACCCCTTGTATATAATATTATTTTTGGCAACAAAGAAATATAAAGATCCATTTCTTATTACTTTCTTTTTGCTAACAATCATGAAGAAAATGTATCCATACTAGATAATGATAGAATTGGTTTCCTTAGCATATTATCAAGATTGTTTTGCACACTCTCTACCAAGTCACTTATCTCCCCAAATGCCTAAAGATCATCGTATAGATATTATACCTAGGATTTTACGTCCTAATAATGGACCACTATAGAGTAAGAACAGATCATGACATAAGGAAATGATCTCTTAGAAAAAGGGTTGTTTAAGCCCAGTTCTTTGCCATACTATTCTCCTATCTTATTTGTCTACAAAAGGGATGGTACTTGGAGAATGTGTGTTGACTATTGTAAGATTCCTCCTTCCAGCTTTTGAGGTGTGCAGGTGTAAGAACCTCCCCTTCTAATCTTATAATTATTCCCCTCTCTGAAATAAAAGAAAGATTTTGTTTTACCCTGTTTTGATCTAGAGAGAGAAAATATCTAGAGAGAGATAATCCAAAATTGAGATATCTTTGGATATAAAAATCCTCCTAGTGTCTAAAATGGTTTCCCCTGAAACAGAAATTCAAAAAGAACTTTTCAATGTGCAATTGGAATCAATTGAAAATAGGTAAAAAGGTCCTTAGCCTAAGGGTCTAGATTTTCAGAAATTTTTGGATTATGGTCCAATTAAGGTTCCTATGGACCAATAAGATTAATCCAAATGTAGGTAGGAGATAAATTGTAGAATTAAAAGAAAAACACCCCAGAAATGAATTAATACTCACATAAGATGAAGAGTTGACGAAGGACAAGGTTTATTAGTAACAAACTATGAATATTACTACAAAAATGAGATATTTTAGGTATAATGATTCAATTTTGATACCTTGGTAAGGAGAAGGGGGACTCTTCAAGGAGGCACCTATTTCACATGTGGTGGAGTTTTAAACTCAAAAATATTGTGATTTTTTTATCTCTCCTCTCTCTTGGATCAAACCAAATCAAAAGGGAGCCAAACTAGGTCCAAATCTTGTCCAAATTCAACTAAACTGAACCTGAAAAATTCTAGAAACTAGTTGGACTTGGTTAGAGGCCTCCCTCACCTATAAATAGATCCTTAGCTCTTTGTAAAACAATATGAGAAACATATCATGTGTAAGATTCCTCCCTAGCCTCTCAAGATGTCCAGCATCTTCCCCTATAATCAAATCCCTCTTCAGAAATATAAAAGATCTTGTTTGTACCAGTTTTGGCCTAGAGAGAGAAAATATTCTAGAGAGAGAGTATTCAAATTTTAAATATTTTTGAATGGAAAATTTTCTCATCTTATTAAAATAAGTTTTCCTAAAACAGAAGTTCAAAAATATTTTCAGAAGGTGCATTAGAAATTAAGTATAATCTGTTCAGGAGGCATTATCCTGGGAGTCAAGATTTTTTCAAAATTTTAAATTAAGGTTCCTATGGACCAATAAGATTCATCCAAATGTAGGGAGGAGATAAATGAAGAAATAAAAGGAAAATCCCCCAAAATTAGTAAATACTCACATAAAATGAAGAGTTGACTAAGGACAAGGTTAATAGTTAAAAAAGAGAGATATTTAGAAGTAATGATGCATTTTTGACACCTCGGTATGGGAAAATTCCCCTCATGAAGGAGGCACCTAATTCACATGTGTGGGAGAGTTTTAAACTCCCAAATAATGAGATATTTTTATCTCTCCTCTCTCCTGTTTCAACTAGATCCAAAAAGTGGACTAAACTGACCCAAAAATGGTCAAAAATTGACCAAACTGATCTGGAAAATTCTAGAATCAGTTGGCTTGGTTAGAAGCTCACTTTTTTCTATAAATAGAAGCCTTCTCCTTTGTTGAAACTCAATAGTGTTTTGCACTGTTACCCTGCCTCTCCCAAGTGCAAAAAACTGTAAATTTTACTCATAATTCATTAGTTTTTGACCCTCTTCTAAAAGATTGGTGGCCACTCTTGTTTCAAACAAGAGTAGAACCCTCAAACCATCAAGACAAAGGAAAGCTCTCAAATTATCTATGTAAGTTGGAGATTTTTCTCTTTTCTAATTCTTTTATGGTTTTTTATGATTTTTATCTTCTCTAAAATGAAATGATGTTATGCCTCATTGAAAAAAGGCATTCCCCTCTCTTCTTTAGTAAATCCAACCATTCTTTATCCTAGATGATTGATTATTGGATAAAATCAAGTTTTTCATAATGTTTCTCTTAAATATGTAGAAAATATTTACTCTAGAATGATTTAAATACTCTTGGTGAACTTCTAATTAATTTTTGAAAGTTAAAAATTAAAAAATGGTCAGCCATACAAAGGAAGCTATGGCAAAATTTTTCAAAAATTTAGAAATAAGCATTATCTTTTATTATTCTAAAAGAGTAATCCTTATGGTTTCTGTATTCTAAAAGTGTCATTTTCATGCATAGAAGATGCATTTTGATTATTTGCATAAAAGAAATTTATTTTTATTTTAAAAGTGTTAATTTTATCATTATTGATTTTTAGGCAAGTATGCATAAAAGATTTTTTTTATTATAAAAGTGTTACTTTTATCATTATTGATTTCTATGCATAGAAGTTTTTTTTTAAGTGTTACTTTTATCATTATTGATTTCTATGCATAAAAGATTATTTTTTATTATGCAAGTGTTACTTTTATCATTATTGATTTTCATGCATAAAAGTATGCATAAAAGATTTTTTTTTTAATTATAAAAGTGTTACTTTTATCAAAAATGATTCATACACATAAATGGGTGTATAAAAGATATTTTTTTATTAAAAGTGTGATTTTTATCATAAATGATTTTTATGCATAAAAGATATTTTGTTTATATTAAAAGTGTGATTTTCATCATAAATGATTTTTATGCATAAACATATGCATAAAAAATATTTTTTTATATTAAAAGTGTGATTTTCATCATAAATGATTTTTATGCATAAAAGAAATTCTTTCATATTAAAAGAGTGATTTTCATCGTAAATGATTTTTATGATGATAAAAGTGTGACTTTCATTAGAATTAGATTTTATGCATAAATAGATGCATATAGAATAATTATATTTAAATAAGGGTTCTCTCAATCCTCTGTTTAATTTTCGAAAAAATTGGAAAAATGAATAAGTAGATAATCTGTGAGAAGAAATGTTACCGTTTCATATTCACTAAGATGGTAATGAAAAAATTCAATTAAACTATCGAAGTCAGAGATCGAGATAAATGATTATTTTATTCCTCATAAGAAATTCATGTTTTTAGAAATCTGTAAGCAAATATTCATCAAACGAAATTTAGAAAAAGAGAAATTAAAATAGTACCTTTTGAGAAAGATAGTTTAAGAAGAACCTTTCGAGACCCAAACTTTGATTCAGACTATTGACCAAGACCTAATTCCTTCATCAATTTCAATCAATGACGATGTGCCCAGTTCAGGAAAAATATACTCAAATCCCCCACCGAATCTGAAACTAAGTTAAGACTTTTGATTTTGATCTGAGGATCAAGTTAGCAGAATTCGAGGAATTCTGACCTAGATCTAGAAGTATTGAGATACAAATTTAAGATTATTCATGGTTTTCAAACAAAATCAAAACTGAAAACTTACATAGAAACTCTGTTTTCTTAAAGGATTGTCTTACGCCAGAATGCTGGGGAGGGAGCATTTGGCATATATGTTTATCTAAGGGAAGTTTGGTTGCAACAGCTAGCAGGGAGTGTTTGAGGGATAGCTCACGCAGCAAAAACTTGCCCAGGTCTTGACCAGCCTGGGTATGGTAAAAAATGGTGTGATTCCGGTATGATGGGCGAAGGCCGACAAAGCAGTCCCTGAGTGAAGTACCAGGACACCTAAGGAGGATCCTAGAGGGTTCTGACCAAGCAATGCATGGGCTCACAGTGCTTAGGGCACCCATACATATGTCGCGGAAGATATATATATGTATGTTGACGAAGTGATTATTGTAATTTGTTACTGGATCTCGTTGTTGCTGAGACTAGCTGGTCCCAACGGAGAGTCCAGATTGGTACTGTTTTTGTGAAACAAGGGATTGAATGGAAATTTTGAATTATGAAAATCTGTGATCATATCTGTTTTGTCAAATGATTACTTTTATATTAAAGTTTTAAAGAGGAGTGTGTGCGTATCTCTTTTCTAAAGCTAAAGTTAAGAAAGGCATTTCAATTATGGGTGGGTGAGTACTTGTTTGGTTCCACCGATTCCAGTGGGGGCAGGGTGGTTGGTGGCTAACCCATGGGCTGGATGGAGTTAGGCTGGAATCAGTGGAGTTTTAATAACCAAACTGAAAAATCTTAGGATTACGCTAGGATTCAAGCTATGCGATCATATCTGTTTTCTCAAAGGATTACTTTTATATTAAAGTTTTAAAGAGGAGTGTGTGCGTATCTGTTTTCTAAAGCTAAAGTTAAGAAAGGCATGTCAATTATGGGTGGGTGAGTACTTGTTTGGTTCCACTGATTCCAGTGTGGCAGGATGGTGGCTAACCCATGGGCCGGATGGGGTTAGGCTGGAATCAGTGGAGTTTTAATAATCAAACTGAAAAATCTTAGGATTACGCTAGGATTTGAGTAGCTAGTTAATTCCTTGATAAATTTCTCAACAATTGAGTGGATCAAAAAGTTATGTGGAGGGGACAGAGGGATCTCACACCATGCCAGTATTATACTGAAATAATGATATTTTCTATTATCCTCTAAAAATCCTCTACAAATTGGAGAGATTGGAGTTTCTCTCTCTCTTCAATCTTCCTTGGAGTCTTCATCAACAAACCAATTGATTGGTTAGGGGCCTCTACTTTGATTAAAGAATCAAGCAATCCAGGAGGTAAAGTGTGGTTTATGGTCTTTTTTAAATCTCCAAATGTTTCTCTCTTCTCAACCCCTCTCAAGCTTGAGAAGCATTCAATTGAATGGCTTTTTAATACAATTGAAGTTATTTAATGAATTGTAGTGAACACATAAATTTCCAGTTATGCTTAAATTAAATGTTTTTTTAAAAGCATATCTCTCTCTCCCCCAAAGAATGGTCATTCCTATGACATATTCTATATTCAAATGAAGCTTCTCATGAAGCAATTCTCTAATCTAAAAGTAGTTTCTATGCTTGTCAAGTTAAGGCCAAATAAGTGGCTTTTTAATGCTTTTATGCTATTAAATTCATGGAAAAATCAGGAATCAAGTCCATAATTGGATATTGATCCAATTAATGGTTATTCTATCATATGATATTACTAAACTTTATGTTTTCAAAATTATTGAGAATTATCAGTAATAGCAGTGAAGCTATGGCAAAATTTTTGAAAAATTAACACATAAATAATTTTCATTCATAATATGAAAAGAGTACTTCCTACCATATTCTAGGATTAATCATCCTAGATTAATTGAATGATTCTCATTATAATCATGGAAATTTTGATTTTTATGTTTAGGCATAAATAGTTAATTAGGAAAAAGAGAAATTTCTAGTAATTCATTTTTATGTTAAAAGAGTAATCCCCATGACAATGGAAATCCATGTATTCCAATGAAGTAAGAGAAAAATTGGGATGCTAAAATAATTTATATTTTATTTAAAAATTAAAAAAAGATTTTAGTTAAATTTATCTTTTTGCATAGATAAATTTAAATGATGAAAGAGGAATTCCCAACATATTGGAATTCAAATATTT
Source organism: Cibotium barometz (assembly GCF_041138505.1). NCBI lineage: Eukaryota > Viridiplantae > Streptophyta > Polypodiopsida > Cyatheales > Cibotiaceae > Cibotium > Cibotium barometz. The sequence goes on along the minus strand of NC_141053.1, from coordinate 30,950,522 downwards.
AAATGAGGAAAGTGTAATTTTTAGCATATTGAAATTAATGGGTATTTTATTTAAATTCAAAGATGAATTTTAGATAAATTTATTTTATCTATGAGAAATATTTAAATGGTAAAAGAAGAATTCCTATGACATTTGGAATTCCATCATTTAGATGGGAAAAGAGAAATTCCTAGCATATTGAAATTAATGGGTATTTTGTTTAAATTCAAAGACGAATTTTAGATAAATTTATTTTATCTATGAGAAATATTCAAATGGTAAAAGAGGAATTCCTATGACATTTGGAATTCCATCATTTAGATGGGAAAAGAGAAATTCCTAGCATATTGAAATCAGAGATAGATGTATTCATGCATGCACACATGGTGCTCCTATATCCCTTGTATATAATATTGTTTTTGGCAACAAAGAAATAAAAAGATTCATTTCCTATTACTTTCTTTTTGTTAAAAATCATGAAGAAAATATATCCATACTAGATAATGATAGAATTGGTTTCCTTAGCATATTATCAAGATTGTTTTGCACACTCTCTACCAAGTCACTTATCTCCCCAAATGCCTAAAGATCATCGTATAGATATTATACCTAGGAGTTAACCTCCTATAATAATCAACCATCATATAGAGTAATTATAGCTTAGTAAGAACAGATCATGACATAAGTAAATGATCTCTTAGAAAAAGGGTTGTTTAAACCCAGTTCTTTGCCATACTATTCTCCTATCTTATTTGTCTACAAAAGGATGGTACTTGGAGAATGTGTGTTGACTATAGAAAATTAAACAAGGTGACCATCAAGAATTGTTTTTGATTCCCAAGATTGGTAGATGCAAAATGCTTTAGTTGAATTGACCTCAAGAGTGGTTATCATCATATCCCGCCAAGGATGTACACAGAATTGCTTTTCAAAAAATTTTTGGATTGAATGCATTTCTCATCATGCGATTTGGTCTCCCGAATACACCTACCATATTTAATAAGATGATGGACCGTATATTCACACCTCGCACGGAAGGTCACTGTGGTGTGTTTTTTACTAACATTCTAATATTTTCAAGACTGAGGAAGAACACATCTACAACCTTAATCCTTATATACCCTTACATTTCCACCCGTAGTATTACATATGGGATTATTATCTCCACATGGCTGCCATTAGAAGAATTCGGAGCTCATTTTGGGGCCTTTTAGGATTTGGAGAAAATGTCTCGCAACAACCAATCAGGAGAAGGCCAACGTAACATAGAAAATCCACAAAAAAAAGAGTGAAAAATAGAAAATAGAACGGTACTTTATGGTGGCAGAAGCGTACGAGATGAATAGGGAGATTTGTTTTTGATTCTCTTCTCCAACATGTCTCTATCATGAGATTTTAGTCCATCTTTGAGCGTAAGAGTCTGTTTAAAACGTCCCGCTCGCGACAATCCAATTTCTTTTCTTCTCAGACTTTTGAGGGACTATTCCATTTTTGATAAGCATCTCTCCTTGCCACCATAGCTTTGTTGTAAATTGCTCTCTTCAACATTTCACCTGTGTTTGTGGATATCTTTTTGTTCTTTCTTTTAAGTCGATCTGCATTACTTAGAATGTTAGATTAATTGAAATCTAACATCATACTATCTTTCTTTTGTGTTGGTTTCTATTAGGGGTGTGTTAGATTCATAGCCTGAGATGGCACCCAGAAACAATGGACGCAGCATTAGAAAATGTTCGGTGGGTTTAGATGGTGAAGACTCTGTTGATGTACGAAACATATCTTTTCCACGAAGGCCTATCACACACATTTCAAGCATAGAGGTTTCCAATATTGTAATAGCAAATGCCAATTGGAAAACGTTTGAAGTGGGAAAAGGAGCTTGGGTACTAATGCAACCCAAGAGGATCAGGAAGAAGAGCAAAAAGCAACAATCAACGAGTACTTTCCTGACATCCTGGAAAGGCAGAGTAAAAGGTTTTAGAGTGAAAGAAGGCAAAAGATGTGTAAAAGAGATTCTGGTGCAGCATGTTTATATGCATCGAGAACTTCAATTGCAAGAATATCCAGCTTATCTTCCACATCATCTTCCACATCATAGACCAAATTGTAAACACATAATATAACTTAAATTATTTTCAAGGCACAATTGTTTCTCTCTTTATAACTAAGATGATCTTTTTGAATGTTTCAGATCTATATCCTTCATCATACGAGGAGTGGCAACTAGTGGAATGCATTTTAGGATTCTTCAATGTCGTACATGGCACGATAGGAGAGCTATAGTACAAAGGTAGATCTGTAAGAGACTTGGCTAAAGCGGGTATTTTTTTCAATGATCACTTCTACTAGCTATTGGACCATGCTCATTATTATGGCATATTGCAAAGGTAAGATTTTTTGGAATGGAATATAATAGAGTGGCCTGTTCCCGATGGAAGTATAATAGAGGCATATAGAGCCAAACTATATGCAGAAGTGCAGCATTCATTGAAACCAAATATAGCAACAACAAGAATAGTCAAAATCAGAGTTTTTACACCTGTCAATGTTTTCATAGATATTTTTCAAAAATATTCAATCCGAGTTTGTAAGACTATGTTTTCTTTTAAAGCAAAAGGCTGTGATGACATTCCAAAATTTTTGGATGATCGTTGGGATAAAATTATGGCCAACACTGTGTATTGTGAGGTTGTCCATGACACAATCAATCTCAAGTACATGTTTGCCTCCCAGAATTTTATTTTCTCATTTGACTATAAACGAAGCCGGATGATAGGTACACAACTTGTACCAATGGAACAAGATGAGAGCTCTTCATATCTAGAAAATGATATTATTGATATAGATGTTGTTGAGAATGGCATTTTAATAGCATCCATCACACTTGGAAGATACTGCACACTCTCTCGATTACGGAATGACATTATAAACGAGACTGAAGGGAGTGTCTGCATGGGATTTTCATTCATTTTAAGCAACAAAAAGGTAAACTAAGTTTCCTAAAGTACTCATTCAAGATTGGCAAAACTGTTTTATCAAAATTTTAATTCAAAAAATGTAGACATCTCATTTTCAAATTGTGATTTCATTTCAGATACTGCAAAGAAGAGAAAGGAAGATACAATGCAGAGATATTGCAAGCAGAACAATTCAGATAGTTCAATCATCTTGAACTCAGGTATAATAGACAATTCATATATACTTTTAGCAGACAGTAAAAGCATTATGGAATTCTTAACATTTTCAAACCAAGAAGTGATCCATTGAGAAGAAGTAATTGCATTTATCTTTGCATTTACTATTGTTGTTCTCAGATGTACAGAGGAGGGTATATCTACAGATGTACAAATAATCCTATATTTGGATTTCTAGCTCAGGCTGAGCCTGGCTTTGGTCCAAAGACCCAGATAAAGGCTCCTTGTCGATATGGGTCTCCCTCGGCTTCTTCTTTTGCTCCTCAGTTACATCCAAAGACTTCATATTTCGTGGGAGAGGTTCATCTTCTATTTTCATCTCCTCGGGCACTTTGGAAGGCTGCTCTTGAACTTTCTGGAACCCATTAATAATGTTATCATTTAGATTGAAAGATTTCAAATCATCTTTCTGCTCAGTAATCACTTCTACATCAATATTGGAAGGGCATATTGGCTGGTTTAGAATTGGAGGAGATGCAGGAATAGGAGAAGCAAGTCCTAGCAACCTCAAAATTGTATTGGCTCTGAAACTATATACATAGTCAGAGCCAAAACTATCTTCTTGCATCTGTAATAAAGAAAATATTATTTTCAGAAACTGACTGCATTTATGTTAAAAAATTTGATGATTGTAAATCTTTGACTTACAAACTCAAGCTGCTTCTCTCCATAGTAGGAGTCCGGCATGTATTTGCTATAAGTAATCTCCATCCACAAGAATATGGGTCTTTCTGTTGTGGTGTCTATAAATAAATTATGAGAATATCAATAAAGATAAACAGTTCTCTATACAGAAGATAAAATAAGATTGGTGTTCTTCCACAAACCTGCAGTGCAATTGGTTCAATCAGGTTGAGTAAATTTGTATTTGGAGGACATAAGTCCAAGGCATCAAAAAGTCTTTTCAAGCCACTACAATATCAAAGGAAATGTGAGAACTATCAAATTTCTTTGATATTAGCATCCTCCATACTCCAAAGTTTCATGAGAATACATTAAGGACGACTTACAGGCCTAGCTCCTGGTGGGTACCCTGAAGCTGGTGGGTACCCTGAAGAGAGTTAAATGTATAACATCTCTTTTGTTCAAGGTCAATGGAAACAAAACTCCAATGAGAGCTACAAAAAGAAGAATAATATAAGGACCAGAAAGATAAAGAAACCAAAAAATCAAAGTACTGTGAAATCTAAAATCTATGTGTACTTACTTGGAGTGGTATGGTAGGAAGATGGCATCAACTACTTCAAAATTGCAGTAATTGAACCATTTTGCAATGTTTGCACTACTCTCTGTGTGATCTATGAGCTTGAAAGAGATTCCTAGATCAGTGATGAAGATCCTGTGCATAATCCAAGGATGCAATTTGCTCTTGAACATGCTGCACAAGGCAGACTCAGTTTGAGATTGAAAAGGATTGATACTTTTGTAGAAAAATTAATCTTAGAAAACACGTACTAAAGAGTAGGCAGGATGAGAGTATCTGTTCGGTACGACTTCCTCTGGGAAAGAGCTTTTATACAATCTCTAGTGAGCCTGAACTCCTGTAGGGTGAAAAGGCTTGTCCTACACCACCTGAATCCGACACCCCAAGAGTCACATACTTGCCTAACAAGTCTCTGGAAAGGAGCCATGGGCATTGTGAAGCCTACAGCCTTTTGTGCCTTCCTAATCTCCCTGAGGACATTTTCTCCCTGATTGATTCTCTTCTTCTGGCATATTTGGAGCATGTGCATGGGCTTGCTCTTCTTGGAGGACTTTGACCTCTAGCCACTACCAGGTTAGGCCCACCACTTCCCTTTCTCCTTGCAGTTTCCTTGTTCTTGCCCATCAGAACTGAAAGAGTAATAAGCAAAATATTTAATTAACTTTAAAGATGAAAACACAAGGTAAGCTTCCACTCAAGACAGCATGTCAAATGATGAAGAGTTTTGCCAGAAAACGCGATTTTAGAACATTTGATGGAAAATAGGTTCATATCGCGTTTTCCCACTAATTTGTACTATCTCTTTACAAATTATTCCATTTTATTTCATGCTGATGTATTATGAAAGAACGGAATAGCATGAGACAAATATTTAAAAAGCGATTTTCAAGGTTCTCGAAGAATAGACCCATGGAAATCGCGTTTCCCGACAAAAATAGAAAAAACAACGATATCTATATGCACTTCATTTTCTGAAAGAATTTTTTAAGGATTGTCTATTCATCGAATATATTTAAGGAATAAAATAACAGGGTTTCAGTTTTGCAGGAGATTACCCTCTCAGAATGCTCTGTACTTGACCTCGATTGAGATGGGGATATGATGATGGTATCTTTCAGTCGGAGAAGGAGATGCTGAATGCTATCCTTCATTCGGAGACGTTGTGAGGTGAAAAAAAGAAAAAAGAACACTGCCTCTATAGCCCTTCACCTCCCAAACTTGGAAAATAACAACACAAACGGGGGCACCACTAGCCACCGACTAGAACTCTTCTCACAATTCACCACACCACCCACACCAGAAAGACAGCACAAAACAGGGGCACCATAGACCAAGAAAAACACCCAACAATTATATTCCAGTCAACAACACTTCATACAAGCTTGAAAAAAAGAAAAAAGAACACTGCCTCTATAGCCCTTCACCTCCCAAACTTGGAAAATAACAACACAAACGGGGGCACCACCAGCCACCGGCTGGAACACTTCTCACAATTCACCACACCACCCACACCAGAAAGACAGCACAAAATAGGGGCACCATAGACCAAGAAAAACACCCACCAGCAATTATATTCTAGTCAACAACACTTCATACAAGCTTCTCCTGACACAGAAGCCTTACTCACTGTAAGATTCCTCCCCCAACCCCTTTTTGATGTCTAGTATCTTCCCCTGTAATCAACCCTCTTCAGAAATATAAAGACCCTGTTGCTAACTATTTTAGCCTAGAGAGAGAAAATATTCTAGAGAGAGAATATTCAGATTTTGAATATTTTTGGATAGAAAAATATCTCTTATAATTCAGATGAGTTCCCCTGAAACAGAAATTCAAAAAGAATTTTCCAATGTGCAATTGGAATTAATTGGAAATAGGTATAAAGAACCTTAGTCTAAGGGTCTAGATTTTCAGAAATCTTTAGACTATGGTCCAATTAAGGTTCCTATGGGCCAATAGCATCAATCCATGTGTAGGGAAGAGATAAATCCAAATTTGTAAAAAGAAGATACCCAAAAATGAGTAAATGCTCACATAAGGTGAAGAGTTGAAAATGTACAAGGTTTATTAATAAAAAACTATGAGCAATATTAAAAATATGAGATATTTTGGGTATCCAAAAATGAGTAAATGCTCACATAAGATGAAGAGTTGAAAATGTACAAGGTTTATTAGTAAAAAACTATGAGCAATATTAAAATGATGCCATTATGACACATATGTAAGGAAGGGGAATTCTTTAAAGGAGGTGCATATTTCACATAAGATGAAGAGTTGAAAATGTACAAGGTTTATTAGTAAAAAACTATGAGCAATATTAAAATGATGCCATTATGACACATATGTAAGGAAGGGGAATTCTTTAAAGGAGGTGCATATTTCACATAAGATGAAGAGTTGAAAATGTACAAGGTTTATTAGTAAAAAAACTATGAGCAATATTAAAATGATTCCATTATGACACATATGTAAGGAAGGGGAATTCTTTAAAGGAGGTGCATATTTCACATGCTTGAATGAGTTTTAAACTCATAAAAATTGAGATATTTCATCTCTCCTCTCTCCTCATTCAAGTCTAGTTCCAAAAAGTTAGCTTAACTGACCTAAAAATGGTCAAATATTGACCAAACTGATTTAGAAAATTCTAGAATCAGTTTGTTTGGTTAGGAGCTCAATTTTTTCTATAAATAGAAGCCTCCCCCTTGTTGAAAAATAGATAGTGTTTATGCATCGTTACTCTACTCCACCTAAGCCAAGAACTGTGAATTCATTTAATAATTCACTAGTTTTTGGAGCTTCCCTCTTTCTTCAATCCCCATTAGTGACTCCATCAACATACTTAACCAATTGATTGGTTGGGGGCCTCTACCGTGAACAAAGAATCAAGAAATTTATAAGGTAATTAGTGAATATTCCTCTTTTCTATAATTTCTCAATGTTTCTCTCTTCTCAACCCCTCTCAAGCTTGAGAAGTTTAATTGGTATGGTTTTTTTTTTAAATGCTATTGAAGTTTGAATAGTAGTGAAGAGTTACATAATTTAATAAATGCTATTGAAGTTAATTTTCATTTATGTTTAAATTCTAATGATTCTTATGTAAATTCTCTCTCTCACTCAAGAAATGGTCATACTCATGACCCATTCTAAATCCAAATCAAGCTTTTCATAAAGCTTTTCCTTAACCCAAGATAAAGCTATGCTTGAGGCCAAATTAATGGCTTTTTCTTATGCTTTTAGTTTATGTATATTGATGATTCAATCCATTATGGATTGAGGATCCAATTAGAGAATCATTTTAATTATTTCCTTAATGATAAGCTTTATCCCTTAGAAAATTGAGATTTATCAGTCATAGCAGCGGAGCTATGGCAAAATTTTTATAAAAATTATGCATAAAAAATTTTCATTCAAAGCATAAAAAGAGGACTTCCTACCATATTCTAGGAATCATCATCCTAGATTAATTGAAAGAATTTCATTATAATCATGGAGAAATTGAATTTTAATATTATGCATAAAGGATAAATTTTTATATCAAAAGTGTTATTTTTACCATTTTTATTTTCATGCATAGAAGTATGCATAATGGATAAATTTTTATATCAAAAGTGTTACTTTTATCATTTTTACTTTCATGCATAGAAGTATGCATAAAGGATAAATTTTTATATCAAAAGTGTTATTTTTACCATTTTTATTTTCATGCATAGAAGTATGCATAATGGATAAATTTTTATATCAAAAGTGTTACTTTTATCATTTTTATTTCATACATAAAAGTATGCATAAAAGAAAATTTTTATATCAAAAGTGTTACTTTTATCATTTTTAATTTTCATGCATAGAAGTATGCATAAAGGAAAATTTTTATATCAAAAGTGTTACTTTTATCATTTTTAATTTTCATGCATAGAAGTATGCATAAAGGAAAAGTTTTTATATCAAAAGTGTTACTTTTATCATATTGGATTTCATGCATATAGGTATGCATAAAAGATATTCTTTTTATACTAAAAGTATGATTTTCCTCATAAATGGATTTTATGCTTAACTTAGATGCATAAGAGAAATTCTTTTATTCTAAAAGTATAATTCCCTACCAAATTGAAATCATGCATAAGAAGATGCATAAAAGATTGATTTTAATTTCGAAAGTGTTAGTCTCCTTAAATGGAATTTATGTATAAATAAATGTGTAGAGAAATCTTATATCAAATAAAAGAATTCTCTTTTTTTTTTAAAAAAAAGAAGAAGATATGAAATGTGATAAGATGTGATAAGAGGTGTATGAGATGTGATAAGAATTGATAAGATGTGTATGGAAAGTGATAGGATGTGATAAGAGGTGTGATAAGAGGTGATAAGATGCTTATGAAATGAGTTAGGATGTGATAAGATGAATTAAGATGTGTATGGGGGGATGAGGTAAGAAGTGTATGTGATAGGATAAGATGTATATGGGTTGTGATAGGGCGAGAATGGATGTGATGTAAAAGATTAGATGTGAAAGTATATGGGGTTATATAAATGGGAATGTGAAAATGGATGTATGTATGTGGATGTGTGGATATGGAGATGGGAGTGTGGATGTATGAACATGAAAATGGATATATGCATGAAGATGTATATGCATAGATGTAAATGTGGATGTAGATGTGGATGTATAGATGTGAATGGATGTGGATGTATAGATGTGAATGGAAATGTGGATGTGGATGTATGTGAATGTGGATGTGGATGTGGATGTATAGATGTGAATGGAAATGTGGATGTGGATGTATGTGAATGTGGATGTAGATGTGGATGTATAGATGTGAATATGGAATGTGGATGTGGATGTATGTATGTATGTGGATGTAAATGTGGATGTATAGGAATGGGGATGTGGATGTATGTGAATGTGAATGTAGATGTGGATGTATGTGAATGTGGATGTATGTGAATGTGAATGTAGATGTGAATGTGGAATGTGGATGTATAGATGTGGATGTATGGGAATGTGGATGTGGATGTATAGATGTGAATGGAAATGTGGATGTGGATGTATGTGAATGTGGATGTGGATGTGGATGTATAGATGTGAATGGAAATGTGGATGTGGATGTATGTGAATGTGGATGTAGATGTGGATGTATAGATGTGAATATGGAATGTGGATGTGGATGTATGTATGTATGTGGATGTAAATGTGGATGTATAGGAATGGGGATGTGGATGTATGTGAATGTGAATGTAGATGTGGATGTATGTGAATGTGGATGTATGTGAATGTGAATGTAGATGTGAATGTGGAATGTGGATGTATAGATGTGGATGTATGGGAATGTGGATGTGGATGTATGTGAATGTGAATGTAGATGTGGATGTATAGATGTGAATGTGGAATGTGGATGTGGATGTAGATGTGGATATATGGATGTGTATGTATGAATGTGGATATGGGATGTGGATGTATAAATGAGGATGTGAAAATGGAGATAAGCATGTAGATGTGGATGTATGGATGTGAATGTGGATGTGGATGTGGATGTATGGATGTGGATATGGATGTGAATATATGATATGTGATGTGAAGGAATCTGAAGTGAAGAGATGGAAAAGGAGGTGATTGGATGAGTACACATATACATGGAATGTGGAATAAGTAATGTTGGATTAATGAGGGATAATGTGGAAAAATGAGAGTTAATATAGAAACTGTATTTGTAAACTGTTTGTAAATGCTGTTTGTAAATGGCTGTTTTATGTCAAGAATGCTGGGGAAGCATTTTGACCGTCTTGTGATTAAGGTCGTGGAGACCTAACTGATAAAGTTGCAACTGCTGACGGAGAGTCAATGGAGGACGTCTCGCGTAGCAAGGTCGACCGAGGTCTTGACCAGCCTCGGTTCGATTAAAATGGTGAGCTTCCGGTACGGTGGATGAGGGACCAAGGAAGCGGCCTATGAGTGAAGCGCTAGGTCACCTGCGAAGGATCCTAGAGGGTGCTGACCATACGGTGCTCGGGCTCTGGGTCGCCCAGGATACCCACGCGTGCGTCGAGGAAGATATTGGAACAAGGAGTAAGAGTTGTTTTGTGAAACCGGGCATGGATCTGGTTGACTGACCTTGCTGGTCCTCAACGGATGAGTCCATGGCTCTTTTATATGGATCTGTTGGTTGATCTTGCTGATCTTCAACGAGAGTCCATCTTGATAAGTGATTATATTGCCGAGTATTATGGGCTAGGAACTATGGAAACGGCCTCTGTGTGGACAGGTGGTGAGCGTTCTAGTTGCCAATGATGCCATAGATACTCTGATGAAGGAATGATGGGAAATTATGAATCAACTGGATAAATTGGGAGATTGTGATCAGTGGTACTATGGTTTCATTAAAGGATTGTTTTAAAGTTAGCTGATGCTAAGAAAAAGGCAATTTTCATATTGGGTGTGTAAGTGGTGTGGCTAGTTTTATGTTTGCATGAAATTCCGGCTAGGGGACCTTGGAACTCTTTTCCTTGGTACCCGGGACAAAACCTAACCAAATTCCAAATTGGATCCCATCACTACAGTGGTTGGGCGGTTGGCTAACCCATGGGATCGGATGGGGTTAGGCTGGACTGATGGATCCATAAATCGAGACTCAACTTTGTTTTTACGATAGATAAAGTAAATCCCGGATAGAAATTGTTCTATGGATAGGAATCAACGGCTGTGCCTCTTGATGGGGAAAAAAACGTTGATCCCAATGATCCAAGTGCAAGTTTCTACCTTGATTTGACCAAGTACCGTTAAAGGTGCAGTCAGATCAGTTGATCCGTAATGATCTTGACTACGTTAGAGTAAAGAGTTATCCTGGTGGAATCGCCCATGCTTTCCGAGTAAAGGAAGTTTTTCCAGTTTCGGTTTTGGACAAACCGACGGATTAGTCTCTTGTCCGGATATCCGTGGGCGAGGCCCCGAGTGTGAGACCCCTACCACGCATGATGTGCTACTTCCGCTGCCAGTATCTTGAATCCGTTGCTCGGTGGGAACAGTGGGATCTCACAGTTGGTATCAGAGCCGCTTTTGAAAGCTAATAAAGATAATTAAATTCTTATCTGAAATTGGTAATAAGAATTCAGAAACAACATTTTCATAATGTATTTTCATCCCGTAAGCTTCTTTAATGAAGAAATTTTAATCAAAGAAATTGTTTTTATAGATGGAAGTTCCACATTTATCTGGTATTCCCGACCTCACACAGTCTCAAGATATGATTGCATTTGCCTTCGAGCATCTCATCTCTTCCGCTTCAACTCAAACAAGCCGAGTAAGACTTGCACGCCATTTCAAGGATTTATATTTTCCTACCCCAGTGGAGAGAATACAACATAAGTGGGTTGCAGGGCAATATGTCCACGCTCATTGCAACCGCCGTACAATGCTGTGGCAGAATCTCTCATTGACTATGATCCTGTTAAAGCTGAAAATGGTGCGTGGTGTCATTCTATATCATTCGACACCTCGAAATTTCAGACTTTCATGTCAAATTTATAGACTCCTTAGTCGATTTATCCCTAAGGAGAAAATAATAATTTCCTTCGCAGTTAGAGAACTTATGTAACAGGGCATGACTATGGCCCAGTACCGTCGTCTTATACGTCTCTCGAAGAGATTTTGAATTTTGGAGCCGAACCACTCTATGTAATTATTGCAACTTGTATATAAATATACAAATGTTTTTTTTTCGGACGATCGGATAAAGAAAAATCTATTTATCAGACTTAAGTCATAGATCTCCAATAAGATCAACTGAGGAGCAAATTATGTCAAAAGTTTATCAAGACGCACAAAAAGGTTGTAATTGTTTGATATAATTCATACAAATTGTTAATTCAAATTGGAATTCGTAAATTAGTAATTGGGTCTTCAATTGGAAGTACCGCAATTGTATGGAACCCTGACTTGCTTGAGACCTAGACATGATGGTATTTACCTTATAATTCCAAGGGCCGTGACTATCCGTATATACCGAGAGTATAACTGCAGCTCTTTACTGACAGTATATACGAGTAAATCTAAGACTTGAAATTATAAGCGTTAATGCTATCTAGATGATGATTTCGAATGTGGTTGATATGATTTTTAATTCTGTTTGAGAATTGATGAATTGAATTGGATTCTGATTGAAAAATGACGATTTCCAAAATTTAGTTGAAATGTAATAAGCTGAGCGAAACCACAATGAGGATGAATGGGACGAGTCCCAGTGATGATATTCATAACTGGAATGATGATAATGATTTCAGCAAATCACTATGAGATTAGTGGATTGTGCTGTCAGATTGCTACTGTTAACACTTGAGACGGTAGATTAAGTTAAGGGATGACAAATTGAGAACTTGCTTAACAAAAATTCCTGTGGAGGAATGTTCAGAAGGAAAATTTTCAGACTAATGGACCATTATCGTGTTAAAGATATAAATGATATGATCTGAATGAATTGTTATTTAATGATGAGTTCTATATAAGGGATAATTATCCCCGTATTCTGTTGGGTTGACCAGAATATAAGGAACCCCAGAATAAATTGGATCTTAAGAAAAAGAGTTGTCCTCTACCTTGCGAGATGAGGACATCTCGCACTTTTCAAGTGGGGTAGAATGTAAGATTCTCCCCTGCCTTCGAGGTATACAGGAGTAAGAATCTCCCTTTTTGATCTTAGTCCCTCTCTAAAATAAAAGAAAGATTCTGTTAAAAAAAAAAAAAAAGGAAGACCCTTTCTCTAGAATGCTTCTCAAGAGTCACGCTGTTTTAAGGATTCAGAACAATGAGTTCAGAAGTGAAAATCGGTGTTTTGGATACCAAGGTTTTGGTTTTCATTCGAGTACGACCCAAAAGAAGTTCTTTATCTCTTGGGGAGTATAAGAACTTATCCCCCAGATATTGTGAGCCTTATATCTGAATTCAATGAAAGTAGGTGACTTAGCCTACAAGCTTCTTTTACCTCCTCATCTCAAAGTTCTTAATGTATTTCATAGAAATATGTGCCAAACCCAAATCAAGGAAAGACGATAAAACTTCAGTGACAAGATACCGTTGGCTTCTAGGTTACGCTAACTCCTTCCTTTATATAAGTCGTAACTTTTACCTGTCGCTCACAGCAGTAATCTTACTTCCATCGATCTCCTCTCTTTCTTAATCTCCTTCATGGCTTGGCAACAAGAACTAGTTTTATCCATAATGATTCCTCACCTTCAAGACGCAAGTGAGTCTGTGAAGAAGGATTTTATAGAACAGTATGAGCGCTCACTTTTTCCTCACCTAGGAACTTCTGTAGCGCAGACCAAATGGCGGACCTATCAAGACATAACTAGGGTAACACCCTGGGGTCAGCAGCACTTTCGTAACAATGTCCGCTTGGCCATGGTTATCGAAGCTTTGGGTTGGGGTCCCCGATACTACTGCGTCATGAGATCAAGGCATCCTGGGTTTTCTGAGCGGGTCTTCTTACTGGCGTGTTTTCTTCCTCATGAGAAGATATGCCTTTACCCCGTTTTTGGCTTGCCTCTCAGAGGTCCTTTTGTTAGAACACCTCATACCACTGAGATAGGCGCAGCAATAACCCACAGAATCATTCCCATAGATGAGTTACCTTATATTTGTGCAGCTTGTGAGGACTGCTTTTGTGACCATATGATGGACGGGCTTATGGAAGTGTAAAGAGTTCCTCTATCTTTACTGTATAAGTTTCGAGAATGAATAAAGTTTAAATCTTGTTCGTATTTTGAATCTTGCTCTCTTTAAGACTTATCTTGGTGGTTAATCTTGATTAAAATTTTTCTCTAAGTCTCATATTCGTGAATCTTGCGAAATTATCACAAGTTGCGAGATGAGGACATCTCGCGTTTTTTAAGTGGGGTAGAATGTAAGATTCCTCCCCCAACCCCTTTTTGATGTCTAGTATCTTCCCCTGTAATCAACCCTCTTCAGAAATATAAAGACCCTGTTGCTAACTATTTTAGCCTAGAGAGAGAAAATATTCTAGAGAGAGAATATTCAGATTTTGAATATTTTTGGATAGAAAAATATCTCTTATAATTCAGATGAGTTCCCCTGAAACAGAAATTCAAAAAGAATTTTCCAATGTGCAATTGGAATTAATTGGAAATAGGTATAAAGAACCTTAGTCTAAGGGTCTAGATTTTCAGAAATCTTTAGACTATGGTCCAATTAAGGTTCCTATGGGCCAATAGCATCAATCCATGTGTAGGGAAGAGATAAATCCAAATTTGTAAAAAGAAGATACCCAAAAATGAGTAAATGCTCACATAAGGTGAAGAGTTGAAAATGTACAAGGTTTATTAATAAAAAACTATGAGCAATATTAAAAATATGAGATATTTTGGGTATCCAAAAATGAGTAAATGCTCACATAAGATGAAGAGTTGAAAATGTACAAGGTTTATTAGTAAAAAACTATGAGCAATATTAAAATGATGCCATTATGACACATATGTAAGGAAGGGGAATTCTTTAAAGGAGGTGCATATTTCACATAAGATGAAGAGTTGAAAATGTACAAGGTTTATTAGTAAAAAACTATGAGCAATATTAAAATGATGCCATTATGACACATATGTAAGGAAGGGGAATTCTTTAAAGGAGGTGCATATTTCACATAAGATGAAGAGTTGAAAATGTACAAGGTTTATTAGTAAAAAAACTATGAGCAATATTAAAATGATTCCATTATGACACATATGTAAGGAAGGGGAATTCTTTAAAGGAGGTGCATATTTCACATGCTTGAATGAGTTTTAAACTCATAAAAATTGAGATATTTCATCTCTCCTCTCTCCTCATTCAAGTCTAGTTCCAAAAAGTTAGCTTAACTGACCTAAAAATGGTCAAATATTGACCAAACTGATTTAGAAAATTCTAGAATCAGTTTGTTTGGTTAGGAGCTCAATTTTTTCTATAAATAGAAGCCTCCCCCTTGTTGAAAAATAGATAGTGTTTATGCATCGTTACTCTACTCCACCTAAGCCAAGAACTGTGAATTCATTTAATAATTCACTAGTTTTTGGAGCTTCCCTCTTTCTTCAATCCCCATTAGTGACTCCATCAACATACTTAACCAATTGATTGGTTGGGGGCCTCTACCGTGAACAAAGAATCAAGAAATTTATAAGGTAATTAGTGAATATTCCTCTTTTCTATAATTTCTCAATGTTTCTCTCTTCTCAACCCCTCTCAAGCTTGAGAAGTTTAATTGGTATGGTTTTTTTTTTAAATGCTATTGAAGTTTGAATAGTAGTGAAGAGTTACATAATTTAATAAATGCTATTGAAGTTAATTTTCATTTATGTTTAAATTCTAATGATTCTTATGTAAATTCTCTCTCTCACTCAAGAAATGGTCATACTCATGACCCATTCTAAATCCAAATCAAGCTTTTCATAAAGCTTTTCCTTAACCCAAGATAAAGCTATGCTTGAGGCCAAATTAATGGCTTTTTCTTATGCTTTTAGTTTATGTATATTGATGATTCAATCCATTATGGATTGAGGATCCAATTAGAGAATCATTTTAATTATTTCCTTAATGATAAGCTTTATCCCTTAGAAAATTGAGATTTATCAGTCATAGCAGCGGAGCTATGGCAAAATTTTTATAAAAATTATGCATAAAAAATTTTCATTCAAAGCATAAAAAGAGGACTTCCTACCATATTCTAGGAATCATCATCCTAGATTAATTGAAAGAATTTCATTATAATCATGGAGAAATTGAATTTTAATATTATGCATAAAGGATAAATTTTTATATCAAAAGTGTTATTTTTACCATTTTTATTTTCATGCATAGAAGTATGCATAATGGATAAATTTTTATATCAAAAGTGTTACTTTTATCATTTTTACTTTCATGCATAGAAGTATGCATAAAGGATAAATTTTTATATCAAAAGTGTTATTTTTACCATTTTTATTTTCATGCATAGAAGTATGCATAATGGATAAATTTTTATATCAAAAGTGTTACTTTTATCATTTTTATTTCATACATAAAAGTATGCATAAAAGAAAATTTTTATATCAAAAGTGTTACTTTTATCATTTTTAATTTTCATGCATAGAAGTATGCATAAAGGAAAATTTTTATATCAAAAGTGTTACTTTTATCATTTTTAATTTTCATGCATAGAAGTATGCATAAAGGAAAAGTTTTTATATCAAAAGTGTTACTTTTATCATATTGGATTTCATGCATATAGGTATGCATAAAAGATATTCTTTTTATACTAAAAGTATGATTTTCCTCATAAATGGATTTTATGCTTAACTTAGATGCATAAGAGAAATTCTTTTATTCTAAAAGTATAATTCCCTACCAAATTGAAATCATGCATAAGAAGATGCATAAAAGATTGATTTTAATTTCGAAAGTGTTAGTCTCCTTAAATGGAATTTATGTATAAATAAATGTGTAGAGAAATCTTATATCAAATAAAAGAATTCTCTTTTTTTTTTTTAAAAAAGAAGAAGATATGAAATGTGATAAGATGTGATAAGAGGTGTATGAGATGTGATAAGAATTGATAAGATGTGTATGGAAAGTGATAGGATGTGATAAGAGGTGTGATAAGAGGTGATAAGATGCTTATGAAATGAGTTAGGATGTGATAAGATGAATTAAGATGTGTATGGGGGGATGAGGTAAGAAGTGTATGTGATAGGATAAGATGTATATGGGTTGTGATAGGGCGAGAATGGATGTGATGTAAAAGATTAGATGTGAAAGTATATGGGGTTATATAAATGGGAATGTGAAAATGGATGTATGTATGTGGATGTGTGGATATGGAGATGGGAGTGTGGATGTATGAACATGAAAATGGATATATGCATGAAGATGTATATGCATAGATGTAAATGTGGATGTAGATGTGGATGTATAGATGTGAATGGATGTGGATGTATAGATGTGAATGGAAATGTGGATGTGGATGTATGTGAATGTGGATGTGGATGTGGATGTATAGATGTGAATGGAAATGTGGATGTGGATGTATGTGAATGTGGATGTAGATGTGGATGTATAGATGTGAATATGGAATGTGGATGTGGATGTATGTATGTATGTGGATGTAAATGTGGATGTATAGGAATGGGGATGTGGATGTATGTGAATGTGAATGTAGATGTGGATGTATGTGAATGTGGATGTATGTGAATGTGAATGTAGATGTGAATGTGGAATGTGGATGTATAGATGTGGATGTATGGGAATGTGGATGTGGATGTATAGATGTGAATGGAAATGTGGATGTGGATGTATGTGAATGTGGATGTGGATGTGGATGTATAGATGTGAATGGAAATGTGGATGTGGATGTATGTGAATGTGGATGTAGATGTGGATGTATAGATGTGAATATGGAATGTGGATGTGGATGTATGTATGTATGTGGATGTAAATGTGGATGTATAGGAATGGGGATGTGGATGTATGTGAATGTGAATGTAGATGTGGATGTATGTGAATGTGGATGTATGTGAATGTGAATGTAGATGTGAATGTGGAATGTGGATGTATAGATGTGGATGTATGGGAATGTGGATGTGGATGTATGTGAATGTGAATGTAGATGTGGATGTATAGATGTGAATGTGGAATGTGGATGTGGATGTAGATGTGGATATATGGATGTGTATGTATGAATGTGGATATGGGATGTGGATGTATAAATGAGGATGTGAAAATGGAGATAAGCATGTAGATGTGGATGTATGGATGTGAATGTGGATGTGGATGTGGATGTATGGATGTGGATATGGATGTGAATATATGATATGTGATGTGAAGGAATCTGAAGTGAAGAGATGGAAAAGGAGGTGATTGGATGAGTACACATATACATGGAATGTGGAATAAGTAATGTTGGATTAATGAGGGATAATGTGGAAAAATGAGAGTTAATATAGAAACTGTATTTGTAAACTGTTTGTAAATGCTGTTTGTAAATGGCTGTTTTATGTCAAGAATGCTGGGGAAGCATTTTGACCGTCTTGTGATTAAGGTCGTGGAGACCTAACTGATAAAGTTGCAACTGCTGACGGAGAGTCAATGGAGGACGTCTCGCGTAGCAAGGTCGACCGAGGTCTTGACCAGCCTCGGTTCGATTAAAATGGTGAGCTTCCGGTACGGTGGATGAGGGACCAAGGAAGCGGCCTATGAGTGAAGCGCTAGGTCACCTGCGAAGGATCCTAGAGGGTGCTGACCATACGGTGCTCGGGCTCTGGGTCGCCCAGGATACCCACGCGTGCGTCGAGGAAGATATTGGAACAAGGAGTAAGAGTTGTTTTGTGAAACCGGGCATGGATCTGGTTGACTGACCTTGCTGGTCCTCAACGGATGAGTCCATGGCTCTTTTATATGGATCTGTTGGTTGATCTTGCTGATCTTCAACGAGAGTCCATCTTGATAAGTGATTATATTGCCGAGTATTATGGGCTAGGAACTATGGAAACGGCCTCTGTGTGGACAGGTGGTGAGCGTTCTAGTTGCCAATGATGCCATAGATACTCTGATGAAGGAATGATGGGAAATTATGAATCAACTGGATAAATTGGGAGATTGTGATCAGTGGTACTATGGTTTCATTAAAGGATTGTTTTAAAGTTAGCTGATGCTAAGAAAAAGGCAATTTTCATATTGGGTGTGTAAGTGGTGTGGCTAGTTTTATGTTTGCATGAAATTCCGGCTAGGGGACCTTGGAACTCTTTTCCTTGGTACCCGGGACAAAACCTAACCAAATTCCAAATTGGATCCCATCACTACAGTGGTTGGGCGGTTGGCTAACCCATGGGATCGGATGGGGTTAGGCTGGACTGATGGATCCATAAATCGAGACTCAACTTTGTTTTTACGATAGATAAAGTAAATCCCGGATAGAAATTGTTCTATGGATAGGAATCAACGGCTGTGCCTCTTGATGGGGAAAAAAGCGTTGATCCCAATGATCCAAGTGCAAGTTTCTACCTTGATTTGACCAAGTACCGTTAAAGGTGCAGTCAGATCAGTTGATCCGTAATGATCTTGACTACGTTAGAGTAAAGAGTTATCCTGGTGGAATCGCCCATGCTTTCCGAGTAAAGGAAGTTTTTCCAGTTTCGGTTTTGGACAAACCGACGGATTAGTCTCTTGTCCGGATATCCGTGGGCGAGGCCCCGAGTGTGAGACCCCTACCACGCATGATGTGCTACTTCCGCTGCCAGTATCTTGAATCCGTTGCTCGGTGGGAACAGTGGGATCTCACAGTTGATACCAACTGTGAGATCCCACTGTTCCCACCGAGCAACGGATTCAAGATACTGGCAGCGGAAGTAGCACATCATGCGTGGTAGGGGTCTCACACTCGGGGCCTCGCCCACGGATATCCGGACAAGAGACTAATCCGTCGGTTTGTCCAAAACCGAAACTGGAAAAACTTCCTTTACTCGGAAAGCATGGGCGATTCCACCAGGATAACTCTTTACTCTAACGTAGTCAAGATCATTACGGATCAACTGATCTGACTGCACCTTTAACGGTACTTGGTCAAATCAAGGTAGAAACTTGCACTTGGATCATTGGGATCAACGCTTTTTTCCCCATCAAGAGGCACAGCCGTTGATTCCTATCCATAGAACAATTTCTATCCGGGATTTACTTTATCTATCGTAAAAACAAAGTTGAGTCTCGATTTATGGATCCATCAGTCCAGCCTAACCCCATCCGATCCCATGGGTTAGCCAACCGCCCAACCACTGTAGTGATGGGATCCAATTTGGAATTTGGTTAGGTTTTGTCCCGGGTACCAAGGAAAAGAGTTCCAAGGTCCCCTAGCCGGAATTTCATGCAAACATAAAACTAGCCACACCACTTACACACCCAATATGAAAATTGCCTTTTTCTTAGCATCAGCTAACTTTAAAACAATCCTTTAATGAAACCATAGTACCACTGATCACAATCTCCCAATTTATCCAGTTGATTCATAATTTCCCATCATTCCTTCATCAGAGTATCTATGGCATCATTGGCAACTAGAACGCTCACCACCTGTCCACACAGAGGCCGTTTCCATAGTTCCTAGCCCATAATACTCGGCAATATAATCACTTATCAAGATGGACTCTCGTTGAAGATCAGCAAGATCAACCAACAGATCCATATAAAAGAGCCATGGACTCATCCGTTGAGGACCAGCAAGGTCAGTCAACCAGATCCATGCCCGGTTTCACAAAACAACTCTTACTCCTTGTTCCAATATCTTCCTCGACGCACGCGTGGGTATCCTGGGCGACCCAGAGCCCGAGCACCGTATGGTCAGCACCCTCTAGGATCCTTCGCAGGTGACCTAGCGCTTCACTCATAGGCCGCTTCCTTGGTCCCTCATCCACCGTACCGGAAGCTCACCATTTTAATCGAACCGAGGCTGGTCAAGACCTCGGTCGACCTTGCTACACGAGACGTCCTCCATTGACTCTCCGTCAGCAGTTGCAACTTTATCAGTTAGGTCTCCACGACCTTAATCACAAGACGGTCAAAATGCTTCCCCAGCATTCTTGACATAAAACAGCCATTTACAAACAGCATTTACAAACAGTTTACAAATACAGTTTCTATATTAACTCTCATTTTTCCACATTATCCCTCATTAATCCAACATTACTTATTCCACATTCCATGTATATGTGTACTCATCCAATCACCTCCTTTTCCATCTCTTCACTTCAGATTCCTTCACATCACATATCATATATTCACATCCATATCCACATCCATACATCCACATCCACATCCACATTCACATCCATACATCCACATCTACATGCTTATCTCCATTTTCACATCCTCATTTATACATCCACATCCCATATCCACATTCATACATACACATCCATATATCCACATCTACATCCACATCCACATTCCACATTCACATCTATACATCCACATCTACATTCACATTCACATACATCCACATCCACATTCCCATACATCCACATCTATACATCCACATTCCACATTCACATCTACATTCACATTCACATACATCCACATTCACATACATCCACATCTACATTCACATTCACATACATCCACATCCCCATTCCTATACATCCACATTTACATCCACATACATACATACATCCACATCCACATTCCATATTCACATCTATACATCCACATCTACATCCACATTCACATACATCCACATCCACATTTCCATTCACATCTATACATCCACATCCACATCCACATTCACATACATCCACATCCACATTTCCATTCACATCTATACATCCACATCCACATTCCCATACATCCACATCTATACATCCACATTCCACATTCACATCTACATTCACATTCACATACATCCACATTCACATACATCCACATCTACATTCACATTCACATACATCCACATCCCCATTCCTATACATCCACATTTACATCCACATACATACATACATCCACATCCACATTCCATATTCACATCTATACATCCACATCTACATCCACATTCACATACATCCACATCCACATTTCCATTCACATCTATACATCCACATCCACATCCACATTCACATACATCCACATCCACATTTCCATTCACATCTATACATCCACATCCATTCACATCTATACATCCACATCTACATCCACATTTACATCTATGCATATACATCTTCATGCATATATCCATTTTCATGTTCATACATCCACACTCCCATCTCCATATCCACACATCCACATACATACATCCATTTTCACATTCCCATTTATATAACCCCATATACTTTCACATCTAATCTTTTACATCACATCCATTCTCGCCCTATCACAACCCATATACATCTTATCCTATCACATACACTTCTTACCTCATCCCCCCATACACATCTTAATTCATCTTATCACATCCTAACTCATTTCATAAGCATCTTATCACCTCTTATCACACCTCTTATCACATCCTATCACTTTCCATACACATCTTATCAATTCTTATCACATCTCATACACCTCTTATCACATCTTATCACATTTCATATCTTCTTCTTTTTTTTTAAAAAAAAAGAGAATTCTTTTATTTGATATAAGATTTCTCTACACATTTATTTATACATAAATTCCATTTAAGGAGACTAACACTTTCGAAATTAAAATCAATCTTTTATGCATCTTCTTATGCATGATTTCAATTTGGTAGGGAATTATACTTTTAGAATAAAAGAATTTCTCTTATGCATCTAAGTTAAGCATAAAATCCATTTATGAGGAAAATCATACTTTTAGTATAAAAAGAATATCTTTTATGCATACCTATATGCATGAAATCCAATATGATAAAAGTAACACTTTTGATATAAAAACTTTTCCTTTATGCATACTTCTATGCATGAAAATTAAAAATGATAAAAGTAACACTTTTGATATAAAAATTTTCCTTTATGCATACTTCTATGCATGAAAATTAAAAATGATAAAAGTAACACTTTTGATATAAAAATTTTCTTTTATGCATACTTTTATGTATGAAATAAAAATGATAAAAGTAACACTTTTGATATAAAAATTTATCCATTATGCATACTTCTATGCATGAAAATAAAAATGGTAAAAATAACACTTTTGATATAAAAATTTATCCTTTATGCATACTTCTATGCATGAAAGTAAAAATGATAAAAGTAACACTTTTGATATAAAAATTTATCCATTATGCATACTTCTATGCATGAAAATAAAAATGGTAAAAATAACACTTTTGATATAAAAATTTATCCTTTATGCATAATATTAAAATTCAATTTCTCCATGATTATAATGAAATTCTTTCAATTAATCTAGGATGATGATTCCTAGAATATGGTAGGAAGTCCTCTTTTTATGCTTTGAATGAAAATTTTTTATGCATAATTTTTATAAAAATTTTGCCATAGCTCCGCTGCTATGACTGATAAATCTCAATTTTCTAAGGGATAAAGCTTATCATTAAGGAAATAATTAAAATGATTCTCTAATTGGATCCTCAATCCATAATGGATTGAATCATCAATATACATAAACTAAAAGCATAAGAAAAAGCCATTAATTTGGCCTCAAGCATAGCTTTATCTTGGGTTAAGGAAAAGCTTTATGAAAAGCTTGATTTGGATTTAGAATGGGTCATGAGTATGACCATTTCTTGAGTGAGAGAGAGAATTTACATAAGAATCATTAGAATTTAAACATAAATGAAAATTAACTTCAATAGCATTTATTAAATTATGTAACTCTTCACTACTATTCAAACTTCAATAGCATTTAAAAAAAAAAACCATACCAATTAAACTTCTCAAGCTTGAGAGGGGTTGAGAAGAGAGAAACATTGAGAAATTATAGAAAAGAGGAATATTCACTAATTACCTTATAAATTTCTTGATTCTTTGTTCACGGTAGAGGCCCCCAACCAATCAATTGGTTAAGTATGTTGATGGAGTCACTAATGGGGATTGAAGAAAGAGGGAAGCTCCAAAAACTAGTGAATTATTAAATGAATTCACAGTTCTTGGCTTAGGTGGAGTAGAGTAACGATGCATAAACACTATCTATTTTTCAACAAGGGGGAGGCTTCTATTTATAGAAAAAATTGAGCTCCTAACCAAACAAACTGATTCTAGAATTTTCTAAATCAGTTTGGTCAATATTTGACCATTTTTAGGTCAGTTAAGCTAACTTTTTGGAACTAGACTTGAATGAGGAGAGAGGAGAGATGAAATATCTCAATTTTTATGAGTTTAAAACTCATTCAAGCATGTGAAATATGCACCTCCTTTAAAGAATTCCCCTTCCTTACATATGTGTCATAATGGAATCATTTTAATATTGCTCATAGTTTTTTTACTAATAAACCTTGTACATTTTCAACTCTTCATCTTATGTGAAATATGCACCTCCTTTAAAGAATTCCCCTTCCTTACATATGTGTCATAATGGCATCATTTTAATATTGCTCATAGTTTTTTACTAATAAACCTTGTACATTTTCAACTCTTCATCTTATGTGAAATATGCACCTCCTTTAAAGAATTCCCCTTCCTTACATATGTGTCATAATGGCATCATTTTAATATTGCTCATAGTTTTTTACTAATAAACCTTGTACATTTTCAACTCTTCATCTTATGTGAGCATTTACTCATTTTTGGATACCCAAAATATCTCATATTTTTAATATTGCTCATAGTTTTTTATTAATAAACCTTGTACATTTTCAACTCTTCACCTTATGTGAGCATTTACTCATTTTTGGGTATCTTCTTTTTACAAATTTGGATTTATCTCTTCCCTACACATGGATTGATGCTATTGGCCCATAGGAACCTTAATTGGACCATAGTCTAAAGATTTCTGAAAATCTAGACCCTTAGACTAAGGTTCTTTATACCTATTTCCAATTAATTCCAATTGCACATTGGAAAATTCTTTTTGAATTTCTGTTTCAGGGGAACTCATCTGAATTATAAGAGATATTTTTCTATCCAAAAATATTCAAAATCTGAATATTCTCTCTCTAGAATATTTTCTCTCTCTAGGCTAAAATAGTTAGCAACAGGGTCTTTATATTTCTGAAGAGGGTTGATTACAGGGGAAGATACTAGACATCAAAAAGGGGTTGGGGGAGGAATCTTACATTCTACCCCACTTAAAAAACGCGAGATGTCCTCATCTCGCAACTTGTGATAATTTCGCAAGATTCACGAATATGAGACTTAGAGAAAAATTTTAATCAAGATTAACCACCAAGATAAGTCTTAAAGAGAGCAAGATTCAAAATACGAACAAGATTTAAACTTTATTCATTCTCGAAACTTATACAGTAAAGATAGAGGAACTCTTTACACTTCCATAAGCCCGTCCATCATATGGTCACAAAAGCAGTCCTCACAAGCTGCACAAATATAAGGTAACTCATCTATGGGAATGATTCTGTGGGTTATTGCTGCGCCTATCTCAGTGGTATGAGGTGTTCTAACAAAAGGACCTCTGAGAGGCAAGCCAAAAACGGGGTAAAGGCATATCTTCTCATGAGGAAGAAAACACGCCAGTAAGAAGACCCGCTCAGAAAACCCAGGATGCCTTGATCTCATGACGCAGTAGTATCGGGGACCCCAACCCAAAGCTTCGATAACCATGGCCAAGCGGACATTGTTACGAAAGTGCTGCTGACCCCAGGGTGTTACCCTAGTTATGTCTTGATAGGTCCGCCATTTGGTCTGCGCTACAGAAGTTCCTAGGTGAGGAAAAAGTGAGCGCTCATACTGTTCTATAAAATCCTTCTTCACAGACTCACTTGCGTCTTGAAGGTGAGGAATCATTATGGATAAAACTAGTTCTTGTTGCCAAGCCATGAAGGAGATTAAGAAAGAGAGGAGATCGATGGAAGTAAGATTACTGCTGTGAGCGACAGGTAAAAGTTACGACTTATATAAAGGAAGGAGTTAGCGTAACCTAGAAGCCAACGGTATCTTGTCACTGAAGTTTTATCGTCTTTCCTTGATTTGGGTTTGGCACATATTTCTATGAAATACATTAAGAACTTTGAGATGAGGAGGTAAAAGAAGCTTGTAGGCTAAGTCACCTACTTTCATTGAATTCAGATATAAGGCTCACAATATCTGGGGGATAAGTTCTTATACTCCCCAAGAGATAAAGAACTTCTTTTGGGTCGTACTCGAATGAAAACCAAAACCTTGGTATCCAAAACACCGATTTTCACTTCTGAACTCATTGTTCTGAATCCTTAAAACAGCGTGACTCTTGAGAAGCATTCTAGAGAAAGGGTCTTCCTTTTTTTTTTTTTTTAACAGAATCTTTCTTTTATTTTAGAGAGGGACTAAGATCAAAAAGGGAGATTCTTACTCCTGTATACCTCGAAGGCAGGGGAGAATCTTACACTCACACAACTCACATATACTCAGGCCTGGATTTACTGCCAAGGGATGGCCACACCACCTCTAGGATTCAACCTTGCGTCTGACGACCAAGCCTCTGCAACCACGAACACATCAACACTCTGACCAGTCACTGCCGAGGATACACCACATCCTCAATCACCGCAAACCTCTCGCCTGCCTGCTGTACCAACCACACCAGAAAGAACCCGGCCACTTCTCTCTTCAGAGGGCGCCCCACCAGCTAACCCTAAACTCTCTCTGCAGCCCATCACTTCTGTGTGTGTCGCCAGCAGCTACCCAAACACCTCTCTCTCTCTCTCTGTCTCTCTCTGTGCTGATCCTCTACCAGCCACTTCCTCACTTCCTCTGTAATGCTACCGGCCCCACCAACCCTCGTAGCAACACCTGTCTCTCTCTCTACTTCACTCGGCACCCGCTCACGCTGTCCACTGTCGGCTTCAGCTTCTCTTACGGGCCTCTCCACTGTCGCCAGCCTGTCACCTTTGACCAAGGCGGCTCCCTCTCAAATACAGTTAACGCGGCTCCCCTTGCCAACCTTGCATCTCCATCTCCTTCGCATCCTCTGCTCACACCTGCTCTCTGCCTAGCCACGCTAGGCTTTTGACTCCACACCACCTCAAAGGCGGCAGCTCCCTTCTTCGTGTGCCTTCGCAGCTGAATGACTCAAGCCCACCTGTGACCTCACCTTGCGCCAGTCAGCTGCGCACCTGCATGCCCAAAACCAAGGCGGCTTCCTCTCTTTCATTAGGAAGTGAATGGGGTCTTCTTGGGCCCTTTAATTTGCCCAAGCCTAATCAAGGTGATTAAGGAATAGCCAAATGGGGGGTTGCCATGTGGACTGAAATGTTGGGTTTGTAAGAGAGGTGTAAGAGTGGTCAAAGGGTGCACTTTTTCTCCCAAAAAGGGGGGGAGGCAATTTTACAATTTTCGGACCTCCATAACTTCTACATACAAGCTCCGATTTGAGCGGAGATTATAGATTCGTGATCTACGCATCAAGAGCTTTCCATAGATATGTTACATGATATGGTTTTGTCCGCTAGATTTTAAATTCCATTTTTCCTCCAAAATTCAAATTCGAATAAAGTAGCCGTTTTGAAGCTTCTAATTAGAAAACATTTCTTCTTAAGAGAAAAGGTTTGACTCCTTAAACTGCCAAATAAAAGGGCCCAAGAAGCCTTCCATTGAGGTCCTAATGTCCGCCTCCCTGACTGCCAAAACAAAAAACAACATGGCCCAACTCTGAGGCCAGTCCGTTGCGAGCTCTCTCTCCACGGCGCTTCTCTCCTCTAGTGGTCTTCTCTGTACGCCAGCAGCACCTTCAACGCCCTCTTCGCTGCTCTTCACAAGGGAGGCCCCCAGCCTCTAGTTGCAGCCCGATGACTCCTCCACGCCGTTCTTCTCTGCAAATCAATCAGAGCCCCCACCTTCTACAAGGCGACACACCTTTTCTTCTTCAGCTGCGCATCACTCGCCAACTTCTTCTTCGCCAACCTTCTCGAGCTCCTCGTTCGCTGGCAGCTACATAAACAGCCATGTGGCTTCCAATAAATTGGCCACGTTTATATGTATTATTTTATTTTGTTTAAAGCCCAATGTGATGGCCACCATCACTCTTTCCACACCAATGCTCAAGGCAACACCGGCCCCTTTATCTATAAATTGCCCATGCTTCCATACCTTCAACACAACCCACGAAACCAACACCAATACTTGGGGACGCGTACACACATTTCAAGCTACCAAGCAGCTGATACCACCTGCAGCAGAGCTGACCTTGTCCGAACAGGCCTGCACAAGCTCAAAGCCAAACCATCCACCCTGTACACCTAGCAACGCCCTCAAAAGCAAAACCTTCACACATGCCATGCATCCATATGTACACAAGCTCAAAATACCTCTCAGAAAAATGCCTGACAATGCCTTTTTTGTGGAGGAGATGTACTGAACAGACATGTGAGGAGGGCAAGTAGACTAGCACATTGTATACTCTATGCCTCGAAATCACGCCCGCGTGGCACGTGCCACAATAAATGTCAACCGTACTTGCCATGTGCATCATGATGATGTGTCCTCGATTTTTGTCCAGATTCTTTTATCGTGTCCTTTTTTTTCTCCTCCACACCAACCATCTACTGAACACTTTCACCACCCCTTCACTCAAGCACCCATCAGGCGGTAGCCTAAACCTAGTTTATCTTCTACAACCCTAAACCACACCTATCAAGGTCATCCTGCACAGATTATCTTCTACAACACTAAACCACGCCTATTCAAGGTCATCCTGCATACACATTTGTTAGGAGGGCATGGACAGAGGAAAAAGAGGTACTAATCTAATGTTTTATTCTGTAATGTAAGCATCTCAACCGATCGTTTGTGTTGATGTCACCCGACTTGTTGTAGTTCCAATATCAAAAGGTTGTTTTGATGGAAAGCTTTAAGGGGACATAATATCGCGTTTTCTAGCAGAAACCCCAGTACATTCTTTTATGTCCTCTCCTTTAACTACATTCTTTTCGCAACGAAACGCGATTTCAATGTTCTAGCTGCAAAGACATGTCAAAATCGCGTTTTTCGACCAAAAGGATAATGAAACGTTTTCTCTCTTCTCTCCGTTTATCTTTATGTGCATGTACAATGTTGGATAATGCTCCAGCGAAGAGAACATTGGACTTGTCAAAATACTCTATCAAAGATGAGGAAAGTCCAGGTGAACATTATTTGAATTTACTCCTCTTTATTTGAGAAAATATGAATTATTTTTTATTTCTGCTATTGTATTTTGCATTACAGCTAAGAGGCAGAGTACCAATAGCAAAGGAGTAATCAAATCAGGTGAGCCAAGGAACATTTTGAAAGAGCAAAAGTCACCAGACCTACAGCTTTTTGAGTTTCTCCAAAAGTCCAATGCCCATAAGGAGTATCCAACATTTCACAGGATGTCCAACACTCCTTTGAAATTGACTGACATTGTGTCTCACATTAGTAAAAATCGGAACTCATTTTGGGGCCTTTTAGGGTTTAGGAAAATAGCCCTCGACCAATCAATGGAGGGCCAACGTAACGTTGGAGGAAATAATAAATATAGGAGGAAAAAAGAATAAAAGTCATATTCAGATAGAGAACGGTGAGTTTGCATTGAATGAAGATATCTTTTTCATTTATTATAATTTATATTGTCATCTTCGGTGCAAGATTTACAATGCAAAATTTGGTGATTTTGACATTGCCGGCGGGTCTGGAGCAGTCCAAAACCCCCAAAACGACACCGGAAGCGCTGAAAACGGGCATCCGGAGGCCCGGAAAAGGCCGAAAAGGTCCGGCCAAGAAAATTCGCTGGGAAAAGCGATTTGGTGTCAGTCTAGCAGTAGACTGACACCAAATCGCTTTTCCCAGCGAATTTTCTTGGCCGAAAAGGCTAGACTGACACCAAATCGCTTTTCCCAGCGAATTTTCTTGGCCGGACCTTTTCGGCCTTTTCCGGGCCTCCGGATGCCCGTTTTCAGCGCTTCCGATGTCATTTTGGGGGTTTTGGACCGCTCCGGACGCGCTGACGATGTCTGAATCACCTGACTGACACCAAATCGCATTTTTCGGCAAATCTTTGTAGTTGCATGTAGTTGCTTTAATATTTTTGCTGATTTTGGGTGAAAAATTTTAAAAAATCGTGAATTTCTTACAGGGCCCCAAAATGAGTTCCCTTTTTTCCTAATGGCACAAGCACTTTTTGAAGGACTAGTTTGAGGTGTTTAGACAAATGACAGCTGATGGAAGGATTGTGAATAAGGATGAAGCTTTTGTGCATATGAAGGACATATACCAAAAGGATAAGCTGAGGTATCAATTGAATAGGAGATTTGATGTTCTTCCTTGCTGCTTCAAGGGTATCTACAATCACCACAAGAGGGGCTATAGGATATTGGAGGAGAGCTTTGCATTGGCCATTTATTTACATTATGTTGAGCTTGGTGTTTCTGAAAAGTCTACTCAAGATCATGACTTGGAAGAATATGAGGAAAAGGAGGAGGAGTTGGCAAGTATTTTATTCCACACACTGTATTTTATTCTGGATACATATTGTGATTGTCTACCCCTTTTCTTGTTGTATTTTGTGGACGTGATAAAAACCTTCGGGCCTTTACTCCACCAATGGATGGCTTGATAGGTACCTCTTTACCATTTGTAGATTTCTTAAGATCTTTTGTTATATGAACATCTCCACCATGTAGACCAATTTTTGATAATACCGCTTCCAATGATTGTATTGCCTGTTTTCTTTTCACCTTAGGCCGAAGTTTCCAAGCAAATCCAATATATAAAAAAACAAGTTTCTCAATAATTCTACACAATGCATGCAATATGTAAATGTGAACATTGCATAATGGAATATCAAGAACTGCTTTAAAATTTAGATCTTCCTTGTCCCTATTGGGTGCTCTTCTCCACCATTTGAAATCCAAGACATGGGTTGGTTGTTTACAATACAAGCAAGGAGATTTGGAGTTACTCCCTTTACTGATATTGTACATACACTTCAATGTCTTAAGATCACTTGCCATATGCCATTCTACTTGAAAATCACCTTTTCCTGGAACATGAAGATGACCCCCTAAAATTTGACTCCTTACAGTTGAGGGTATATCTGTCTATTGAAAAACCCAGCTAAGTGTTTCATGGTCCTCTGTATTCACCTGCCATTACAGTAGAATGATATATGGTAGAAGTTTATTAAAAAATATACATGTATATTCAACAAATACTAACACCAAAATAAGAAAAACCATACCTCAAATGATCCCAAGCACCATACATGTTTTTCTGATTGAACGCTAAAGTACTTTGAACTGGTCTTTGTGATTGATGGATCAAGTGCCCGATTCATCAAGGTAATAGTCACTCTTTCTATCTTCTTTTCCTTTACAATTTCACATTCATCAAGCTTAACCAACAAACTTTAAAACTCCTTTACATTCCTCAAGTGTGATGTTATAAAACTCCACCATTCTTCTCTGTAATTGTTGCAGCTCCACAAAAATATTATTCACAGGATCATATACAGTCCTTCCTTTGGCCCCTTCATACATATTTTTGATATGTAAATATTGTCCAATGAAGTCATCTATTTCCTGATTTAGAAGACCTCTTTAGCGCCACACACTGCTGCTGGGGTGGGTAACAATACACGTTTTATCCGATGATCTTTGAGAGTAGAAGAAACGATGTTAAAGATTGAAGCATATTCTTTTCTACTCACCCCACTCATATCTAGGGATTCTTGAATTTTTTCGACATCAACTCTACTTTCTGATATAAACTTTTCAACAACATCATGTTTCACCCTTTTGAACTTTTTTCCATCTATCAAGCTCTGCACGACAACTTTAGAGACTAAACCTTTTATTTGATTCACTAGAATAAGATTGGAATTTTCATTTACTTCACCAAGCCTTAAAATTTCCCTACAACAAGAAAGAAACACATCTACAATTATACAATGAGACAATTATAACTCACCTTTAAAAGTTCATTGATTTACATTGAAATTTTTTGAAATTTCTTCATTCATTTAAACAATTTGGATTCGCGAATCGCAACAATGCGATGTATTCTTTCTTACTATATATTATTTTGTTTGAGAGTTGAAGAAGGCGCTAAACATTTTTAAATTCGAAATGAGAGAGATTAATTATGTATACTGACAGAAGAGTCGTTCATACATGTGAGCCAAACTTATGAAAAAGGTATATTCTCAAAGCTTTTAATGATAAGACCTCGTTGTTTGTGAGCAACAGTATATTTATTACCTCGAACTGGCGGTTTTGGACCTATTGTGACTATTTTATGTAGTTTAAGAGCAAGATAAATAAGAAAATAGTGAATTTCTTTCAGGGCCCCAAAATGAGCTCCGAATTCTTCTAATGATGAATGATGATTCCTATTCCAACACCCCTCTCGGTGAAATTTTGTGACACTCGACTCAGAGGTGACTTGCCAAGCCCAGTAGTCATGCATAGCATGCTACCTAACTAGCCCACCCAAACCATTATTTTTCCCCAACACATCAGCGACATGTCCATCTTACCACTCATGGGGGGTGATACACAAACAGAGCAGACAACACCTTTTTTATTATGAGGGTTCAATGAGACTCATCAACAACCATGACAAGCAGCAACACTAGAGCTCTTATACCATATTAGAAGTGACAAAGCCAGAGCACAAGGACATGGTGTGTGCAAGGTTGTGATGCCTACATAAATGAGCCAACTTGAGGCCTAAGGATTCCCCACCTCTCATCCCATGCGACCACATAAAAATTTGGGGGATGAATGTCTCTTCTACAACCTTCATCCAAAGATATTTATGGAACCCAAAACTGAGACAAAATAAAACATGTTCACATAACTTTTTGATGAGTATCCAAAATGTAAGATTCCTCCCCAGCCTTCGAGGTATACTGGAGTAAGAATCTTCCTTTCTGATCTTATAATTATTCCCTCTCTAAAATAAAAGAAAGTTTTTGTTTTTTAAAAAAAAAGGGAAGACCCTTTCCCTAGATTACTCTCAGGAGTCCCACCTGTTTTAAGGATTTAGAACAATGAGTTTAGAAGTGAGAATCGGTGTTTTGGATACCAAGGTTTTGGTTTTTATTCGAGTACGGCCCAAAAGAAGTTCTTTATCTCTTGGGGAGTATAAGAAATTATCCCCCAGATATTGTGATCCTTATATCTGAATTCAATGAAAGTAGGTGACTTAGCCTACAAGTTTCTTTTATCTCCTCATCTCAAAATTCTTAATGCCTTCTATAGAAAAATGTGTCAAACACAAATCATGGAAAGACGGTAAAACTTCAGTGGTAAGTTACCGTTGGCTTCTAGGTTACGCTAGCTCCTTCCTTTATATAAGTCGTAACTTTTACTTGTCACTCACAGTAATCTTACTCCCATCAATCTCCTTTCTTTCTTAATCTCCTTCATGGCTTGGCAACAGGAATTAGTTTTATCCCTGATGATTTCTCACCTTCAAGACGCAAGAGAGTCTGTGAAGAAAGACTTTATAGAACAGTATGAGCACTCACTTTTTCCTCACCTAGGAACTTCTGTAGCGCAGACCAAATGGCGGACCTATCAAAACATAACTAGGGTAACACCCTGGGGTCAGCAACACTTTCGTAACAATGTCCGCTTGGCCATGGTTATTGAAGCTTTGGGTTTGGGTCCCCGATACTACTGTGTCATGAGATCAAGGCATCTTGGGTTTTCTGAGCGGGTCTTCTTACTGGCATGTTTTCTTCCTCATGAGAAGATATGCCTTTACCCCGTTTTTGGCTTGCCTCTCAGAGGTCCTTTTGTTAGATCACCTCATACCACTGAGATAGGTGCGGCAATAACCAGCAGAATCATTCCCATAGATGAGTTACCCTATACTTGTGCAGCTTGTGAGGACTGCTTTTGTGACCATATGATGGACGGGCTTATGGAAGTGTAAAGAGTTTCTCTATCTTTACTGTATAAGTTCCGAGAATGAATAAAGTTTAAATCTTGTTATTATTTTGAATCTTGCTCTCTTTAAGACTTTTCTTGGTGGTTAATCGTGATTAAAATTTTTCTCTAAGTCTCATATTCGTGCATCTTGCGAAATTATTCCAAGTTGCGAGATGAGGACATCTCGCGTTTTTTAAGTGGGGTAGAATGTAAGATTCCTCCCCCAACCCCTTTTTGATGTCTAGTATATTCTCCTGTAATCAATTCCTTTTCTGAAATATAAGAGATCTTGTTTGTGACTGTTTTAACCTAGAGAGAGAGAAAATATTTTAGAGAGAGAATATTCCGATTTTGAATATTTTTGGATAGAAAAATATCTCTTATAATGCAGATGAGTTTCCCTGAAGCAGAAATTTAAAAAGAATTTTCCAATGTGCAATTGGAATTAATTGGAAATAGGTATAAAGAACCTTAGCCTAAGGGTCTAGATTTTCAGAAATCTTTAGACTATGGTCCAATTAAGGTTCCTATGGGCCAATAGCATCAATCCATGTGTAGGGAGGAGATAAATCCAATTTGTAAAAGAAGATACCCAAAAATTGAGTAAATGCTCACATAAGATGAAGAGTTGAAAATGTACAAGGTTTATTAGTAAATAAACACATATGTAAGGAAGGGGAGTTCTTTAAAGGAGGTGCATATTTCACATAAGATGAAGAGTTGAAAATGTACAAGGTTTATTAGTAAATAAACACATATGTAAGGAAGGGGAGTTCTTTAAAGGAGGTGCATATTTCACATAAGATGAAGAGTTGAAAATGTACAAGGTTTATTAGTAAAAAAAACTATGACACATATGTAAGGAAGAGGAGTTCTTTAAAGGAGGTGCACATTTCACATAAGATGAAGAGTTGAAAATGTACAAGGTTTATTAGTAAAAAAACTATGAGCAATAAAATTTTGACACATATGTAAGGAAGGGGAATTCTTTAAAGGAGGTGCATATTTCACATGCTTGAATGAGTTTTAAACTCAAAAATAATGTGATATTTTTATCTCTCATCTCTCTTGAACCAAACCAAATCAAAATGGAACCAAACCGAATCAAAAAGTAACCAAACTAGGTCCAAATCTAGTCCAAATTCAACCAAACTGACTTGGAAAATTCTAGAATCAGTTTGTTTGGTTAGGAGCTCAAATTTTCCTATAAATAGAAGCCTCCCCTTGTTGAAAAAAATATAATGTCTTATGCATTGTTACTCTACTCCACCTAAGTCAAAATATAGTCTCTTATGCTTGTTACTCTACTCCACCTAAGCCAAATTAGATAGTGTCTTATGCTTTGTCACTCTACTCCACCTAAGCCAAAATATATAGTGTCTTATGCTTTGTTACTCTACTCCACCTAAGCCAAGAACTGTGAATTCTTTAATAATTCACTAGTTTTTGATACTTCTCTCTTTCTTCAATCCCCATTGGTGGCTCCATCAACATACTAAACCAATTGATTGGTTGGGGGCCTCTACCGTGAATAAAGAATCAAGCAAATTATAAGGTAAGTATATTGAATTTTGATCTTTCTATGATTTCTCAATGATTCTCTCTTCTCAACCCCTCTCAAGCTTGAGAAGTTTAATTGGTATGGTTTTTTTTTAAATGCTATTGAAGTTAATTGGTGAATAGTAGTGAAGAGTTACATAATTTAATAAATGCTATAGAAGTTAATTTCCACTTATATTTAAATTCTAATGGTTTTTATAATTTCTCTCTCTCACTCAAGAAATGGTCATACTCATGACCCATTCTCAATCCAAATGAAGCTTTTCATAAAGCTTTTCCTTAATCCAAGATTAAGCTATGCTTGAGGCCAAATTAATGGCTTTTGCTATGCTTTTAGTTTATGCACATTGATGATTCAATCCATTATGGATTGATGACCCAATTAGAGACCATTCTAATTGTTTTCTTAATGATCCAATTAGAGACCATTATGGATTGATGATCCAATTAGAGACCATTCTAATTGTTTTCTTAATGATTCAATTAGAGACCATTCTAATTATTTCTTTAATAATGAGCTTTACTCCTTAGAAAAAAATTGAGATTTATCAGTCATAGTAGCGGAGCTATGGCAAAATTTTTATAGAAATTACGCATAAAATAAATTCATTCAAAGTATAAAAAGAGGAATTCCTACTATATTCTAGGAACTATCATCCTAGATTAATTAAAAGAATTTTATTATGCATGGAGATGTGGATGTTGCATGTAGATGTAGATGTATGGATGTGAGTGTGAATGTGGAGGTGGATGTATGCATGGGACGTGGATGTATGCATGTAGAAATAGATGTGTAGATGAGGATGTAAATGGAGATGTGGATGGATGCATGTAGATGTAGAGGTATAGATGTAGATGTGAATGGAGATGTGGATGTATACATGTAGATGTAGATGTATAGATGTAGATGTGGATGTGGAGGTGGATGGATGCATGTAGATGTAGATGTATAGATGTAGATGGGAATGGAGATATGGATGTATGCATGTAGATGTAGTTGTTAATGGAGATGTATATGTATACATGTAGATGTAGATGTATAGATGTAGAGGTGGATGTGGATGGGGATGTATGCATGTAGATGTAGGTGTATAGACGTAGATGTGGATGTAGAGGTGGATGTATGCATGTAGATGTAGGTGTATAGACGTAGATGTGGATGTAGAGGTGGATGTATGCATGTAGATGTAGATGTATAGATGTGGATGTGAATGTGGAGTGGATGTATGCATGTAGATGTAGGTGTATAGACGTAGATGTGGATGTAGAGGTGGATGTATGCATGTAGATGTAGGTGTATAGACGTAGATGTGGATGTAGAGGTGGATGTATGCATGTAGATGTAGATGTATAGATGTGGATGTGAATGTGGAGTGGATGTATGCATGTAGATGTAGGTGTATGGAGGTGAATGTGAATGTGGATGTGAATGTATGCATAGGGATGTAGATGTATGCATGTAGATGTGAATGTACGCATATAGTTGTGGATGTATGGATGTGAATATACGATTGTGATGTGAGGGAATCTGAAGTGATGAGATGGAAATGATGTGATGGGATGAGTATACATATAAATGGAATATGGAATAAGTAATGTAGATTGAGGAGGGATAATGTGGCAAAATGAAAGTTAAAATAGAAATTGTATTGTAAACTGTTTGTAAATGCTGTTTGTAAATGCTGTCTGTAAATGATTGTTTTATGTCAAGAATGCTGGGGGGAGCATTTTGACCGTCTTGTGATTAAGGTCGTGATGAGAAAGTTGCAACTGCTGATGGGGAGTCAATGAAGGACGTCTCGCGTAGCAAGGTCGGCCGAGGTCTTGACCAGCCTCGGTGCGATTAAAATGGTGAGCTTCCGGTACGGTGGATGAGGGGCCAAGGAAGCGGCCTATGCGTGAAGCGCTAGGTTACCTGCGAAGGATCCTAGAGGGTGCTGACCATACGGTGCTCGGGCTCTGGGTTGCCTAGGATACCCACGCGTGCGTCGAGGAAGATATTGGAACAGAGTTGGAGTTGTTTTCTGAAATCGAGCATGGATCTGTTTGATTGACCTTGCTGGTCTTCAATGGATGAGTCCATGGCTCCTTATATGGATCTGTTGGTTGATCTTGCTGATCTTCAACGAGAGTCCATCTTGTTAAGTGATTATATTGCCAAGTATTATGGGCTAGGAACTATCGAAACGGCTCCTGAGCGTTCTAGTTGCCAATGATGCCATAGATACTCTGATGAAGGAATGATGGGAAATTAAGAATCAATTGGATAAATTGGAAGATGGTGATCAATGATACTATGGTTTTATTAAAGGATTGTTTTAAACTGGTTGAATCTGGTTGAAAAAGGGCAATTTCATATTGGGTGTGTGAGTGGTGTGACTAGTTTTATTTTGCATGAACATCCGGCTAGGGGGCCTTGGAACTCTTTTCCTTGGTACCCGGGACAAAACCTAACCAAATTTTTAATTGGATCCCATCACTACAGTGGTTGGGCGGTTGGCTAACCCATGGGATCGGATGGGGTTAGGCTGGACTGATGGATCCGTAAATCGAGACTCAAACTTTTGTTTTTACGATAGAAAAAAAAAAAAATCAATCCCGGACAGTAACTGTTCTATGGATAGGAATCAACGGCTGTGCCTCTTGAATGGGGAAAAAAGCGTTGATCCCAATGATCCAAGTGCAAGTTTCTTCCTTGAACTGACTAAGTATCTTATAGATGTAATCGGATCATCTCGATCAGAAATGATCTTGACTACGTTAGAGTAAAAAGTTATCCTGGTGGAATCGCCCGTGCTTTCCGGTTAAGGAAGTTTTTTTCGGGTTCGGTTTTGGAACAACCGACGGATTAGTCTCTTATCCGGATATCCGTGGGCGAGGCCCCGAGTGTGGGACCCCTGTCCCACGCGAGAAGCGCTACTTCCGCTGTCAGTACCCCGAATCCATTGCTCGGTGGGAACAGGGATCTTACAGTTGGTATCAGAGCCTTTGGTTAATAAAGATCACCTGAGAAGACAAATAGGTCAAAAATTTATCAAGAAACACAAAAAGGTTATAATTGTGTGATATAATTCATACGATTTGATATTCAAACTGAAACTCGTAATTTGGTAATTGGGTCTTCAGATGGAAGTACCGCAATTATATAGAATCCCCGACTTGCTTGAGGCCTAGACATGATAGTATTTACCTTATAATTCCAAGGGCCGTGACTACCCGTATATACCGAGAGTATACTGCAGCTCTTTACTGACAGTATATACGAGTAAATCTAAGACTTGAAATTATAAGCGTTAATGCTATCCAGATGATGATTTTGCATGTGATTGATATGATTTTTAATTCTGTTTGAGAATGGATGAATTGATTTGGATTCTGATTGAAAATGCTGATTGAAAAATGTTGATTTTTAAAAAATTTAGTTGAAATATAATGAAACCACAATGAGGGGGAATGGGACAAATCCCTGTAATGATATTCATAACTAGAATGATGATAATGAATTCAGCAAATCACTATGAGGTTAATGGGTGTGCTGTTAGATTGCTACTGTTAATATTTGACCGGTAGATCAAGTTAAGGGATGTCAAATTGAGAACTTGCTTGACTGAAATTTCCGTGGAGGAATGTTTCGAAGGAAACTTTTTGGTCTAATGGACCATTATCATGTTAAAGATATGAATGATATGATCTGAATGAATTGTTATTTAATAATGAGTTCTATATAAGGGATATTTATCCCAGTGTTCTGTTGGGTTGACCAGAATATAAGGAACCCCAGAATAAATTGGATCTTAAGAAAAAGAGTTGTCCTCTACTTGGCGAGATGAGGACATCTCGCATTTTTTTAAGTGGGGTAGAATGTAAGATTCCTCCCCAGCCTTCGAGGTATACTGGAGTAAGAATCTTCCTTTCTGATCTTATAATTATTCCCTCTCTAAAATAAAAGAAAGTTTTTGTTTTTTAAAAAAAAAGGGAAGACCCTTTCCCTAGATTACTCTCAGGAGTCCCACCTGTTTTAAGGATTTAGAACAATGAGTTTAGAAGTGAGAATCGGTGTTTTGGATACCAAGGTTTTGGTTTTTATTCGAGTACGGCCCAAAAGAAGTTCTTTATCTCTTGGGGAGTATAAGAAATTATCCCCCAGATATTGTGATCCTTATATCTGAATTCAATGAAAGTAGGTGACTTAGCCTACAAGTTTCTTTTATCTCCTCATCTCAAAATTCTTAATGCCTTCTATAGAAAA
This sequence comes from Cibotium barometz, assembly GCF_041138505.1. Classification (NCBI taxonomy): domain Eukaryota; kingdom Viridiplantae; phylum Streptophyta; class Polypodiopsida; order Cyatheales; family Cibotiaceae; genus Cibotium; species Cibotium barometz. The sequence goes on along the minus strand of NC_141053.1, from coordinate 30,910,868 downwards.
ATGTGTCAAACACAAATCATGGAAAGACGGTAAAACTTCAGTGGTAAGTTACCGTTGGCTTCTAGGTTACGCTAGCTCCTTCCTTTATATAAGTCGTAACTTTTACTTGTCACTCACAGTAATCTTACTCCCATCAATCTCCTTTCTTTCTTAATCTCCTTCATGGCTTGGCAACAGGAATTAGTTTTATCCCTGATGATTTCTCACCTTCAAGACGCAAGAGAGTCTGTGAAGAAAGACTTTATAGAACAGTATGAGCACTCACTTTTTCCTCACCTAGGAACTTCTGTAGCGCAGACCAAATGGCGGACCTATCAAAACATAACTAGGGTAACACCCTGGGGTCAGCAACACTTTCGTAACAATGTCCGCTTGGCCATGGTTATTGAAGCTTTGGGTTTGGGTCCCCGATACTACTGTGTCATGAGATCAAGGCATCTTGGGTTTTCTGAGCGGGTCTTCTTACTGGCATGTTTTCTTCCTCATGAGAAGATATGCCTTTACCCCGTTTTTGGCTTGCCTCTCAGAGGTCCTTTTGTTAGATCACCTCATACCACTGAGATAGGTGCGGCAATAACCAGCAGAATCATTCCCATAGATGAGTTACCCTATACTTGTGCAGCTTGTGAGGACTGCTTTTGTGACCATATGATGGACGGGCTTATGGAAGTGTAAAGAGTTTCTCTATCTTTACTGTATAAGTTCCGAGAATGAATAAAGTTTAAATCTTGTTATTATTTTGAATCTTGCTCTCTTTAAGACTTTTCTTGGTGGTTAATCGTGATTAAAATTTTTCTCTAAGTCTCATATTCGTGCATCTTGCGAAATTATTCCAAGTTGCGAGATGAGGACATCTCGCGTTTTTTAAGTGGGGTAGAATGTAAGATTCCTCCCCCAACCCCTTTTTGATGTCTAGTATATTCTCCTGTAATCAATTCCTTTTCTGAAATATAAGAGATCTTGTTTGTGACTGTTTTAACCTAGAGAGAGAGAAAATATTTTAGAGAGAGAATATTCCGATTTTGAATATTTTTGGATAGAAAAATATCTCTTATAATGCAGATGAGTTTCCCTGAAGCAGAAATTTAAAAAGAATTTTCCAATGTGCAATTGGAATTAATTGGAAATAGGTATAAAGAACCTTAGCCTAAGGGTCTAGATTTTCAGAAATCTTTAGACTATGGTCCAATTAAGGTTCCTATGGGCCAATAGCATCAATCCATGTGTAGGGAGGAGATAAATCCAATTTGTAAAAGAAGATACCCAAAAATTGAGTAAATGCTCACATAAGATGAAGAGTTGAAAATGTACAAGGTTTATTAGTAAATAAACACATATGTAAGGAAGGGGAGTTCTTTAAAGGAGGTGCATATTTCACATAAGATGAAGAGTTGAAAATGTACAAGGTTTATTAGTAAATAAACACATATGTAAGGAAGGGGAGTTCTTTAAAGGAGGTGCATATTTCACATAAGATGAAGAGTTGAAAATGTACAAGGTTTATTAGTAAAAAAAACTATGACACATATGTAAGGAAGAGGAGTTCTTTAAAGGAGGTGCACATTTCACATAAGATGAAGAGTTGAAAATGTACAAGGTTTATTAGTAAAAAAACTATGAGCAATAAAATTTTGACACATATGTAAGGAAGGGGAATTCTTTAAAGGAGGTGCATATTTCACATGCTTGAATGAGTTTTAAACTCAAAAATAATGTGATATTTTTATCTCTCATCTCTCTTGAACCAAACCAAATCAAAATGGAACCAAACCGAATCAAAAAGTAACCAAACTAGGTCCAAATCTAGTCCAAATTCAACCAAACTGACTTGGAAAATTCTAGAATCAGTTTGTTTGGTTAGGAGCTCAAATTTTCCTATAAATAGAAGCCTCCCCTTGTTGAAAAAAATATAATGTCTTATGCATTGTTACTCTACTCCACCTAAGTCAAAATATAGTCTCTTATGCTTGTTACTCTACTCCACCTAAGCCAAATTAGATAGTGTCTTATGCTTTGTCACTCTACTCCACCTAAGCCAAAATATATAGTGTCTTATGCTTTGTTACTCTACTCCACCTAAGCCAAGAACTGTGAATTCTTTAATAATTCACTAGTTTTTGATACTTCTCTCTTTCTTCAATCCCCATTGGTGGCTCCATCAACATACTAAACCAATTGATTGGTTGGGGGCCTCTACCGTGAATAAAGAATCAAGCAAATTATAAGGTAAGTATATTGAATTTTGATCTTTCTATGATTTCTCAATGATTCTCTCTTCTCAACCCCTCTCAAGCTTGAGAAGTTTAATTGGTATGTTTTTTTTTTAAATGCTATTGAAGTTAATTGGTGAATAGTAGTGAAGAGTTACATAATTTAATAAATGCTATAGAAGTTAATTTCCACTTATATTTAAATTCTAATGGTTTTTATAATTTCTCTCTCTCACTCAAGAAATGGTCATACTCATGACCCATTCTCAATCCAAATGAAGCTTTTCATAAAGCTTTTCCTTAATCCAAGATTAAGCTATGCTTGAGGCCAAATTAATGGCTTTTGCTATGCTTTTAGTTTATGCACATTGATGATTCAATCCATTATGGATTGATGACCCAATTAGAGACCATTCTAATTGTTTTCTTAATGATCCAATTAGAGACCATTATGGATTGATGATCCAATTAGAGACCATTCTAATTGTTTTCTTAATGATTCAATTAGAGACCATTCTAATTATTTCTTTAATAATGAGCTTTACTCCTTAGAAAAAAATTGAGATTTATCAGTCATAGTAGCGGAGCTATGGCAAAATTTTTATAGAAATTACGCATAAAATAAATTCATTCAAAGTATAAAAAGAGGAATTCCTACTATATTCTAGGAACTATCATCCTAGATTAATTAAAAGAATTTTATTATGCATGGAGATGTGGATGTTGCATGTAGATGTAGATGTATGGATGTGAGTGTGAATGTGGAGGTGGATGTATGCATGGGACGTGGATGTATGCATGTAGAAATAGATGTGTAGATGAGGATGTAAATGGAGATGTGGATGGATGCATGTAGATGTAGAGGTATAGATGTAGATGTGAATGGAGATGTGGATGTATACATGTAGATGTAGATGTATAGATGTAGATGTGGATGTGGAGGTGGATGGATGCATGTAGATGTAGATGTATAGATGTAGATGGGAATGGAGATATGGATGTATGCATGTAGATGTAGTTGTTAATGGAGATGTATATGTATACATGTAGATGTAGATGTATAGATGTAGAGGTGGATGTGGATGGGGATGTATGCATGTAGATGTAGGTGTATAGACGTAGATGTGGATGTAGAGGTGGATGTATGCATGTAGATGTAGGTGTATAGACGTAGATGTGGATGTAGAGGTGGATGTATGCATGTAGATGTAGATGTATAGATGTGGATGTGAATGTGGAGTGGATGTATGCATGTAGATGTAGGTGTATAGACGTAGATGTGGATGTAGAGGTGGATGTATGCATGTAGATGTAGGTGTATAGACGTAGATGTGGATGTAGAGGTGGATGTATGCATGTAGATATAGGTGTATAGACGTAGATGTGGATGTAGAGGTGGATGTATGCATGTAGATGTAGATGTATAGATGTGGATGTGAATGTGGAGTGGATGTATGCATGTAGATGTAGGTGTATGGAGGTGAATGTGAATGTGGATGTGAATGTATGCATAGGGATGTAGATGTATGCATGTAGATGTGAATGTACGCATATAGTTGTGGATGTATGGATGTGAATATACGATTGTGATGTGAGGGAATCTGAAGTGATGAGATGGAAATGATGTGATGGGATGAGTATACATATAAATGGAATATGGAATAAGTAATGTAGATTGAGGAGGGATAATGTGGCAAAATGAAAGTTAAAATAGAAATTGTATTGTAAACTGTTTGTAAATGCTGTTTGTAAATGCTGTCTGTAAATGATTGTTTTATGTCAAGAATGCTGGGGGGAGCATTTTGACCGTCTTGTGATTAAGGTCGTGATGAGAAAGTTGCAACTGCTGATGGGGAGTCAATGAAGGACGTCTCGCGTAGCAAGGTCGGCCGAGGTCTTGACCAGCCTCGGTGCGATTAAAATGGTGAGCTTCCGGTACGGTGGATGAGGGGCCAAGGAAGCGGCCTATGCGTGAAGCGCTAGGTTACCTGCGAAGGATCCTAGAGGGTGCTGACCATACGGTGCTCGGGCTCTGGGTTGCCTAGGATACCCACGCGTGCGTCGAGGAAGATATTGGAACAGAGTTGGAGTTGTTTTCTGAAATCGAGCATGGATCTGGTTGATTGACCTTGCTGGTCTTCAATGGATGAGTCCATGGCTCCTTATATGGATCTGTTGGTTGATCTTGCTGATCTTCAACGAGAGTCCATCTTGTTAAGTGATTATATTGCCAAGTATTATGGGCTAGGAACTATCGAAACGGCTCCTGAGCGTTCTAGTTGCCAATGATGCCATAGATACTCTGATGAAGGAATGATGGGAAATTAAGAATCAATTGGATAAATTGGAAGATGGTGATCAATGATACTATGGTTTTATTAAAGGATTGTTTTAAACTGGTTGAATCTGGTTGAAAAAGGGCAATTTCATATTGGGTGTGTGAGTGGTGTGACTAGTTTTATTTTGCATGAACATCCGGCTAGGGGGCCTTGGAACTCTTTTCCTTGGTACCCGGGACAAAACCTAACCAAATTTTTAATTGGATCCCATCACTACAGTGGTTGGGCGGTTGGCTAACCCATGGGATCGGATGGGGTTAGGCTGGACTGATGGATCCGTAAATCGAGACTCAAACTTTTGTTTTTACGATAGAAAAAAAAAAAAAATCAATCCCGGACAGTAACTGTTCTATGGATAGGAATCAACGGCTGTGCCTCTTGAATGGGGAAAAAAGCGTTGATCCCAATGATCCAAGTGCAAGTTTCTTCCTTGAACTGACTAAGTATCTTATAGATGTAATCGGATCATCTCGATCAGAAATGATCTTGACTACGTTAGAGTAAAAAGTTATCCTGGTGGAATCGCCCGTGCTTTCCGGTTAAGGAAGTTTTTTTCGGGTTCGGTTTTGGAACAACCGACGGATTAGTCTCTTATCCGGATATCCGTGGGCGAGGCCCCGAGTGTGGGACCCCTGTCCCACGCGAGAAGCGCTACTTCCGCTGTCAGTACCCCGAATCCATTGCTCGGTGGGAACAGGGATATTCAAAATCGGAATATTCTCTCTCTAAAATATTTTCTCTCTCTCTAGGTTAAAACAGTCACAAACAAGATCTCTTATATTTCAGAAAAGGAATTGATTACAGGAGAATATACTAGACATCAAAAAGGGGTTGGGGGAGTATCAACTGTAAGATCCCTGTTCCCACCGAGCAATGGATTCGGGGTACTGACAGCGGAAGTAGCGCTTCTCGCGTGGGACAGGGGTCCCACACTCGGGGCCTCGCCCACGGATATCCGGATAAGAGACTAATCCGTCGGTTGTTCCAAAACCGAACCCGAAAAAAACTTCCTTAACCGGAAAGCACGGGCGATTCCACCAGGATAACTTTTTACTCTAACGTAGTCAAGATCATTTCTGATCGAGATGATTCGATTACATCTATAAGATACTTAGTCAGTTCAAGGAAGAAACTTGCACTTGGATCATTGGGATCAACGCTTTTTTCCCCATTCAAGAGGCACAGCCGTTGATTCCTATCCATAGAACAGTTACTGTCCGGGATTGATTTTTTTTTTTTTTCTATCGTAAAAACAAAAGTTTGAGTCTCGATTTACGGATCCATCAGTCCAGCCTAACCCCATCCGATCCCATGGGTTAGCCAACCGCCCAACCACTGTAGTGATGGGATCCAATTAAAAATTTGGTTAGGTTTTGTCCCGGGTACCAAGGAAAAGAGTTCCAAGGCCCCCTAGCCGGATGTTCATGCAAAATAAAACTAGTCACACCACTCACACACCCAATATGAAATTGCCCTTTTTCAACCAGATTCAACCAGTTTAAAACAATCCTTTAATAAAACCATAGTATCATTGATCACCATCTTCCAATTTATCCAATTGATTCTTAATTTCCCATCATTCCTTCATCAGAGTATCTATGGCATCATTGGCAACTAGAACGCTCAGGAGCCGTTTCGATAGTTCCTAGCCCATAATACTTGGCAATATAATCACTTAACAAGATGGACTCTCGTTGAAGATCAGCAAGATCAACCAACAGATCCATATAAGGAGCCATGGACTCATCCATTGAAGACCAGCAAGGTCAATCAACCAGATCCATGCTCGATTTCAGAAAACAACTCCAACTCTGTTCCAATATCTTCCTCGACGCACGCGTGGGTATCCTAGGCAACCCAGAGCCCGAGCACCGTATGGTCAGCACCCTCTAGGATCCTTCGCAGGTAACCTAGCGCTTCACGCATAGGCCGCTTCCTTGGCCCCTCATCCACCGTACCGGAAGCTCACCATTTTAATCGCACCGAGGCTGGTCAAGACCTCGGCCGACCTTGCTACGCGAGACGTCCTTCATTGACTCCCCATCAGCAGTTGCAACTTTCTCATCACGACCTTAATCACAAGACGGTCAAAATGCTCCCCCCAGCATTCTTGACATAAAACAATCATTTACAGACAGCATTTACAAACAGCATTTACAAACAGTTTACAATACAATTTCTATTTTAACTTTCATTTTGCCACATTATCCCTCCTCAATCTACATTACTTATTCCATATTCCATTTATATGTATACTCATCCCATCACATCATTTCCATCTCATCACTTCAGATTCCCTCACATCACAATCGTATATTCACATCCATACATCCACAACTATATGCGTACATTCACATCTACATGCATACATCTACATCCCTATGCATACATTCACATCCACATTCACATTCACCTCCATACACCTACATCTACATGCATACATCCACTCCACATTCACATCCACATCTATACATCTACATCTACATGCATACATCCACCTCTACATCCACATCTACGTCTATACACCTACATCTACATGCATACATCCACCTCTACATCCACATCTACGTCTATACACCTACATCTACATGCATACATCCACCTCTACATCCACATCTACGTCTATACACCTACATCTACATGCATACATCCACTCCACATTCACATCCACATCTATACATCTACATCTACATGCATACATCCACCTCTACATCCACATCTACGTCTATACACCTACATCTACATGCATACATCCACCTCTACATCCACATCTACGTCTATACACCTACATCTACATGCATACATCCCCATCCACATCCACCTCTACATCTATACATCTACATATACATGTATACATATACATCTCCATTAACAACTACATCTACATGCATACATCCATATCTCCATTCCCATCTACATCTATACATCTACATCTACATGCATCCATCCACCTCCACATCCACATCTACATCTATACATCTACATCTACATGTATACATCCACATCTCCATTCACATCTACATCTATACCTCTACATCTACATGCATCCATCCACATCTCCATTTACATCCTCATCTACACATCTATTTCTACATGCATACATCCACGTCCCATGCATACATCCACCTCCACATTCACACTCACATCCATACATCTACATCTACATGCAACATCCACATCTCCATGCATAATAAAATTCTTTTAATTAATCTAGGATGATAGTTCCTAGAATATAGTAGGAATTCCTCTTTTTATACTTTGAATGAATTTATTTTATGCGTAATTTCTATAAAAATTTTGCCATAGCTCCGCTACTATGACTGATAAATCTCAATTTTTTTCTAAGGAGTAAAGCTCATTATTAAAGAAATAATTAGAATGGTCTCTAATTGAATCATTAAGAAAACAATTAGAATGGTCTCTAATTGGATCATCAATCCATAATGGTCTCTAATTGGATCATTAAGAAAACAATTAGAATGGTCTCTAATTGGGTCATCAATCCATAATGGATTGAATCATCAATGTGCATAAACTAAAAGCATAGCAAAAGCCATTAATTTGGCCTCAAGCATAGCTTAATCTTGGATTAAGGAAAAGCTTTATGAAAAGCTTCATTTGGATTGAGAATGGGTCATGAGTATGACCATTTCTTGAGTGAGAGAGAGAAATTATAAAAACCATTAGAATTTAAATATAAGTGGAAATTAACTTCTATAGCATTTATTAAATTATGTAACTCTTCACTACTATTCACCAATTAACTTCAATAGCATTTAAAAAAAAACCATACCAATTAAACTTCTCAAGCTTGAGAGGGGTTGAGAAGAGAGAATCATTGAGAAATCATAGAAAGATCAAAATTCAATATACTTACCTTATAATTTGCTTGATTCTTTATTCACGGTAGAGGCCCCCAACCAATCAATTGGTTTAGTATGTTGATGGAGCCACCAATGGGGATTGAAGAAAGAGAGAAGTATCAAAAACTAGTGAATTATTAAAGAATTCACAGTTCTTGGCTTAGGTGGAGTAGAGTAACAAAGCATAAGACACTATATATTTTGGCTTAGGTGGAGTAGAGTGACAAAGCATAAGACACTATCTAATTTGGCTTAGGTGGAGTAGAGTAACAAGCATAAGAGACTATATTTTGACTTAGGTGGAGTAGAGTAACAATGCATAAGACATTATATTTTTTTCAACAAGGGGAGGCTTCTATTTATAGGAAAATTTGAGCTCCTAACCAAACAAACTGATTCTAGAATTTTCCAAGTCAGTTTGGTTGAATTTGGACTAGATTTGGACCTAGTTTGGTTACTTTTTGATTCGGTTTGGTTCCATTTTGATTTGGTTTGGTTCAAGAGAGATGAGAGATAAAAATATCACATTATTTTTGAGTTTAAAACTCATTCAAGCATGTGAAATATGCACCTCCTTTAAAGAATTCCCCTTCCTTACATATGTGTCAAAATTTTATTGCTCATAGTTTTTTTACTAATAAACCTTGTACATTTTCAACTCTTCATCTTATGTGAAATGTGCACCTCCTTTAAAGAACTCCTCTTCCTTACATATGTGTCATAGTTTTTTTTACTAATAAACCTTGTACATTTTCAACTCTTCATCTTATGTGAAATATGCACCTCCTTTAAAGAACTCCCCTTCCTTACATATGTGTTTATTTACTAATAAACCTTGTACATTTTCAACTCTTCATCTTATGTGAAATATGCACCTCCTTTAAAGAACTCCCCTTCCTTACATATGTGTTTATTTACTAATAAACCTTGTACATTTTCAACTCTTCATCTTATGTGAGCATTTACTCAATTTTTGGGTATCTTCTTTTACAAATTGGATTTATCTCCTCCCTACACATGGATTGATGCTATTGGCCCATAGGAACCTTAATTGGACCATAGTCTAAAGATTTCTGAAAATCTAGACCCTTAGGCTAAGGTTCTTTATACCTATTTCCAATTAATTCCAATTGCACATTGGAAAATTCTTTTTAAATTTCTGCTTCAGGGAAACTCATCTGCATTATAAGAGATATTTTTCTATCCAAAAATATTCAAAATCGGAATATTCTCTCTCTAAAATATTTTCTCTCTCTCTAGGTTAAAACAGTCACAAACAAGATCTCTTATATTTCAGAAAAGGAATTGATTACAGGAGAATATACTAGACATCAAAAAGGGGTTGGGGGAGGAATCTTACATTCTACCCCACTTAAAAAACGCGAGATGTCCTCATCTCGCAACTTGGAATAATTTCGCAAGATGCACGAATATGAGACTTAGAGAAAAATTTTAATCACGATTAACCACCAAGAAAAGTCTTAAAGAGAGCAAGATTCAAAATAATAACAAGATTTAAACTTTATTCATTCTCGGAACTTATACAGTAAAGATAGAGAAACTCTTTACACTTCCATAAGCCCGTCCATCATATGGTCACAAAAGCAGTCCTCACAAGCTGCACAAGTATAGGGTAACTCATCTATGGGAATGATTCTGCTGGTTATTGCCGCACCTATCTCAGTGGTATGAGGTGATCTAACAAAAGGACCTCTGAGAGGCAAGCCAAAAACGGGGTAAAGGCATATCTTCTCATGAGGAAGAAAACATGCCAGTAAGAAGACCCGCTCAGAAAACCCAAGATGCCTTGATCTCATGACACAGTAGTATCGGGGACCCAAACCCAAAGCTTCAATAACCATGGCCAAGCGGACATTGTTACGAAAGTGTTGCTGACCCCAGGGTGTTACCCTAGTTATGTTTTGATAGGTCCGCCATTTGGTCTGCGCTACAGAAGTTCCTAGGTGAGGAAAAAGTGAGTGCTCATACTGTTCTATAAAGTCTTTCTTCACAGACTCTCTTGCGTCTTGAAGGTGAGAAATCATCAGGGATAAAACTAATTCCTGTTGCCAAGCCATGAAGGAGATTAAGAAAGAAAGGAGATTGATGGGAGTAAGATTACTGTGAGTGACAAGTAAAAGTTACGACTTATATAAAGGAAGGAGCTAGCGTAACCTAGAAGCCAACGGTAACTTACCACTGAAGTTTTACCGTCTTTCCATGATTTGTGTTTGACACATTTTTCTATAGAAGGCATTAAGAATTTTGAGATGAGGAGATAAAAGAAACTTGTAGGCTAAGTCACCTACTTTCATTGAATTCAGATATAAGGATCACAATATCTGGGGGATAATTTCTTATACTCCCCAAGAGATAAAGAACTTCTTTTGGGCCGTACTCGAATAAAAACCAAAACCTTGGTATCCAAAACACCGATTCTCACTTCTAAACTCATTGTTCTAAATCCTTAAAACAGGTGGGACTCCTGAGAGTAATCTAGGGAAAGGGTCTTCCCTTTTTTTTTAAAAAACAAAAACTTTCTTTTATTTTAGAGAGGGAATAATTATAAGATCAGAAAGGAAGATTCTTACTCCAGTATACCTCGAAGGCTGGGGAGGAATCTTACATTCTACCCCACTTAAAAAAATGCGAGATGTCCTCATCTCGCCAAGTAGAGGACAACTCTTTTTCTTAAGATCCAATTTATTCTGGGGTTCCTTATATTCTGGTCAACCCAACAGAACACTGGGATAAATATCCCTTATATAGAACTCATTATTAAATAACAATTCATTCAGATCATATCATTCATATCTTTAACATGATAATGGTCCATTAGACCAAAAAGTTTCCTTCGAAACATTCCTCCACGGAAATTTCAGTCAAGCAAGTTCTCAATTTGACATCCCTTAACTTGATCTACCGGTCAAATATTAACAGTAGCAATCTAACAGCACACCCATTAACCTCATAGTGATTTGCTGAATTCATTATCATCATTCTAGTTATGAATATCATTACAGGGATTCGTCCCATTCCCCCTCATTGTGGTTTCATTATATTTCAACTAAATTTTTTAAAAATCAACATTTTTCAATCAGCATTTTCAATCAGAATCCAAATCAATTCATCCATTCTCAAACAGAATTAAAAATCATATCAATCACATGCAAAATCATCATCTGGATAGCATTAACGCTTATAATTTCAAGTCTTAGATTTACTCGTATATACTGTCAGTAAAGAGCTGCAGTATACTCTCGGTATATACGGGTAGTCACGGCCCTTGGAATTATAAGGTAAATACTATCATGTCTAGGCCTCAAGCAAGTCGGGGATTCTATATAATTGCGGTACTTCCATCTGAAGACCCAATTACCAAATTACGAGTTTCAGTTTGAATATCAAATCGTATGAATTATATCACACAATTATAACCTTTTTGTGTTTCTTGATAAATTTTTGACCTATTTGTCTTCTCAGGTGATCTTTATTAACCAAAGGCTCTGATACCAACTGTAAGATCCCTGTTCCCACCGAGCAATGGATTCGGGGTACTGACAGCGGAAGTAGCGCTTCTCGCGTGGGACAGGGGTCCCACACTCGGGGCCTCGCCCACGGATATCCGGATAAGAGACTAATCCGTCGGTTGTTCCAAAACCGAACCCGAAAAAAACTTCCTTAACCGGAAAGCACGGGCGATTCCACCAGGATAACTTTTTACTCTAACGTAGTCAAGATCATTTCTGATCGAGATGATCCGATTACATCTATAAGATACTTAGTCAGTTCAAGGAAGAAACTTGCACTTGGATCATTGGGATCAACGCTTTTTTCCCCATTCAAGAGGCACAGCCGTTGATTCCTATCCATAGAACAGTTACTGTCCGGGATTGATTTTTTTTTTTTTTTCTATCGTAAAAACAAAAGTTTGAGTCTCGATTTACGGATCCATCAGTCCAGCCTAACCCCATCCGATCCCATGGGTTAGCCAACCGCCCAACCACTGTAGTGATGGGATCCAATTAAAAATTTGGTTAGGTTTTGTCCCGGGTACCAAGGAAAAGAGTTCCAAGGCCCCCTAGCCGGATGTTCATGCAAAATAAAACTAGTCACACCACTCACACACCCAATATGAAATTGCCCTTTTTCAACCAGATTCAACCAGTTTAAAACAATCCTTTAATAAAACCATAGTATCATTGATCACCATCTTCCAATTTATCCAATTGATTCTTAATTTCCCATCATTCCTTCATCAGAGTATCTATGGCATCATTGGCAACTAGAACGCTCAGGAGCCGTTTCGATAGTTCCTAGCCCATAATACTTGGCAATATAATCACTTAACAAGATGGACTCTCGTTGAAGATCAGCAAGATCAACCAACAGATCCATATAAGGAGCCATGGACTCATCCATTGAAGACCAGCAAGGTCAATCAACCAGATCCATGCTCGATTTCAGAAAACAACTCCAACTCTGTTCCAATATCTTCCTCGACGCACGCGTGGGTATCCTAGGCAACCCAGAGCCCGAGCACCGTATGGTCAGCACCCTCTAGGATCCTTCGCAGGTAACCTAGCGCTTCACGCATAGGCCGCTTCCTTGGCCCCTCATCCACCGTACCGGAAGCTCACCATTTTAATCGCACCGAGGCTGGTCAAGACCTCGGCCGACCTTGCTACGCGAGACGTCCTTCATTGACTCCCCATCAGCAGTTGCAACTTTCTCATCACGACCTTAATCACAAGACGGTCAAAATGCTCCCCCCAGCATTCTTGACATAAAACAATCATTTACAGACAGCATTTACAAACAGCATTTACAAACAGTTTACAATACAATTTCTATTTTAACTTTCATTTTGCCACATTATCCCTCCTCAATCTACATTACTTATTCCATATTCCATTTATATGTATACTCATCCCATCACATCATTTCCATCTCATCACTTCAGATTCCCTCACATCACAATCGTATATTCACATCCATACATCCACAACTATATGCGTACATTCACATCTACATGCATACATCTACATCCCTATGCATACATTCACATCCACATTCACATTCACCTCCATACACCTACATCTACATGCATACATCCACTCCACATTCACATCCACATCTATACATCTACATCTACATGCATACATCCACCTCTACATCCACATCTACGTCTATACACCTACATCTACATGCATACATCCACCTCTACATCCACATCTACGTCTATACACCTACATCTACATGCATACATCCACCTCTACATCCACATCTACGTCTATACACCTACATCTACATGCATACATCCACTCCACATTCACATCCACATCTATACATCTACATCTACATGCATACATCCACCTCTACATCCACATCTACGTCTATACACCTACATCTACATGCATACATCCACCTCTACATCCACATCTACGTCTATACACCTACATCTACATGCATACATCCCCATCCACATCCACCTCTACATCTATACATCTACATCTACATGTATACATATACATCTCCATTAACAACTACATCTACATGCATACATCCATATCTCCATTCCCATCTACATCTATACATCTACATCTACATGCATCCATCCACCTCCACATCCACATCTACATCTATACATCTACATCTACATGTATACATCCACATCTCCATTCACATCTACATCTATACCTCTACATCTACATGCATCCATCCACATCTCCATTTACATCCTCATCTACACATCTATTTCTACATGCATACATCCACGTCCCATGCATACATCCACCTCCACATTCACACTCACATCCATACATCTACATCTACATGCAACATCCACATCTCCATGCATAATAAAATTCTTTTAATTAATCTAGGATGATAGTTCCTAGAATATAGTAGGAATTCCTCTTTTTATACTTTGAATGAATTTATTTTATGCGTAATTTCTATAAAAATTTTGCCATAGCTCCGCTACTATGACTGATAAATCTCAATTTTTTTCTAAGGAGTAAAGCTCATTATTAAAGAAATAATTAGAATGGTCTCTAATTGAATCATTAAGAAAACAATTAGAATGGTCTCTAATTGGATCATCAATCCATAATGGTCTCTAATTGGATCATTAAGAAAACAATTAGAATGGTCTCTAATTGGGTCATCAATCCATAATGGATTGAATCATCAATGTGCATAAACTAAAAGCATAGCAAAAGCCATTAATTTGGCCTCAAGCATAGCTTAATCTTGGATTAAGGAAAAGCTTTATGAAAAGCTTCATTTGGATTGAGAATGGGTCATGAGTATGACCATTTCTTGAGTGAGAGAGAGAAATTATAAAAACCATTAGAATTTAAATATAAGTGGAAATTAACTTCTATAGCATTTATTAAATTATGTAACTCTTCACTACTATTCACCAATTAACTTCAATAGCATTTAAAAAAAAACCATACCAATTAAACTTCTCAAGCTTGAGAGGGGTTGAGAAGAGAGAATCATTGAGAAATCATAGAAAGATCAAAATTCAATATACTTACCTTATAATTTGCTTGATTCTTTATTCACGGTAGAGGCCCCCAACCAATCAATTGGTTTAGTATGTTGATGGAGCCACCAATGGGGATTGAAGAAAGAGAGAAGTATCAAAAACTAGTGAATTATTAAAGAATTCACAGTTCTTGGCTTAGGTGGAGTAGAGTAACAAAGCATAAGACACTATATATTTTGGCTTAGGTGGAGTAGAGTGACAAAGCATAAGACACTATCTAATTTGGCTTAGGTGGAGTAGAGTAACAAGCATAAGAGACTATATTTTGACTTAGGTGGAGTAGAGTAACAATGCATAAGACATTATATTTTTTTCAACAAGGGGAGGCTTCTATTTATAGGAAAATTTGAGCTCCTAACCAAACAAACTGATTCTAGAATTTTCCAAGTCAGTTTGGTTGAATTTGGACTAGATTTGGACCTAGTTTGGTTACTTTTTGATTCGGTTTGGTTCCATTTTGATTTGGTTTGGTTCAAGAGAGATGAGAGATAAAAATATCACATTATTTTTGAGTTTAAAACTCATTCAAGCATGTGAAATATGCACCTCCTTTAAAGAATTCCCCTTCCTTACATATGTGTCAAAATTTTATTGCTCATAGTTTTTTTACTAATAAACCTTGTACATTTTCAACTCTTCATCTTATGTGAAATGTGCACCTCCTTTAAAGAACTCCTCTTCCTTACATATGTGTCATAGTTTTTTTTACTAATAAACCTTGTACATTTTCAACTCTTCATCTTATGTGAAATATGCACCTCCTTTAAAGAACTCCCCTTCCTTACATATGTGTTTATTTACTAATAAACCTTGTACATTTTCAACTCTTCATCTTATGTGAAATATGCACCTCCTTTAAAGAACTCCCCTTCCTTACATATGTGTTTATTTACTAATAAACCTTGTACATTTTCAACTCTTCATCTTATGTGAGCATTTACTCAATTTTTGGGTATCTTCTTTTACAAATTGGATTTATCTCCTCCCTACACATGGATTGATGCTATTGGCCCATAGGAACCTTAATTGGACCATAGTCTAAAGATTTCTGAAAATCTAGACCCTTAGGCTAAGGTTCTTTATACCTATTTCCAATTAATTCCAATTGCACATTGGAAAATTCTTTTTAAATTTCTGCTTCAGGGAAACTCATCTGCATTATAAGAGATATTTTTCTATCCAAAAATATTCAAAATCGGAATATTCTCTCTCTAAAATATTTTCTCTCTCTCTAGGTTAAAACAGTCACAAACAAGATCTCTTATATTTCAGAAAAGGAATTGATTACAGGAGAATATACTAGACATCAAAAAGGGGTTGGGGGAGGAATCTTACACAAAATTATTTAGTTACGTGATGTCTGATTCTATGGTTAGTCAACTTGGATGTGTAATCTTGGACCCTATCAAGTTAATGACCTTCATGCAAGTTGCAATGTATAGAATAGAAATCACTTATTACAAACTGACAGCACAAAATAGGCATAAAAAGCCCTAAAATTGACCAACAATCGACATCTCTAAAATTACTTAATTTGTGACCAAAATTAATCTTTTGTGTCCAAGTATTTTCCACTTTTCAAAATTAAATGTAGATTTTGAAAATCACCAAGTCAAACCAAGAAATACGTACACATGAGTATGTTACATTCTCCCTAGGTAAAAAAAGAGCATTGTCCTCAATGCATGAACTGAGGATAGTGAATCCTCACATGATCCTTGGACAACCAAGTGCCATCTTCAACGGGATAAATCTTCCATTTGATTAGAAGTAATTTCTATGCTTGTCAAGTTGAGGCCAAATAAGTGGCTTTTTAATGCTTTTATGCTAGTTAATTCATGGAAAAATTAGGAATCAAGTCCATAATTGGATATTGATCCAATTAATGGTTATTCTATCATATGATATTACTAAACTTTATGTTATTATCTCAGTAATAGCAGCAAAGCTATGGTAAAATTTTTGAAAAATAATCACATAAATCATTTTCATTCATAATATGAAAAGAGTACTTCCTACCATATTCTAGGATTAATCATCCTAGATTAATTGAATGATTCTCATTATAATCATGGAAAATTTGAATTTTATGTTTAGGCATAAATAGTTAATTAGGAAAAAGAGGAATTTCTAGTAATTCATTTTTATGTTAAAAGAGTAATCCCCATGACAATGGAAATCCATGTATTCCAATGAAGCAAGAGAAAAATTGGGATGTTAAAATAATGTATATTTTATTTAAAGATTAAAGAAGAATTTTAGTTAAATTTATCTTTTTGCATAGATAAATTTAAATGATGAAAGAGGAATTCCCACCATATTGGAATTCAAATATTTAAATGAGGAAAGTGTAATTTTTAGCATATTGAAATTAATGGGTATTTTTAGCATATTGAAATTACTGAGAAGTACATGATAACTCATCTCCCAACCATAGGTTCTATGCTTTGAACTACACCTAAGCTAGGGGCTAAGGTTTGGCTCCGACAGATCCATACCACTCCTTCGGAATGTTGATCTATGCTCTGCCATATATGTAGTCTCTACTGGATTCTAACCAATTATGACAATAATAACTCACATTTCATTTATATAGTGCCCATTGTTGCTATAAAGAACAAAATTATTATCTCGAGGGGGGGTGGGGTCACTCATAAATATGTAAGCGTAGCATGTGGGTTCAATAGAAGGGCTTTTTTATATCCCTTTTTACACATTTTTTACATACAAAAGGGTACCATTTAAAGTGGGTATTTACAGACTGAATAGAAAAAGGGTGTGTTTTATTCATGAAATATTTACAAGTAAGGGGTTTTTTAATTAGGCCTTAAAACGCAAGTGATATAGAGAGTTTACATATAGTGAACCCCTTGAGACTATTATAAATAGCCAATGTACATGGACTTATTAAATAATAACCCTAGCCACACATATTAGCATGATTCCTCCCTAATCCTAGGACTCTCCTAATCCTGCCCAATCAGGCCACTAATCAAAAGGATTAATGGCTAGGTATCTAACAAGATTTATATCAGTGTTGGAGATATTATTCTTTTCCTTCTTGATATAAACTATGGAATGTGGAAGAGACTCAATGGGATCATGGTAGATCTCCTTTGATGCATAAGAAGGTGCGTTGGAGTGGTGGAAAGATGGTGAAGAGGGTGTGATCTAGCATAGATAGTGTCACAATAGATCCTTAATTTTCTGAGATTAAAATATGTGCACATAAATGGCCATGGATAGACCACCATTTGACATGTGTGTGTGGCATGCCATGTGTTCTAATTGACATGCACTATGGATGGATCCTAGGAAGCCCATTGACATGGTAGGACATATTTCTAGGCATCATTTCTAGATGGAGATTGTTTCCTTGATGAGATCAATTTAAAAGCATAAGTGCTTGTGAATTTAGTTTTAATTTGTATGTCTCATTTTGAATGCATGGGCAATGCCTGGTTCAAAATCTTATGGTCTAGATGATGGGAATGCCAGGTTGGACAAGTGTGTTGCATTACTTGTTTGTCTAATGGAATATTTTATGAGTTTTGTAGGTAGTAAGCATTTAGTTTAAAATCTTTATTCATATAGAATGGTTGCTGGTTTGCACAACACTAAATTTTTTCGTGGAAAGTTTTGTCTCAACGGCCAAGAAACGTCCACCCAATGGACAAAACTCAAAAGCCCTAAAATTTAGACTTTGGGCATAGGAAACCACCTTATGACTCAAGGGGCCAACTCAGGGGACACTTGGCACTACTTCCCACACCAAATCACCCCATGCTATCACTACTTCATATTCTCTCCTACCTCTAGAAAAAAATTGTATTCGACTAAGAAAATTGATTTTGAGAGCTTTTCTTCATGTCTTATAAAGAAAATACTTGTTTGGTGTCTTATAAAGAAAATACTTGTTTGGAGTGCTGAATAACGTTGAAGCTATAACTTACTCTCCTCAACACGCTACTACAATCAATTATCATCATACTCTTAATGGGGAGAAATTTTTATATCTATGTATAGCTACTAAAAGAATATTTTACAGCTCATTACTGACTATTTTTAACGATTGTTTGACAGCTCATTACTGACTATTTTTAACGATTGTTTGACATCTTTTTGACTGTGTGTTGCCAGCATAGAGAGGAACATTATCATATGCTATTGTCCAAGAATTAGGGTATATAAACTCTAATTTGAGACTTGCAAATTATTTACAACACATCTTACATATTGAGGATTCAATCTTAAGAATAAAAACTCTCACCTTACCATTCAATTTCATGTGTTTCAGGTACACGATGGAGGTAAAATAATAATTCTACTCTAAGTTGTGAGAGTTCTTTGGGAAAATGAAATGTATATTGGTATGGTTAAGTGTAGAAGGCCATTGAAAAAAATGTTCATAGGTGTGAAGTGTCACTTGAGCCTTTGCCAAGGGCAAGGTGGTAAATGAATTTAAACTGGTTGAGCATCTCAGTTTAACATAGGGATGGAACCACATGGTGCTCTCACAATGATGAAGGGCTGAGGTGTGCCAGTCATTTGGAAGATATTGCCAATCATGATGAAGGGATGAGGTGTTCATGTCTCTAGAAGTGATGCAGAGATTGAGAAGCTCCATTGAGAGCTTGTTCAAGTTAAGGCTAATTTGAACCTACCAATGGTTTAATTGACCTTAGAGGATCAACAGAAGAGTTTCCAAGATAAAAAAATATATCAGGTTTATTGCTTCCAAGATGAGACATGCTGATCCCAATGTTCTTCCATGCTCTTATTTGCATGTGTGAGGTGCTGAAAACTATGATAACAAGAGTGTGATGCACGAGGAATCTAGACTCATATCCCATCATCATGGAGAATCTCAACAAGATACTTCACACATGCATTAGGATTGAGGCTCTCATATAGAGAGCCATTCTCAACATGCAGAGAGAAAATAGAGATCTCCTTCTAAAGAACCTTTTGTTTCACTTATTTTATATTAAAGGCATCATACTTTCAAGGCAAGTGATAAGGATGTGAAATGCGACACCTACAATGACAAGAGAGACATTAGTAAGGCATTTGCATTTGCTTGGTAGTTTGAGGTTGCTTTTACTGATGGTGAATTTATAGAGAAGTCTATGCTTCGCCATGTGGGTATGCATCTCAAAGACATTACATGTGATTGGTGGATGTATAAATTGATGTATGGCACTACTGCCAAAACATGAACTTATTTCAAAACTCACTTTTATAAATAGCTACAAAAGGTGACTGCAAATGCTATTCCAATGTACATGGAAACATAAGGGAAGATCAAAAGAGCAAAGAGTTGCTTAAAACATGTGGAGAGGTTAATAATCACGATGCACTAGTCCTTTTTAATGATGCATCTATAAATAATTTCATATCCTTTATGTTGAATACATTGGGAATAGAGTATTACTCTATTGATACATGAAGTTGCTTTCTAGGTGCTTAAAACACATGTGCCTCCTATCATTGAAAAGCTTTGCCATCCAGATTGGGGATTATGTTGATCATAAGGATTTCTTAGTAGGCACGGTCTCATTTTTTGATGTGATTCTTGGCATGCCTTGAAGATATCACCATAACCCTCAGATTGACTATGTTAATAAGAAACTCAGCTTTGTACATAAGGATAGAGATATATGTACTCATGCATGCACACATGGTGCTCCTATACCCCTTGTAGATAATATTGCTTTTGGAAACAAAGAAATAAAGAGATCCATTTCTTATTACTTTCTTTTTGTTAAAAGTCATGAAGAAAATGTATCCATACTAGATAATGATAGAATTGGTTTCCTTAGCATATTATCAAGCTTTTTTTGCACACTCACTAACAAGTCACTTAGCTCCCCAAATGCCTAAAGGTCATCGTATAGATATTATACCTAGGAGTTCACCTCCTAATAATCGACCACCATACAAAGTAAGTGTAGCTTAGTAAGAAGAGATCATGACATAAGTAAATGATCTGTTAGAAAAAAGGTTGTTTAAGCCCAGTTCTTTGTCATACTGTTCTCCTATGTTAGTTGTCTAGAAAAAGAATGTTAGTTGGAGAATGTGTGTTGACTATAGAAAATTAAACAAGGTAGCCATCAAGAATTGTTTTCGATTCTTCCCAAGATTGGTAGATGCAACATGCTTTAGTTGAATTGACCTCAAGACTTGTTATCACCATATCCCGACAAGGATGTACACAAAATTGCTTTTCAGAAATTTTTTGGATTGTATGAGTTTCTCATCATGCAATTTGGTCTCTCAAATACACCTGCCACATTTAATAAGATCATGGACCTTAAATTTAGACCTCGCATGAGAGGTCACTGGTGTGTTAATGACATTCTAATATTTTCAAAGACTGAGGAAGAACACATCTACAACATTAATCCTTATATACCCTTACATTTCCACCCTTTGTATTGCATATGGGATTATTATCTCCACATGTCCACATGAATGATGATTCCTATTCCAACACCCCCTCTTGGCGAAATGTTGTGACACTCACCCAAATATGACTCAGAGGTGACTTGCCGAGCCCAGCAATGATACATGGCATGCTACCTAACTAGCCCACCCAAACCATTGTTTATGCCCAACACACTATCCACATGTCCAGCTTACCACTCAAGGTGATACACAAATAGCAACAAAGGCAATGCCTTTTTTATGAGGGTTCAATGAGACTCATCAACAACCACAACAAGCAACAACACCACAACTCTGATACCATATTGGAAGAAGTAACGAAGAGAGAGCACAAGGACATGGTGAATACGAGGTCGTGACACCTACATGAATAGGCCAACCTGAGGTCTAAGGATTCCCCACCTCTCATCCCATGCGATCACATAAAAATGTGGGGGATGAATGTGTCTTCTACAACCTTAATTCAAAGATATTTATGGAACCCGAAACTAAGACAAAAGAAAACATGTTCACATAACTTTTTGATGAGTATCCAAAATTAATGAGTAGTTATGTGATGTTTGATTCTATGGTTAGTCAATTTGGATGTGTAATCTTGGACCCTATCCAATTAATGACCTTGATGCAAGTTGCAACAAGAATCTTCCATCAGGGAGGGAAGGCATTGTACAGGCTAAAATGAGGCCTCTCGAGCATGGTACCAGTTGTATATTACCACATTGGTTGGATGCAAAAGAAAAGAAGGGGAATGATTAAGAGACTTAAAATAAAATACCCAAGGGAGGATGAGCCCCTTGAAGATCAAACATTTTTAATGCCTCTCACAGTAGTGGACCAAATGTGTTATGTACATTGCCCAACTGGCCTATTAATAAAGAAGGCCCCACTTGCATCCATGGTTGTTGCTTGTAATCTTGTATCAAAAGTACCATGTTAGAAATGGTTTAATGTTGACTCATTTCATAGGACATGTTAAATTTCTTAAGCATGTCAAATGCTGTCTCTTCACAAACCAATCTATTTCCAAGAAGAAGATCACAATGCATCCTTTGAAGTTGAGGCATTCCACTTAAACCAACCAATGTGCATCCTTGCTCACAAAGCATCTCTAATATGCATCTCTACTATATACATGAGTGCATGACTTTTTACCAATTATTGAATCCCATTAATTCGACCGATGCCTTCTGGTAACACATCATGAGGTATGGTAACACTCACCACACCATCGTCTTACATGTATTGAGAAGACAAGACTGACTTTCATTTTTGCATAGCCTTACTTTGTTGTCCAGCATTGTGGTAGTCTCTACAAAGGACTTCTTCACTCTCCTTTTTCATCCACCTATTTGTCCACCCTTTTCATATTCTCTTCCATGGGCACATCTGGCCACGGACCCACCCCTGACCATGCTAGACCCTCAATCCCCTCAATATCACCCTACACCTTCTCCCTAGGAAAACCCTAGCTCGAGATCCTCATCTCACTATAATCTTCTCAAAATTAATCGCACGAATGACCTAAAACCTCACCTAGACTTTTCTCATTATTTCTTTTTTCTTTTAGGTCATCATGATCAACATTCATTAATACTTGTTCGATGGAGTTGCCGATTTCAAAATCATCACTATTCACATGGGGCCAAACTCACTCATGGCTTGTGTGATAGGCATTGGAGACTCTTTGGGTTCCCTCTAAGACCCCATCGAGCCGTGGAGGTATCCAAGGGATGCACCCAACGACAGTATCAAGTAAGGGATCAGCTCGAGCATTACTATACATCATATTATCTTAGCTTGGAATACCTACATATACTAGGCTTGTGCAAAGCTTTATCCAAATGCCGGAAATGGCTCTCTCTCTCTCTCTTGTTTTCCTCCTTTTGATGATTCGTAAGAATTCAATCTAGTAGTTTAGATTTCTAATTTATATCTAGGGGCTTGACATGTTGAGTTTCGATTAATTAATGGGTGGATATCCAAGCAAAACATTCAAGAAAAAGCATGCAGACCAAATCATCATGTCTGAGCAACTGGATGAACCTACTCAAGGCCGGATTGATGAGATGTATAGTGAATATCCCACTTTGTTAGCATCATCATCTGTTCTAACTTCTCGTGAGTTGGAAAGTGTAGGTGGAATGCAGGAGATCACCATGCCCATCATCCGGTCAAGTTTCTAGGGGGAGGTCATCATGAGCTCATCAATACTTGTTGTTCAATGGAGGTGCTAATTTCAAAAACATCACGATTCACACCATGGCGCCAAACTCGGTCATTGCACATGTGATAGGTATTGTAGACTCTTTGGGTTCCCTTGTAGACTCCATCGGGCCCACAAAAAGTATACAAGGGATGGACCCCACCACGATGATATCAAGTAACGGATAAACAACATTGGGCGAGCTCGAGCATCATTATACATTATATTATCTCAGCATGGGGCAAGTTCATAAACTAGGATGGTGCAAAGCTTCTTCATGATGCAAAAGGGGAGAAATGGATCTCTCTCTAGTTTCTTTCCTTTTGATGATTCGTATAGTAACTTGACAAGTAGAAGTTTAGATTGTTAATTTATCTATCTAGGGGCTTGACACGTAGAGTTTAGATTAACTAATGGGTGTCCGGACATCCTGGCAACCATAGTCTTTCCATGTGAATCGAGCAACCGCTCTAAATCAAATAAATAGTATAACAACACACCAACTTCGATCCATTGATGCTAAAGCAAAATATAAATTCCCATGAGACAAAATAGATGACTATCGACATATTAAAGAACATATGATATTGTAAAAAAACCAGAGACAAGAGCAAAATATAAATATATTCAAGTCTACTATCCACGTATTAAAGAGCATTTGATATATAGAGAAAAAAAAAACTAGAAGGAAAATTTATAGTTAAGTGGAGAGAGAGAGTTAGAGAGGAAAGGGGAGAGAGAGTAGTGATGGGATCCAATTAAAAATTTGGTTAGGTTTTGTCCCGGGTACCAAGGAAAAGAGTTCCAAGGCCCCCTAGCCAGATGTTCATGCAAAAATAAAACTAGTCACACCACTCACACACCCAATATGAAATTGCCTTTTCACAGATTCAACCAGTTTAAAACAATCCTTTAATAAAACCATAGTATCACTGATCACCATCTTCCAATTTATCCAATTGATTCTTAATTTTCCCATCATTCCTTCATCAGAGTATCTATGGCATCATTGGCAACTAGGACGCTCACCACCTGTCCACTCAGGGGCCGTTTCCTAGTTCCTAGCCCATAATACTCGGCAATATAATCACTTATCAAGATGGACTCTCGTTGAAGATTAGCAAGATCAACCAACAGATCCATATAAAGAGCCATGGACTCATCCATTGAAGACCAGCAAGGTCAATCAACCAGATCCATGCCCGATTTCAGAAAACAACTCCTACTCTTGTTCCAATATCTTCCTCGACGCACACGTGGGTATCCTAGGCGACCCAGAGCCCGAGCACCGTATGGTCAACACCCTCTAGGATCCTTCGCAGGTGACCTAGCGCTTCACTCATAGGCTGCTTCCTTGGCCCCTCATCCACCGTACCGGAAGCTCACCATTTTAATCGCACCGAGGCTGGTCAAGACCTCGGCCGACCTTGCTACGCGAGACGTCCTTCATTGACTCTCCGTCAGCAGTTGCAACTTTATCATCATGACCTTAATCACAAGACGGCCAAAATGCTTCCTCAGCATTCTTGACATAAAACAATCATTTACAAACAGCATTTACAAACAGTTTACAAATACAGTTTCTATATTAACTCTCATTTTTCCACATTATCCCTCATCAACCCACATTACTTATTCCACATTCCATTTATATGTGTACTCATCCCATCACATCATTTTCCGTCTCATCACTTCAGATTCCTTCACATCACATATCATATATTCACATCCATACATATATCCACATCCACATCCACATTCACATCCATACATCCACATCTACATGCATACATTCATATCTACATGCATACATCCACAACTCCATGCATACATCCACATCCACATTCACATTCACATCCATACATCTACATCTACATGCATACATCCACCTCCACATTCACATCCACATCTATACATCTACATCTACATGCATACATCCACAACTCCATTCACATCCACATCTATACATCTACATCCATACATCCATATCTCTATTCACATCCCCATCTATACATCCACATCTACATGCATACATCCACATCTCCATTCACATCCACATCTATACATCTACATGCATACATCCACATCTCCATTCACATCCACATCTATACATCTACATCTACATGCATACATCCACATCTCCATTCACCTCCACATCTATACATCTACATGCATACATCCACATCTCCATTCACATCCCCATCTATACATCTACATGCATACATCCACATCTCCATTCACATCCCCATCTATACATCTACATCTACATGCATACATCCACATCTCCATTCACATCCATATCTATACATCTACATCTACATGCATACCTCCACACCTCCATGATTACAACAAAATTCTTTTAATTAATCTAGGATAATAATTCCTAGAATATGGTAGGAAGTCCTCTTTTCATGCTTTGAATGAAATTATTTTATGTGTAAATTTTTATAAAATTTTGCCATAGCTTCGCTACTATAACTGATAAATCTCAATTATTTTAAAGATAAGACTTATCTTTAAGGGAATGATTAGAATGATCCCTAATTGGATCATTAACCTTTAATGGATTAAATAAAAATAATCATAAACTAAAAGCATAGATAAAAAAACTATTAATTTATTCTCAAGCATAGATTAATCTTGGATTAAGAAAAAGCTTTATGAAAAGCTTCATTTGGATTGAGAATGGGTCATGAGTATGACCATTTCTTAAGTGAGAGAGAGAGAAAAACCATTAGAATTAAACATAAATGGAAATTTATGTAATTCTTCACTATCATTAATTAATTAACTTCAATAGCATTTCAAAAACCATACCAATTAAGCTTCTCAAGCTTGAGAGGGGTTGAGAAGAGAGAATCATTGAGAAATTATAGAAAAGATCAAAATTCACTATACTTATCTTATAATTTGCTTGATTCTTTGTTCACGGTAGAGGCCCCCAACCAATCAATTGGTTTAGTACGTTGATGGAGCCACCAATGGGGATTGAAGAAAGAGAGAAGTGTCAAAAACTAGTGAATTATTAAAGAATTCACAGTTCTTGGCTTAGGTGGAGTAGAGTAACAAAGCATAAGACACTATATTTTTTTCAACAAGGGAAGGCTTCTATTTATAGGAAAATTTGAGCTCCTAACCAAACAAACTGATTCTAGAATTTTCCAAGTCAGTTTGGTTGAATTTGGACTAGATTTAGACCTAGTTTGGTTACTTTTTGATTCGATTTGGTTCCATTTTGATTTGGTTTGGTTCAAGAGAGATGAGAGATAAAAATATCACATTATTTTTTAGTTTAAAACTCATTCAAGCATGTGAAATATGTACCTCCTTTAAAGAACTCCCCTTCCTTACATATGTGTCAAAATTTTATTGCTCATAGTTTTTTTACTAATAAACCTTGTACATTTTCAACTCTTCATCTTATGTGAAATATGCACCTTCTTTAAAGAACTCCCCTTCCTTACATATGTGTCAAAATTTTATTGCTCATAGTTTTTTACTAATAAACCTTGTACATTTTCAACTCTTCATCTTATGTGAAATATGCACCTTCTTTAAAGAACTCCCCTTCCTTACATATGTGTCAAAATTTTATTGCTCATAGTTTTTTACTAATAAACCTTGTACATTTTCAACTCTTCATCTTATGTGAGCATTTACTCATTTTTGGGTATCTTCTTTTACAAATTGGATTTATCTCCTCCCTACACATGGATTGATGCTATTGGCCCATAGGAACCTTAATTGGACCATAATCCAAATATTTCTGAAAATCTAGACCCTTAGACTAAGGTTCTTTATACCTATTTCCAATTAATTCCAATTGCACATTGGAAAATTCTTTCTGAATTTCTGTTTCAAGGGGATAAGGTGAGATATTTTTCTATCCAAAAATATTCAAAATCTGAATATTCTCTCTCTAGAATATTTTCTCTCTCTAGGTTAAAACAGCCACAAACAAGATCTAACACCATATTCGTGAGTTTGGGAATCTCCCAAGTCCCATTTTTGTAATACTAAAAGGTGGGACTCGGTAAACATGTCTATAAGTTTTTCAAAATCCTATCATGTGACCTATCATTGGAAAGCGCTTGAAAAATGGGATCTATTGAGCTTTATAGCGCACAATTTGGACAAATGGTGTTCAAGTTATGGCAAATCCAAAGTTTTGACCACATGTCCCAAACTTATGAGAAATTCCCATATTCCCCAATATGGTGTTATCTCTTATATTTCAGAAAAGGAATTGATTACAGGGGAATATGCTAGACATCAAGGAATCTTACAACCTTAGAGGATCAACAAAAGAGTTTCCAAGATAAAAAAAATATCAGGTTTATTGCTTCCTAGATGAGACATGTTGATCCCAATGTTCTTCCATGCTCTTATTTGCATGTGTGAGAGGTGCTGAAAACTATGATAACAAGAGTGTGATGCACAAGGAATCTAGAGTCATCTCCCATCATGGAGAATCTCAACAAGTTGCTTTACACATGCATTAGGATTGAGGCTCTCATATAGAGAGCCATTCTCAACATGCAGAAGAGAAAATAGAGATCTCCTTCTAAAGAACCTTTTGTTTCACTTATTTTATATAAAAGGCATCATACTTTCAAGGCATCATACTTTCAAGGCAAGTGATAAGGATGTGAAATGCGACACCTACAGTGGCAAGAGAGACATTAGTAAGGCATTTGCATTTGTTTGGCAGTTTGAGGTTGCTTTTACTGATGATGAATTTATAGAGAAGTCTATGCTTCGCCATGTGGGTATGCATCTCAAAGACATTACATGTGATTGGTGGATGGATAAATTGATGTATGGCAGCACTACTGCCAAAACATAAACTTATTTCAAAACTCACTTTTATAAGTAGCTTGATGGTGAATTTATAGATAAGTCTATGCTTCACCATGTGGGTATGCATCTCAAAGACATTACATGTGATTGGTGGATGAATAAATTGATGTATGGCACTACTGCCAAAACATGTACTTATTTCAAAACTCACTTTTATAAGTAGCCTTTACCTCTTAATTTCGAGAAGGAAGTCATAAAGAATGAGACTTGCTTGTCCGATTGGAACATGAATCTGTTAATGCATATGTGGGCGAATTCACTTTGGTAATGGCTTAAAGTTACTCCCACCTTTAATATTATAGAAGAGAAGAAGATACGAAAGAGGAGAAAATTTGAAAATTTGAGTCTGGTTTACATCTTGTCATTCAAAAGAGCCTTACCCTATATCCTAATAGTACTCTAGGCACATGATGCACTTAACCATCACTGTCACAGGAGTTACATGAGGAAGGGACCTCTCTTAAAAAAGAATGTGGCCAATAATATAGGGAAAAATAAAGAGGAAATCGACCCGTCCACGGTTGGATATAACAAGAATTGTAGAGAAAGGATAAAGTTATAAAGGATTTATGGCCTAGATATGTCTCAAAAAAGATAGCCGCTTAAGAATAATGTCCCACCTATTAATAAAGAGTACAAAAATCACCAAAAAAGTTTCCAATGTGGCCACAAAAGACACATGAAGAAGGATTACCCCCACTGTTTCAAAAAGAGGATTCCCTCTAGAAGCACAAAAGGTGACTGCAAATGCTATTCCAATGTACATGGAAACATAAGGGAAGATTAAAAAAACAAAGAGTTGCTTAAAACATGTGGAGAGGTTAATAATCACGATGCACTAGTCCTTTTTAATGATGCATCTATAAATAATTTCATATCCTTTATGTTGAATACATTGCGAATAGAGTATTACTCTATTGATACATGAAGTTGCTTTCTAGGTACTTAAAACACATGTGCCTCCTATCATTGAAAAGCTTTGCTATCCAGATTGGGGATTATGTTGATCATAAGGATTTCTTAGTAGGCACGGTCTCATTTTTTGATGTGATTATTGGCATGCCTTGAAGATATCACCATAACCCTCAGATTGACTCTATAAACAAGAAACTCAGCTTTGTACATAAGGATAGAGATATATGTACTCATGCATGCACACAAGGTGCTTGTAGATAATATTATTTTTGGCAACAAAGAAATAAAGAGATCCATTTCTTATTACTTTCTTTTTGTTAAAAATCATGAAGAAAATGTATCCATACTAGATAATGATAGAATTGGTTTCCTTAGCATATTATCAAGATTTGTTGCACACTCACTAACAAGTCACTTAGCTCCCCAAATGCATAAAGGTCATAGTATAGATATTATACCTAGGAGTTCACCTCCTAATAATCGACCACCATACAAAGTAAGTGTAGCTTAGTAAGAAGAGATCATGACATAAGTAAATGATCTGTTAGAAAAAGGGTTGTTTAAGCCCAATTCTTTGTCATACTGTTCTCCTATGTTAGTTGTCTAGAAAAAGAATGGTACTTGGAGAATGTGTGTTGACTATAGAAAATTAAAAAAGGTAACCATCAAGAATTGTTTCTGATTCCCAAGATTGGTAGATGCAACATGCTTTAGTTGAATTGACCTCAAGAGTTGTTATCACCATATCCCAACAAGGATGTACACAAAATTTCTTTTCAGAAATTTTTTGGATTGTATGAGTTTCTCATCATGTAATTTGGTCTCTCAAATACACCTGCCACATTTAATAAGATCATGGACCTTAAATTTAGACCTCGCATGAAAGGTCACTGGTGTGTTCTTTAATGACATTCTAATATTTTCAAAGAGTGAGGAAGAACACATCTACAACATTAATCCTTATATACCCTTACATTTCCACCCTTAGTATTGCATATGGGATTATTATCTCCACATGTCCACATGAATGATGATTCCTATTCCAACACCCCCTCTTGTTAGCGAAATGTTGTGACACTCACCCAAATATGACTCAGAGATGACTTGCCGAGCCCAGCAATGATACAGGGCATGCTACCTAACTAGTCCACCCAAACCATTGTTTATGCCCAACACACTATCCACATGTCCGGCTTACCACTCATGGTGATACACAGATAGCAGCAGAGGCAATGCCTTTTTTATGAGGGTTCAATGAGACTCATCAACAACCACGACAAGCAACAACACCACAACTCTGATACCATATTGGAAGTAACGAAGAGAGAGCACAAGGACATGGTGAATGCAAGGTCATAACACCTATATGAATAGGCCAACCTGAGGTCTAAGGATTCCCCACCTCTCATCCCATGCGATCACATAAAAATGTGGGGGATGAATGCGTCTTCTACAACCTTAATTCAAAGATATTTATGGAACCCGAAACTAAGACAAAAGAAAACATGGTCACATAACTTTTTGATAAGTATCCAAAATTAATGAGTAGTTACGTGATGTTTGATTCTATGGTTAGTCAATTTGGATGTGTAATCTTCGACCCTATCTAGTTAATGACCTTGATGCAAGTTGCAACAAGAATCTTCCATCAAGGAGGGAAGGCATTGTACAAGCTTGTACGAGTTGTATATTACCACATTGGTTGGATGCACGAGAATAGAAGGGGAATTCGGCTATCGATTGAGAAATGATTAAGAGACTTAAAATAAGATACCCAAGGGAGGATGAGCCCCTTGAAGATCAAACATTTTTAATGCCTCTCATAGTAGTGGACCAAATGTGTTATGTACATTGCCAACTGGCCTATTAATAAAGAAGGCCCCACTTGCATCCATGGTTGTTGCTTGTAATCTTGTATCAAAAGCACCATGTTAGAAATGGTTTAATGTTGACTCATTTCATGGGACATCTTAAATTTCTTAAGCATATCAAATGCTCTCTCTTCACAAACCAATCTATTTCCAAGAAGAAGATCACAATGCATCCTCTGAAGTTGAGGCATTCCACTTAAACCAACCAATGTGCATCCTTGCTCACAAAGCATCTCTAATATGCATCTCTACTATATACATGAGTGCATGACTTTTTACCAATTATTGAATCCCATTAATTCGACCGATGCCTTCTGGTAACACATCATGAGGTATGGTAACACTCACCACACCATCGTCTTACATGTATTGAGAAGACAAGACTGACTTTCATTTTTGCATAGCCTTACTTTGTTGTCCAGCATTGTGGTAGTCTCTACAAAGGACTTCTTCGCTCTCCTTTTTCATCCACCTATTTGGCCACCCTTTTCATATTCTCTTCCACGGGCACATCTGGCCCCCACGGACCCACCCCCCTGACCATGCTAGACCCTCAATCCCCTCAATATCACCCTACACCTTCTCCCCAGGAAAACCCTGGCTCGAGATCCTCATCTCACTATAATCTTCTCAAAATTAATCGCACCGTCCCTTGTGAATGACCTAAAACCTCACCTAGACTTTTCTCATTATTTCTTTTTTCTTTTAGGTCATCATGATCTCAACAACATTCATTAGTACTTGTTCGATGGAGTTGCCGACTTCAAAATCATCACTATTCACAACATGGGGCCAAACTCACTCAGGGCTTGTGTGATAGGCATTGGAGACTCTTTGGGTTCCCTCTAAGACCCCATCGAGCCGTGGAGGTATCCAAGGGATGCACCCAACGACAGTATCCAAGTAAGGGATGAGCTTGAGCATTACTATACATCATATTATCTTAGCTTGGAATACCTACATATACTAGGCTTGTGCAAAGCTCTCTCTCTCTCTCTTGTTTTCCTCCTTTTCATGATTTGTAGGAATTCAATCTAGTAGTTTAGATTTCTAATTTATGTATCTAGGGGCAGCTTGACATGTTGAGTTTCGATTAATTAATGGGTGGATATCCAAGCAAAACATTCAAGAAAAAGCATGCAAACCAAATCATCATGTCTGAGCAATCTAGTAGTTTAGATTTCTAATTTATGTATCTAGGGGCAGCTTGACATGTTGAGTTTCGATTAATTAATGGGTGGATATCCAAGCAAAACATTCAAGAAAAAGCATGCAGACCAAATCATCATGTCCGAGCAACTGGATGAACCTACTGAAGGCCGGATTGATGAGGTGTATAGTGAATATTCCACTTTGTTAGCATCATCATCTGTTCTCGTGAGTTGGAAAGTGTAGGTGGAATGCAGGAGATCACCATGCCCATCATCCGGTCAAGTTTCCAGGGGGAGGTCATCATGAGCTCATCAATACTTGTTGTTCAATGGGGGTGCTGATTTCAAAAACATTACGATTCACACCATGGCGCCAAACTCGCTCATTGCACATGTGATAGGTATTGTAGACTCTTTGGGTTCCCTTGTAGACTCCATCGGGCCCACAAAGTATACAAGGGACGAACCCCACGACGATATCACGTAACGGATAAATAACATTGGGCGAGCTCAAGCATCATTATACATTATATTATCTCAGCATGGGGCAAGTTCATAAACTAGGATGGTGCAAAGCTTCTTCATGATGCAAAAGGGGAGAAATGGATCTCTCTCTAGTTTTTTTCCTTTTGATGATTCGTAGTGAGTTGACAAGTAGAAGTTTAGATTGCTAATTTATCTGTCTAGGGGCTTGACACGTAGAGTTTAGATTAACTAATGGGTGTCCGGACATCCTGGCAACCATAGTCTTTGCATGTGAATCGAGCAACTGCTCTAAATCAAATAAATAGTAGACAACTTATAACAACACACCAACTTCGATCCATTGATGCTAAAGCAAAATATAAATTCCCATGAGACAAAATAGATCACTATGGACATATTAAAGAACATATGATATTGTAAAAAAACTAGAGACAACTTCGATCATTTATACTATCTAGCAAAATATAAATATATTCAAGTCTACTATCCACGTATTAAAGAACATTTGATATATAGAGAAAAAAAAAACTAGAAGCAAAATTTATAGTTAAGTGGAGAGAGAGAGTTAGAGAGGAAAGGGGAGAGAGAGAGAGAGAGAGAAAGAGAGAGAGAGAGAGTTATTAAAGGGGGCACAAAAAAAATTTGTAAATGTTTGATGGGTTGCTAGCATCAAACATTAAAGGGGTTAAAGGGGTTGTCGTGGCGCTCGCGAAGGCACTCGCTCCACACCAGGTTGCCGTGGTCGTTGCCCATGCAGCCGTTGAGGTCGAGGGAGGAGTGGACGTAGGCTGAGCCGGTGTAGCAGTCGGCCTCGAGAGTGCCGCTCTGCGAGAGCGTGATGGACTTGCACGTGCGGGAGAAGTTGCAGTCGTGAGTGCGGCCGAACAAAGTGGGGCCCTTGCACACCACGCACTCCAGCGTCCCGTCCGAGTTGCACACCCGCCTGTCCAGGCGGATCCACGTGGCCTGCAGCTGCCCACCATCGCCAGTGCCGCACGTGGCGTCCATGGCCACCCACTGGTTATTGTCAATGATCTCCAGCCGCAGATTGGTGCACGAGTGCGCAAAGTTCTGTGCGCACAATTCTGCGTGCTGCAGCGCATTCCGTCAGCTGGCTAGTTAAAACAGAAAAAAATAAAAAATAAAACGACCAAGCAGCAGCAGCGATTGATGATCCCTACTGTTGCTCGTGGAAAAAGCGTCATCAGCGGCAGGCTGATCATCGCCATCATCATCATCACACGCCACATCATAGACATGATGCTGCAGGTGTCCAGAACGTCTAAAAAGGAGGCGGGTATATATACCTGATGGGTCGGGCGACCCACAACTATATGGGGCCTCGCCGACTAGGGGACGTCCTATGAAGGTCCAAGGGTCGGGGCCATATACAAGAGAGAGGGAGAGAGAGAGAGA
Organism: Cibotium barometz; assembly: GCF_041138505.1. Taxonomy (NCBI): domain Eukaryota; kingdom Viridiplantae; phylum Streptophyta; class Polypodiopsida; order Cyatheales; family Cibotiaceae; genus Cibotium; species Cibotium barometz. The sequence continues at coordinate 30,876,548 of NC_141053.1, read as the reverse complement.
GAGGGGGTGAAAGACTCCTAGCTATGGGAAGGATGGGTGTAATCCCAAACAAAGTCGCTCAAGGGTGAGCTTCATATTTACAATCCAACCCTATCAAAATCACTACACAACCGGGCATGGGTGAAATTCCATATCTTGAAATATCTTTTACAGTGACTACACCTAATACCTTGGGTTTTGGAGCTCCCATGGGGTCTCATCGAAATAAGGGTTGATCTCCTTCCTACCACGATGTGACTCTTTGTTTCTATAAGCATTTTTGACAATGCAAATTATGTCCATTATGCAGTAGCAAGAGATTTGCACTGCGGTGTGTATGAAAAGTGATTTGAGCACCCATCATATCAACTTTTTTTTTTGGGGTGGAAGAGATGAACATACGAGAAGTGGTAAATACAAGGCCCCATTAACCGAGAGAGAGAGAGAGAGAGAGAGAGAGAGAGAGAGAGAGGGGGGGGGGGAAAGAGAGGGAGTTCCTGTCCTTTCCTAGGTGTAATACTAATAAAGATCCATCCCAAACAAAGTCGCTCTCAAGGGAGACTATCAAAATCACTACAGAACCATGCTGATTAGGCCATGGGTGAAATTCTGTATCTTGAAATATCTTCTAAAGTGACTACACCTAATATCTTGGGTTTTGGAGCTGCCAATCATGGGGTCTCATTTTGATAACGGTTGATCTCCTTCCCATGATGTAACTCTTTCTTTCTATAAGCATGCTTGACGATGCAAATTTTGTCCATCATGCAATAGCAAGAGATTTGCACTGTGGTGTGCATGAAAAGTGATTTGAGCACCCATCATATCAACTTTTTTTGGGGGGGGTGGAAGAGCACCCACCATATTAACACACGAGAAGTGGTACATATATGTGAAGTTATGGCTAAACATGTGGACAGATTTGGAAAGCATGGGTAAAAATATCTGGACACACACTGGAGTGATAGATCGTCAGGTTACGCTTGAACATGCAGTTGCATTTCTAATTACAAACATGGCCATACTTGAGTCCTATGCAAGACCTAAATGGAAGTGTCAGGCCCGTGTATAACAGATGCATAGAAAGCCGATACTCGTCTGTGGTCTCTATGGATAGCCTCTTAAGGCACTATGTCTATTACAATCATGGTGTTGTAGGTTAGGGCATGGGTGAAATTTCATATCTTGAAATATCTTTTAAAGTGACTACACCTAATACCTTGCTCCCATGAGGTCTCATTGATGAGGGTTGATCTGCTTCCCACGATGTGACTCTTTGTTTCTATAAGCATGTTTGACGATGCAAATTATGTCCATTATGCAGTAGCAAGAGATTCACACTACGGTGGGCATGAAAAGTGATTTGAGCACCCATCATATCAACTTTTTTTTTTGGGTGGAAGAGATGAACACACGAGAAGTGGTAAATACATGGAAAGCCAATACTCGTCTGTGGTCTATGGATAGCCTCTTAAGGCACTGTGTCTATTACAATCAGATGCATACTCGTCTGTGGTCTATGGATAGCCTCTTAAGGCACTGTGTCTATTACAATCAGATGCATCAGGTATATATACCTGATGGGTCGGGTGACCCACAACACTTTGGTGTGCATGAAAAGTGATCTGAGCACCCATCATATCAACTTTTCTTTTGGGTCGAAGAGCACCCACCATATGAACACAGGAGAAGTGGTAGATATATGTGAAGTTATAGTTAAACATGTGGACATATTTGGAAAGCATGGGTAAAAATACCTGGACACACACTGGAGTGATAAATCGTCAGCTTACGCTTGAACATACGGCTACATTTCTAATTACAAACATGGGCATACTTGAGTCCTATGCAAGACATAAATGGAGGTGTCAGGCCCATGTATATTAGATGCATAGAAAGTCAATACTCGCCTGTGGTCTGTGGATAGCCTCTTAAGGCACTGTGTCTCGTACAATCACGGTGTTGTAGGTTAGGCAACTTTTTGTGCTAATGATGAGCATGGTATGTACTTGTAGCTTCATCGTCCACCAAAAGGGGTCCACCTCGAGAGTATAAAAAGAAGTGGAAGAGGAGAGTCAAGGCAGGTGGCAGTGCCACGAGGAGGATGATCTTAGATAGTAGCAGGACCGATGTTCGAGGCTTCAAGCCTTCTTTCAAGAGTTGCACCATGTAGTCTACATGCAACTATTAGCTTGGAGTATGAGGGAGAGGTGGAGGAGGAGAGGTCTTAACAACGAAGAGGGGTGTCTTTGAAGCAATACTGTGAGAGCTTAGATAGAATCTTGGCAAGGACTAATGATGCACCTTGTGATAGTCCTACAAGGGGTAGTGCTAGCATCATGTGTTGAGGATGGAGGGTGACATCAAGTGAGGTTGGAGAAAGAGAGGATCATATGCTTGGCCTCACAACTCCTCCAACAATGCTACCTTCCCCCCAGCCAATGCCGCTCCAGGATACTGCAAGTCAACGTTGTATGATTTAGCTCCATAATATATACTTTATATATCAATCCTCCATTATCAAAATCCGTGGGACTAATTCACGTGCTATTAATGTATTATACCTGTAGAGATGATCATGTACTTCTAATGATATACTAATTGATCACTTGTATATCTAAGAAGCCCTAGATCTTACAACATTATATTGGCAGAGCCAACATAACAAGCGATATATTAGCTAGTGCATACACCTCTCGATGCCCCTTTCAACAACGAATCAATAATCTTTGTAATTTTTCTTCTCAATATTAAACCTGTTGCTTTCATTTACTTGTGGGATTGATTTATTGGCTTTAATAGGGTCTTGGATTCATAGGATGAGTGTCGAAAAAAACATGAGTCTCAATAGAAAGGATTAATCTTTGATTGATTGTTTTGGTTTCACATAGTACTATAGATATTATTATGATGTGTGCCCTCTTAAGATAAGTTTCATGTTGTACTGCACGTAATCGATCTCATTGCTTTGCATAGTTAAATACATGGGAGCTTATAATATTATTAGGATGATTTTCCTCTTCACGTTGTATTGCACGTAATTGATTTCATTGCTTTGACTAATCAAATACATGGGGGCTTGTAATTTTATTAGGAGGATTTTTCTCTCATCTAAATCTAGAGATTAGTTACCAAAGCATCCCATCAATTAAGAATTTAATAATAATAAAATTCATCAACAGATTTGTAATCTTTGTCTATCTTCTTTGCATAAAGAATCAAGATCAGGAAGATTTGATTAAGAATCACTGATTTGTCTCTCCATCAAGATTTGATTTTAGCACAATAAACTTTGCATAATTTGTAAATTGCTCTATTCTGCATTGTAAATCTGCACCAATCCTTGAAAATCTATATCAACTACAGATAATCTTGAAATCAACACCAAGATTGTGCACACTTTCTTGAAACTGTATCAAATTTATGCACAACAATCTTGATTTCTACATGCACAACAAATTCTACTTTGCATAAACTCTATAATATGAATACTCTGCACAATAATATGAAAATCTACAATATTAATCTACATAGTTTTCTAAAAACTAGGATTTGTTCTTGAAGAAATAATAGCTTAAAGGATTAATATTTGAAACTGTAGGCTCTCTAAGCAAGATAATGCAAGAAAATCCTTGAATATTGGAATGTGCCCAATCATGGTGTCCTGTATACTAATGGAAAGCCAATACATAACTTTCCTGGCTCCTTGGTTCCAATCTTTAAACTCTTTCACATCTGCAGCAGTCGGCTGGTATCTCCGCCGGTGCCTCTTCATGCTCACCTTCTATGTAGTCCCAATAGCCTTTTCCCATCAGGAAATTCGTCAACCTGAACCTCCAAGCATGGAAGTTATTCTTATCAAGCTTCTCAGCCACAATCTGAGTTATCCCATCATTTGACATCTTGCCAAACACACAATTTTACCAGAAATAGCACTCTGGTTTTTTCTGCACAAACTGCTATATTTTCTGCAGCAGTACTGTAGTACTCTCAAATGTCACAACCACTGACCTCAATGTGCATACATACACCCAATGGCAACTGTAGACCTCTTTGCAGCACCCACAGTGTCTGCACAGTCAATCTGTCTTCCTACAGTTCTTAAAACATAGTTGTCCTATAGCTTTACTCCCGCGAAGAAAGCTCCTCAATCAGAGATCGTTGCCGGTGCCTCCCGTAGAGCTCCCGACAGGGGTGTAGTCACCAACACAAATAGGGAAGAGTAGTTGAAGCTCTTACCCTCGTACCGCTTCCTGTGGTTCTCTTGCTTGTAGCTTGGCCCTTAGCACGAACCAGGCTCTGATACCATGAAAAGATGTAGAGGGAAGAGAGCTTGAGCTCAAGCAAGCACACACACACACACACACAAAACCCTAATAGAGAACACACAAGGTGAGAGGCTGAAAATCTTCTTCTTCTTCACACAACACTCAACACACCATATACAAGATAAGAGTACACAATAATATGAAAGGTACTCAACCAATACATACACGGGTTCTCTATAGTGTGAACCCAACTAAATGAGCTGGCGCTATAACTATGCCAGTCTCTAGAATGGCTGTCACACAGCCTGTCATCCCACTGGCCGCATATCACCCAAGATCTCACCAACCATGCTAGTGGTGTAAGTGTGGGGCCTATCCCCCAGGCGGGTCATCAGTGTCCACCGCCTCACTAGACGAGCTCGATATCTCAACAAGTTTTGTATGCAGCAAGTTGAAAAGATTAGGGAATATCAAAATAGAGCCTATGCGGAAGAGCAGTTGCAAAAGGCTAATGATCAAGCTAGACTAATGCTTGCAGAAAAAGATCAAGAAGTGGAAATGTTGCAGAGTCAGATCAAAGCTATGAATGCTGACATGGCTGAGTTGAAAGTTTCTTCAGCCAAGGAGATCTCCGAACAGACTAGTCAGTTGGTTAAGAATAGATTGTCTCTGAAGTTGTTTGAAGAATGGACAACATCTTTGAAGGCTAGTGTAGAGTCAGAGATGCAAAGATTTCTTGAAAGACAGGTAGAGATTGAAATAGAGAATAGGATGCTTTTAAATAGATTGGAACCCTTAGAACAGATGAAGGAGCAAGTATTAAGTGAGCATGAAGAACTGTCTGTAGGAGGTGTTCTGGTCTCTGAAGCAGATGTGGGGAGAATCAAATCAGAAATAATTCAGCAGGGATCAGTGATATGGAAAGAGATCAGAGAAAGAATTGGGCCGTTTGTTTTCAAGCCATACCAGAACCTCAAAGGAGTTGTGAACACAATGGAGCAAGAGGTGAATTTGAAGTGCATTGCTCAATTGGAAGCTGAGGTGATACAGCTTGTAGCTAAAAAGTCCAAATTTCAGAGCAAGGTAGATGAAACAGAGGATATGCTGGAATATAAGACGCCGAGTAGTTTTGCTCTGAAAGGCACAATCAGGCCAGAGGAGTCCCATATGATGGGGATAGAAATTCCTAGTTCTAATCCTTTTAAGCTTGTTAAGTTGAAATCGTCTGAAGAAGAAGATTTCAGACACAGGAAGAAGGAGCAGGTGCTGCTGAAGGACAAACATCTGGAGCTGTTCAGAAAAAGAGCTCTGATGAGCACGTGAGCTTGCTGATGGGTATGGATAAAGCTTTACCAGATGATGAGGCCCCTGAGGCAGTGATCAACATTGCAAAGGAGGTTCAAGTGGACGTGGAAGCTCAGCAGGAGCAGGTCTTAGAGATTCAGAGTGACCAACAGGGTCAGGCATAGTGATGCTCGGAATGTTTACCACAGTGTTTTTCAACACTAGTTTTTTTTTTTTTACAGACAAACACTAGGCATTTTCTTTTTAGGGAAATTTCATTTTGTTCTAGACTCTCTCTTTATATGATCAGAGGTCTACTGCAGAAATCAGATTTTGCTGATCAGGGATTGATGGATTCAGGTCAAATTTTTGGGAAAAATTTAGCAACCAGGCTGTGCCAAGTGTTAGGGCTTTCTTATGTAATTCTTAGACCTTAGTCAAAGGGCTTGGTGGTTAGTTACATGTGGTGGGTGTACCTTTTGGGATCTGAACCGAGTGGTTATTCCCTGACAGTTGCATCTAGGGAATGGCGATGATTCTGATCGCTAATGAATGAAAGAGAAGTTCTGCTATGTCTTTGCTCGTTTATCATGTATTTCTTGATGTTTGTGCAATCATTATGCTGTTGTGATAAATCAGAGTCTGTGCTCTGAATGGTGTGGAGTGAGTATTGTTTGTTAATGTCTTGTACAGAACCTTTTAGAGGCCATGTTTACATCCACATCCATACATCCACATCCATATCCACATCCATACATCCACTTCCATATATCCACATCCATACATCCACATCCACATCCATACATCCATATCCATATCCACATCCATACATCTACATCCATATCCATATACACATCCACATCCATACATCCACATCCACATCCACATCCACATCCACATCCATATTCACATCCATACATCTACATCCATATCAACATACACATCCACATCCATATCCACATACACATCCACATTCATACATCCATATCCATATCCACATCCATACATCTACATCCATATCCACATACACATCCACATCGATACATCCACATCCATATCCACATTCATACATCCACATCCACATCCACATCCACATCCACATCCATACATCCACACCCATATCCACATCCATACATCTACATCCATATCCACATACACATCCACATCCATACATCTACATCCATATCCACATACACATCCACATTCATACATCAACATCCATATCCACGTCCACATCCACATCCATACATCCATATCCACATACACATCCACATCCATACATCCACATCCATATGCACATCCATACATCCTTATCCACATCCACATCCATACATCTACATCCATATCCACATACACATCCACATCCATACATCCACATCCATACATCTACATCCATATCCACATACACATCCACATTCATACATCCATATCCATATCCACATCCATACATCCACATCCATATCCACATCCATACATCCATACATCCACATCCACATCCACATCCACATCCACATCCATACATCCATATCCATATCCACATCCATACATCCACATCCACATCCATACATCCATATCCATATCCACATCCATACATTCACATACACATCTACATCCATATCCACATTTATTCATTCTCATACACATGCATACCCTTTCTTTCACATATACATCCGGGATGTGGATGTGGATGTGGATATGGATGTAGATGTATGGATGTAATGTATGGATGTGGATGTGGATATGGATGTGGATGTATAGATGTGGATATGGATGTGGATGTGGATATGGATGTGGATGTATGGATATGGATGTGGATGTATAGATGTGGATATGGATGTGGATGTGGATGTGGATATGGATGTGGATGTATGGATGTGGATGTGGATATGGATGTGTAATGTATGGATGTGGATATGGATATGGATGTGGATGTATGGATGTGGATGTGGATATGGATGTGTAATGTATGGATGTGGATATGGATGTGGATGTGGATATGGATGTGGATATGGATGTGGATGTATGGATGTGGATGTGTATGTGGATATGGATGTAGATGTATGGATGTGGATGTGGATGTGGATGTATGGATGTGGATGTGTATGTGGATATGGATGTAGATGTATGGATGTGGATGTGGATGTGGATGTATGGATGTGGATGTGTATGTAGATATGGATGTATGGATGTGGATGTGAATGTGGATGTATGGATGTGGATGTATGAATGTGGATGTGTATGTGGATATGGATGTGGATGTTTGGATGTGATAATATTAAATGGGAATAGCATGTGAATGGATGTGATAAGATGTGTATGGGATGTGATAATATGTAAATGGGATGCAATAAGATGTGTATGGGATGTGATAGGATGAGAACGGATGTGATAACATGAGTATGGTATGTGAATGCGGATGTATATGTGAAAGAAAGGGTATGCATGTGTATGAGAATGAATAAATGTGGATATGAATGGAGATGTGTAGTGAATGTATGGATGTAGATGTATGGATGTGGATATGGATATGGATGTATGGATGTGGATGTGGATGTGGATGTATGGATGTGGATATATGAATGTGGATGTGTATGTGGATATGGATGTAGATGCCTGGATGTGTATGTGGATATGGATGTAGATGTCTGGATGTGTATGTGGATATGGATATATGAATGTGGATGTGTATGTGGATATGGATGTAGATGTCTGGATGTGGATATGGATGTGGATTTGTATGTGGGTATGGATGTGGATGTATGGATGTGGATGTGGATGTATGGATGTGGATATGGATGTGGATGTGTATGTGGATATGGATGTAGATGTATGGATGTGGATATGGATGTGGATGTATGCATGTGGATGTGGATGTGGATGTATGGATATGGATATGGATGTGGATGTGTATGTGGATATGGATGTGGATGTGGATGTGGATATGGATGTGGATGTATGAATGTGGATGTGTATGTGGATATGGATGTAGATGTATGGATGTGGATATGGATGTGGATGTGTAGGTGGATATGGATGTAGATGTATGGATGTGGATATGGATGTGGATGTCTGGATGTGGATGTGGATATGGATGTAGATGTGGATGTGGATGTGGATGTGGATGTGGATGTATGGATGTGGATGTGGATGTGTATGTGGATATGGATGTGGATATGGATATGGATGTATGAATGTGGATGTGTATGTGGATATGGATGTAGATGTATGGATGTGGATATGGATGTGGATGTGTATGTGGATATGGATGTAGATGTATGGATGTGGATATGGATGTGGATGTATGGATGTGGATGTGGATGTGGATGTGGATGTGTATGTGGATATGGATGTAGATGTACGGATATGGATATGGATGTATGGATGAGGATGTGGATGTGGATGTGGATGTATGGATGTGGATATGGATGTGGATGTATGGATGTGGACGTGTATGTGGATATGGATGTAGATGTATGGATGTGGATATGGATGTGGATGTGTATGTGGATATAGATGTAGATGTATGGATGTGGATATGGATGTGGATATATGGATGTGGATGTGGATATGGATGTGGATATATGGATGTGGATGTGGATGTATGGATGTGGATGTGGATGTTGATGTATGGATGTGGATATGGATGTGGATGTATGGATGTGGATGAGTATGTGGATGAATGAATGTAGATGTGTATGTGGAAGAATGAATGTGGATGTGTATGTGGAAGAATGGATGTGGATGTATAGATGTGGATGTGTATGTGGATGCATGAATGCGGATGTATATGTGAAGAATGGATGTGGATGTGAATATGTACGTGGAAGAGTGGGTTTGGATGTGTATGTGGAAGTACGAATGTGGATGTGAATGTGGAAGAATGAATGAGGATGTGTATGTGAAAGGATGTGATGTCGATGTGAGTGAATGGATGAGATTTAATGTGATGTGAATCGGGATGAGAATGAATGAGATGTGATGTCATGTGAATCAGAATGTGAATGAATGATATGGGATGTGAATGGATGATATGGGATGTGAATGAATCTGATGTGATGAGATAAGATTCAACTAGATATTTTGGAGGATTGTGATCAGTGATACTATGGCTTCATTAAATGATTGTCTTAAAGATAGCTGAATCTCTGAAGAAAGCAATTTCATATTGGGTGTGTAAGTGGTATGACTAGCTTTAACATCCGGCTAGGGGGCCTGGGAACTCTTTTCCCTGGTATCCGAGACAAAACCTAACCAAATTCTTAATTGGATCCCATTACTACAGTGGTTGGGCGGTTGCCTAACCCATGGGACTAATGGATCCATAAAATGACACTCAATTTCTCTTGTAGTACGCTAGATGAAGTAAATCCCGGATAGTAATTGTTCTATGGAAAAAGGAATCAACGGCTGTGCCTCTCGATTGGGAAAAAAGCGTTGATCTCTATGATCCAAGTGCAAGTTTCTTCCTTGATCTGACCAAGTGATGCGATAAGATGTGTATGGGATGTGATAGGATGAGAACAGATGCGATAAGATGAGTATGGGATGTGATTGGATGTGAACGGATGCGATAAGATGAGTATGGGATGTGATTGGATGTGAACGGATGCGATAAGATGAGTATGGGATGTGATTGGATGTGATGTGGATATGGATATGGATGTTTGGATGTGGATGTGGATGTGGATGTGGATGTATGGATGTGGATATGGATGTGGATGTATGGAGGTGGATGTATGGATGTGGATATGGATGTGGATGTATGGAGGTGGATGTGTATGTGGATATGGATGTGGATGTGTATGTGGATATGGATGTAGATGTATGGATGTGGATGTGGATATGGATGTATGGATGTGGATGTGGATGTGGATGTATGGATGTGGATATGGATGTGGATGTATGGATGTGGATGTGTATGTGGATATGGATGTAGATATATGGATATGGATGTATGGATGTGGATGTATGGATGTGGATGTGTATGTGGATATGGATGTAGATGTATGGATGTGGATATGGATGTGGATGTATGGGATGTGGATATGGATGTGGATGTATGGATGTGGATGAGTATGTGGAAGAATGAATGTGGATGTGTATGTGGAAGAATGGATATGGATGTATAGATGTGGATGTGTATGTGGATGTATGAATGCCGATGTATATGTGAAGCATGGATGTGGATGTGAATGTGTACGTGGAAGAGTGGATATGGATGTGTCTGTGGAAGTACGAATGTGGATGTGAATGTGGAAGAATGAATGAGGATGTGTATGTGAAAGGGTGTGATGTCGATTTGAGTGAATGGATGAGATGTAATGTGATGTGAATCGGGATGAGAATGAATGAGAATGAATGAGATGTAATGTGATGTGAATCGGGATGAGAATGAATGAGATGTCATGTCATGTGAATCAGAATCTGAATGAATGATATGGGATGTGAATGGATGATATGTGATGTGAATGAATCTGATATGATGAGATGGAAAATGATGTGATTGGATGAGAATGGGTACACATATGAATTCCACGTGGATTAAGTAATATGGATTGATGTGGAACAATGTGGAAAGACGAGAGTTTATTATAGAAACTGTATTTATGACGTGTTTGTAAATGATTGTTTTATGTCAAGAATGCTGGGGAAGCATTTTTCAGACCGTCTTGTGATTTGGATTCTGATTGGAAAAAGATGATTCCTGAATTTTGGTTGAAAAGTGATAAGCTGAGCAAAACCATAATGAGGATGAATGGGACAAGTCCCGATAATGTTCGTAACTGGAATGATGATAATGACCTCAGTAAATCACTATGAGATTAGTAGATTGTGTTGTCAGATTGCTATTGTTAACACGACCTGGTGGATCAAGTTAATAGGATGACAAATTAAGAACTTACTTGACTCAAATTCCCGTGGAGGAAGGAATTTTCAGAAAGAATTTTTTCGGTCTAATGGACCATTATTGTGTTAAAGATATGAATGATATGATCTCAATGAATTGTTATTTAATGATGACTTCTGTATAAGGGATATTTATCCCAGGATTCTGTTGGGTTGACCAGAATATAAGGAACCCCAGAATTAGTTGGATTTAAGGGAAAGAGTTGTCCTCTAGTTTGCGAGATGAGGACATCTCGCGTTTTTTAAGTGGGGTAGGATGTAAGATTCCTCCCCCCCTCAGCTTTTGAGGTGTACAGGTGTTAGAACCTCCCCTTCTAATATTGTAATTATTCCCCCCTCTGAAATAAAAGAAAGATCCTGTTTTACCCTATTTTGACCTAGAGAGAGAAAATGTCTAGAGGAAGGTAGTCCAAAATTGAGATATTTTTGGATATAAAAATCCTCCTAGTGTCTAAAATGGTTTCCCCTGAAACAAAAATTCAAAAAGAACTTTCCAATGTGCAATTGAGAAATGGGTATAAAGGACCTTAGCCTAAGGGTCTAGATTTTCAGAAATTTTTGGATTATGGTCCAATTGGGCCAATAGGATCAATCCAAGTGTGGGGAAGAGATAAATCCAATTTATAAAAGAAAATTACCCAAAAATGAGTAAATGCCCACATAAGATGAAGAGTGACTGAGTACAAGGTTTATTAGTAAAAAACTATGAGTATTACTAAAAAAATGAGATATTTTGGGTATAATGATTCATTTTTGACACATGTGTAAGGAAAAGGGGGCCCTTCAAGGAGGCGCCTATTTCACATGTGTGGTGGATTTTTAAACTCAAAAGTATTGTGATATTTTTATCTCTCCTCTCTCTTGGATCAAACCAAATCAAAAGGGAACCAAACTAGGTCCAAATCTTGTCCAAACTCAACCAAACTGAACCAGGAAAATTCTAGAAATTAGTTGGACTTGGTTAGAGGCTCCTTCACCTATAAATAGATCCTTAGCCCTTTGTAAAGAAAAATATGAGAACTATATTATGCCAGTATTATGGTGAAATAATGATATTTTCTATTACGATAAAAGAGGAATTCCCACTACATTTGGAATTCCATCAATTGGATGGGAAAAGAGAAATTCCTATCACATTGGAATTATTGGATAATTCATTTAAATTTAATGATGAATTTTTAGATAATTTTTTTATCTATGAGAAATAATTAAATGTGAAAAGAGGAATTCCTATTACATTTGGAATTCCATCATTTGGATGGGAGAAGATAAATTCCTAGTGTATTGGACCTATGGAATAATTTATTTGAATTCAAAGATGAATGTTTAGATAAATTTATTTATCTATGAGAAATATTTAAATGTCAAAATAGGAATTCTTATGACATTTGGAATTCCATCATTTAGACGGGAAAACAGAAATTTCTAGCATATCGAAATAATGGATATTTTAATTTAGATAAATTTATTTTATGAGAAATAATTGATGGGAAAAGAGGAATTCCCATGACATTGGAATGTAAATAATTAAATGCAAAAAGAGGAATTCCCATGGTAATTTGGATCCAAGAAATTAAATGGAAAGAAGAGGAATTTTTAGTAAAATTCAATTTATGATTATTTACCAAAAGTGGAAATATGGGTAGAATCGATTAAATGGGAATAGCATGTGAATGGATGTGTATGGGATGTAATAATATGTAAATGGGATGCGATAAGATGTGTATGGGATGTGATAGGATGAGAACGGATGCGATAAGATGAGTATGGGATGTGATTGGATGTGAATGACATCCATACATCCACATCCATATCCATATCCATACATCTACATCCATATCCACATACACATCCACATTCATACATTCACATCCATATCCACATCCATACATCCACATCCATACATCCATACATCCACATCCATATCCACATCCATATATCTACATCCATACATTCACATACACATCTACATCCATACATCTACATCCATACATTCACATACACATCTACATCCATATCCACATTTATTCATTCTCATACACATGCATACCCTTTCTTTCACATATACATTTGCATTCACATACCATACTCATCTTATCACATTCGTTCTCATCCTATCACATCCCATACACATCTTATCGCATCCCATTTACATATTATCACATCCCATACACATCTTATCACATCCATTCACATGCTATTCCCATTTAATAGCTTTTTCTAGATTGATACCGATAATAGGACTTTTTCTGAATTTTTGCCAATTGCTTGGCGTAATTAAAGATTCCTTTTCTGACAACTATTTCCATATTCCTTCTCAATTCCTCAATTGAATTATATTCAATATTCTTCTTTTGAATAAAAGAATTCATGGGATTTGTAGAAATCAATTCTACCCATATTTTCACTTTTGGTAAATAATCATAAATCGAATTATACTAAAAATTCATCTTCTTTCCATTTAATTTGTTGGATCCCAATTACCATGGGAATTCCTCTTTTTGCATTTTATTATTTACATTCCAATGTCATGGGAATTCCTCTTTTCCCATCAATTATTTCTCATAAAATAAATTTATCTAAATTAAAATATCCATTATTTCGATATACTAGAAATTTCTCTTTGCCCGTCTAAATGATGGAGTTCAAAATGTCATAAGAATTCCTCTTTTAACATTTAAATATTTCTCATAGATAAATAAATTTATCTAAAAATTCATCTTTGAATTTAAATAAATTATCCCATAATTCCAAAATACTAGGAATTTCTCTTTTCCCATCCAAATGATGGAATTCCAAATGTAATAGGAATCCCTCTTTTAACATATAATATATCCACATACACATCCACATCCATGAATCCAATCCATACATCCAATCCATATCCACATTCATACATCCACATCCACATCCACATCCACATCCACATCCACATCCATACATCCACACCCATATCCACATCCATAAATCTACATCCATATCCACATACACATCCACATCCATACATCCACATCCATACATCTACATCCATATCCACATACACATCCACATTCATATATCCACATCCATATACACATCCATAAATCCACATCCACATCCACATCCATACATCCATATCCACATACACATCCACATCCATACATCCACATCCATATCCACATCCATACATCCTTATCTACATCCACATCCATACATCTACATCCATATCCACATACACATCCACATCCATACATCTACATCCATATCCACATACACATCCACATTCATACATCCACATCCATACATCTACATCCATATCCACATACACATCCACATTCATACATCCATATCCATATCCATATCCATACATCCATATCCATACATCCACATCCACATCCATACATCCATATCCATATCCACATCCATACATTCACATACACATCTACATCCATATCCACATTTATTCATTCTCATACACATGCATAACCTTTCTTTCACATATACATCCGCATTCACATCCAATCACATCCCATACTCATCTTATCGCATCCGTTCTCATCCTATCACATCCCATACACATCTTATCGCATCCCATTTACATATTATCACATCCCATACACATCTTATCACATCCATTCACATGCTATTCCCATTTAATCAATTCTATCCATATTTCCACTTTTGGTAAATAATCATAAATCGAATTTTACTAAAAAATTCCTCTTCTTTCCATTTAATTTCTTGGATCCCAATTACCATGGGAATTCCTCTTTTTGCATTTAATTATTTACATTCCAATGTCATGGGAATTCCTCTTTTCCCATCAATTATTTCTCATAAAATAAATTTATCTAAATTAAAATATCCAATATTTTGATATGCTAGAAATTTCTCTTTGCCCGTCTAAATGATGGAATTCCAAATGTCATAAGAATTCCTATTTTGACATTTAAATATTTCTCATAGATAAATAAATTTATCTAAACATTCATCTTTGAATTTAAATAAATTATCCCATAGGTCCAATACACTAGGAATTTCTCTTCTCCCATCCACATGATGGAATTCCAAATGTAATAGGAATTCCTCTTTTCACATTTAATTATTTCTCATAGATTTAAAAAAAATTATCTAAAAATTTATCATTAAATTTAAATGAATTATCCAATAATTCCAATGTGATAGGAATTTCTCTTTTCCCATCCAATTGATGGAATTCCAAATGTAGTGGGAATTCCTCTTTTATCATTTAAACTTATCTATGCAAAAAGATAAATTTAACTAAATTTTCTCTTGAAAATCAAATACAAATCTTCATTAATTCCTTTACACTAGGAATTACACTTTCCTTATTTAATTATTTGAATTCCAATATGGTGGGAATTCCTCTTTTATCATATAAATTCATCTATACAAAAAGATAAATTTAACTAAAATCATTCTTTAATTATTTCATAAAATATACATTATATTAGTATTCCAATTTTTTCTCTTAATTCTTTAGAATACATGGTATTTCCATTATCATGGAGATTACTCTTTTAACATAAAAATAAATTACTAGAATTTCTCCTTTTTCTAATTAATTAATTAAGCATAAACATAATAATCAATTTCTCCATGATTTCAATGAGAATCATTCAATTAATCTAGGATGATAATTCCTAGAATATGGGGTGAGGGCCCAAGTGAGAGGACCTTGCACCGTGCAAGGAGTGCTACTTCTGCTGCTAGCAACCCTGAATCCGTTGCACGGAGGGGGCAGGGATCTTTCAGCTGGTATCAGAGCAAATTGGCTATAGTGGACCAACTGAGAAGCCAAAAATATCAAAATTTTTTGAAGTAACAGTAAAAGGTTAAAATTGTGTGATGAAATTCATACAAATTGATATTCAGAGTGAAATTCGTAAATTGGTGATTGGGTCTTCAGATGGAAGTACCGCAATTGTATGGAATCCCTGACTTGCTTGAGGCCTAGACATGATAGTATTTACCTTATAATTCCAAGGACGGTGACTACCCGTATATACCGAGGATATAACTGCAGCTCTTTACTGGCAGTATATACGAGTAAATCTAAGACCTTGAAATTATAAGCAAAAATGCTATCCAGATGATGAATTCGAATGTGGTTGATATGATTTTAAAATTCTGGTTGAAATTTGATGAACTGATTTGGATTCTCATTTGAAAAAGATGATTCCTGAATTTTGGTTGAAAAGTGATAAGCTGAGCAAAACCATAATGAGGATGAATGGGACAAGTTCCTGTGATAATGTTCGTAACTGGAATGATGATAATGACCTCAGCAAATCACTATGAGATTAGTGGATTGTGCTGTCAGATTGCTACTGTTAACACTTGACCTGGTGGATCAAGTTAATAGGATGACAAATTAAGAACTTACTTGACCTCAGCAAATCACTATGAGATTAGTGGATTGTGCTGTCAGATTGCTACTGTTAACACTTGACCTGGTGGATCAAGTTAATAGGATGACAAATTAAGAACTTACTTGACTGAAATTCCTGTGGAGGAAGGAATGTTCAGAAAGAAATTTTTCGGTCTAATGGACCATTATTGTGTTTAAGATATGAATGATATGATCTCAATGAATTGTTATTTAATGATGAGTTCTGTATAAGGGATATTTATCCCAGGATTCTGTTGGGTTGACCAGAATATAAGGAACCCCAGAATTAGTTGGATCTTAAGGGAAAGAGTTGTCCTCTAGTTTGCGAGATGAGGACATCCCGCGTTTTTTAAGTGGGGTAGGATGTAAGATTCCTCCCCCCCTCAGCTTTTGAGGTGTACAGGTGTTAGAACCTCCCCTTCTGATATTGTAATTATTCCCCCCTCTGAAATAAAAGAAAGATCCTGTTTTACCCTATTTTGACCTAGAGAGAGAAAATGTCTAGAGGGAGGTAGTCCAAAATTGAGATATTTTTGGATATAAAAATCCTCCTGGTGTCTAAAATGGTTTCCTCTGAAACAAAAATTCAAAAAGAACTTTCCAATGTGCAATTGGAATTTATTAGAAATGGGTAAAAGGACCTTAGCCTAAGGGTCTAGATTTTCAGAAATTTTTGGATTATGGTCCAATTAAGGTTCCTATGGGCCAATAGGATCAATCCAAGTGTGGGGAGGAGATAAATCCAATTTATAAAAGAAAATTACCCAAAAATGAGTAAATGCCCACATAAGTGAAGAGTGACTGAGTACAAGGTTTATTAGTAAAAAACTATGAGTATAACTAAAAAAAATGAGATATTTTGGGTATAATGATTCATTTTTGACACATGTGTAAGGAAAAGGGGGCCCTTCAAGGAGGCGCCTATTTCACATGTGTGGTGGAGTTTTAAACTCAAAAATATTGTTATATTTTTATCTCTCCTCTCTCTTGGATCAAACCAAATCGAAAGGGAACCAAACTAGGTCCAAATCTTGTCCAAACTAAACCTAGAAAATTCTAGAAATTAGTTGGACTTGGTTAGAGGCCTCCTTCACCTATAAATAGATCCTTAGCCCTTTGTAAAAAAAATATGAGAACTATATTATGCCAGTATTATGGTGAAATAATGATATTTTATATTGCCCTCTAAAAACCTCTACAAAATTGAAGAGATTGGAGCTTCTCTCTCTCTTCAATCTTCCTTGGTGACTCCTACAACAAACCAAACCAATTGATTGGTTGGGGGCCTCTTTTGTGATCAAAGAATCAAGTAAATTAGAAGGTAAAGTGTGGATTATTGTCTTTTTCTTATTAAAACTCCAAATGCTTCTCTTCTCAACCCCTCTCAAGTTTGAGAAGCTTTAAATTGAATGGATTTTGATTCCTACTGAAGTTCTTTTATGAATTGTAATAAAGAAACACATAAATTTCTATTTATGTTTAATTTTAATGGTTTTTAAGCATTTCTCTCTCTCCCCCCAAAGAAAGGTCATTCCTATGACCTATTCTCAATCCAAATGAATCTTCTCATGAAGCATTTCTCTAATCCAAAAGTAATTTCTATGCTTGTCTAATTGGAGGCCAAAATAATGGCTTTTTAATGCTTTTATGATATTTATTTCATAGAGAAATTATGAATCAATCCATAATTGGGGGATCATGATCCAATTAGTAGTCATTCTAATCATATCAATAATATTAAACTTTATTCTTTTAATTAAATTGAGAATTATCAGTAATAGCAGCAGAGCTATGGCAAAATTTTTGTAAAATAAACACATAAAACATTTTCATTCATTAAATGAAAAGAGGACTTCCTACCACAGATATCCGGACAGGAGATTAATCCCTCGGTTCTTCCAAAACCGAACCTGAAAAAACTTCCCTTGCCCGAAAAGCACGGGCGATTCCTCCAGGATATTTTTACTCTAACGTAGTCAAGGTCATTAATGACCAAACTGATCCGATCGAGCCTAAAGTCACTTGGTCAGATCAAGGAAGAAACTTTCACTTGGATCATAGAGATCAACGCTTTTTTTCCCATCGAGAGGCACAGCCGTTGATTCCTTTTTCCATAGAACAATTACTATCCGGGATTTACTTCATCTACTGTACTACAACAGAAATTGAGTCTCATTTTACGGATCCATCAATCTAGCCTAACCCCATCCAGTCCCATGGGTTAGCCAACCGCCCAACCACTGTAGTAATGGGATCCAATTAAGAATTTGGTTGGGTTTTGTCCTGGGTACCAGGGGAAAAGTGTTCCTAGGCCCCCTAGCTGGATGTTCATGCAAACTTAAAGCTAGTCACACCACTTACACACCCAATATGAAATTGCTTTCTTCACAGATTCAGCTATCTTTAAAATAATCATTTAATGAAGCCATAGTATCACTGATCACAATCCTCCAAAATATCCGGTTGAATCTTAATTTTTTATCATACCTTCATCAGAGTATCTATGGCATCATTGGCAACCAGAACGCTCACCACCTATCCACTCAAGGGCCTTTTCGATAGTTCCTAGCTCATAGTACCTGGCAATATATTCACTTATAAAAAATTCAAGATGGAATCTCCGTTGAAGATCAGCAAGATCAACCAACAGATCCATATAAAAGAGCCATGGACTTTCATCGGTTGAGGACCAGCAAGGTCAATCAACCAGATCCATGCCCGGTTTCAGAAAACAACTCTTACTCCTTGTTCCAATATCTTCCACGATGCACGTATGGGTATCTTCAACGACCTAGAACCCGAGCACCGTATGGTCAGCACCCTCTAGGATCCTTCGCAGGTCATTTAGCGCTTCACTCATAGGCCGCTTCCTTGGTCCCTCATCCACCGTACCGGAAGCTCACCATTTAAATCGAGGCTCGTCAAGACCTCGGCCGACCTTGCTACACGAGACGTCCTCCGGAAAAAAGTGTTGATCCCAATGATCCAAGTGCAAGTTTCTTCCTTGATTTGACCGAGTATCTTTATAGGTACAATCGGATTAACTTGATCAGTAATGGTCTTGACTATGTTAGAGTAAAGAGTTATCCTGGTGGAATCGCCCGTGCTTTCTGGATAAGGGAAGTTTTTCTGGGTTCGGATTTGGAAAAACCGGCGGATTAGTCTTTTGTCCGGATATCCGTGGGCGAGGCCCCGAATGTGGGACCCCTGTCCCACGCGAGAAGTGCTACTTCTGCTGCCAGTATCCCGAATCCGTTGCTCGGTGGGAACAGGGATCTTACAACTTTCCTCTCCCATTTCAAGATGAGATCCTAAATGAGGTAGCAGGTCATGAGAAGTATACGATATGTGATGGCTACTCGGGTTACTTTCAAATTGGGATTGCATTAGAGGATCAAAAACAACCTTCATCACTCCTTGGGGTTGTTATGCTTTCAGAGTCATGCCATCTGGTTTGACCAATGCTCCAGCGACATTTCAACGTTTCATGAACATGGTGTTTCAAGCATTCTTTGGGAAATCCATTAGAGTGTTCATAGATGATTTTTGCATCCATAGCTCTAAGTCATTGCATGTGCAGAGGGTGGAAGAAGGCTTGAAGAAACTCTATGACATGGGGGGCCAATTCAATCCCGACAAATGTCATATTGGTGAGGATGAAGTAATCTTGCTTGGTCATAAGGTTTCTTCCAAAGGCATTGAGGTGGATCCTACAAAGGCAAAGGCTCTTATCGACCTACCATCTCCAAAGAGTCTCAAGGAGGCCATCTCATTCATTCAAAAGGTGAAGTACATGTCACGCTTCATTCACTTAGCCTCAGAGTTACTTCATCCCTTGTAAAAATTGACTCAACAAGTAGAGTTTGCATGGTCTAATGAGCTTGAGGAGTACTTTTGTAACATTAAAGTCATTTTGTTAGAGCTACCAACACTCATGCCTCCTTGTTGGGAGTACACTTTCTTTGTTAGCTCTAGTGTTGGAAAGGAAACAGTAGGTGCACTTTTGTTACAGCAAGATCCCCATAGTACTAGGATGCGGCCCATCTACTTTGTTAGTAGGGTCATGAATGTCTTGGAGAAAGGCTACACGGAAGCGGAACTCATGACGCTTGCTCTCATCTTTGTGGTGAGAAAATTTAGATTCTACTTGTTACCAAAACCTTTTGTAATTCTCACTGTGCAGAAAATTTGTTTCCTTGGGTGTCTTCTCAAATGACTATCAGTGCTAGAATCACAAAGTGGGTTATGGAATTGCAAGAATTCCAATACTCTTTCAAGGTAGAAGATAGTGTGCGTGCACAATTGGTAGGGATTCTCACTTATAGAGTGCATGAAAAGGAGATTAAGGTGCCTAAAGTAAAGACCCTACCATTGCCACCACCCAAAACTATACCTAATGCATTCACCTTGTTCTTTGATGGAGCTTTTAGAAAAGCCACAGGTAAAGCAGGGGGAGGGCTGGTGCTGCTCAACCCAAATGGAGAGGTGGTTATGAAGGAGAAGGTCAACTTGCCAAGTTCTACTAGCAACAATGAAGCAAAGTACGACATACTACTTCATGGCTTGAAGGTGTGCATCAATCAAGGGATACAATGTCTCCTGGTAAAAGGGGATGCACTTCTTATTGTAAGGCAAATTTTAGGCATTTGGGCATGCAAGAATGAAAGATTAAGGCAAAAGGTTCATGCTATCCGTAGGTTGTTTAATCAATTTAAGGAGGTGCAATTGTATCATATTCTTAGGAAACAAAATGAGGATGCTGATATACTTGCACAACAAGCTGTTGCATGTGTTAAGAAGGAAATGCAAGTAGTCTTGGCTGCAGCGTCTATTAAGCAACCACGATACCAAGGAATGGAGACACTGGCTCCCATAGTGAGCTACATCTTGGAAGGTGAATTCCCACAAGACTTCACAAGGGCACAAAAGAGGAGGCTCATGAAGAGGGCAATTTCTTTCTTGTTCTTAGAAGGTGCCCTCTACCAAAGAGGAAAAGATCAAGTCTGCAGAAGAGTACCAACAACCAAGGACATTCTAGCCATTTTAGAAGGTTTGCATGAAGAAGCATGTGGTGGCCATTTTGCTCAAGAACTAATTGTGAAAAAGATTTTGCTTGCTGGGTATTTTTGGCCAAGCTTACATGTGGATGTCCAACATTGGTGTAAGAGCTGTCATAACTGCCAAATCAATGGTAATAAGAGGTTGCTACATGGTCCACGCCAATTAGTCATTGCAAGTGGTCCATTTGAAAAATGGGGCATTGATGCTATGGGTCCACTACCTAGAACTAAAAATGGAAAATTATACATCTTAGTGGCCATAGACTACATGACTAGGTGGGTGGAGGCTCAAAGTGTGGCAAGGGTGAATGGAAAGATTGTAAGCAAATTTGTTTACACTCATATATGTTGCAGATTTGGCACACCCTTGGAGATTGTTTTTGACAATGGTCCAGGTTTTTGAAAAGGTTTGCTCACCGAATTTTGTGAGTGAAGAGCTTCATACTTCACATCGTCATAGCACACCCTCCTATCCCCAATCAAATGGGTTAGTTGGGCATACTGGACTACCTACCGAGAAGTAACGGGGTTTACGCCCTTTCACTTGGTTTATGGTCAAGAAGCATTCCAGCCTATTGAGCTCCACATTCCAACAATGCGGCTACATGGAAAAGGTGGACTAGGAGATCAAGATGCATGGGTAGATCAACTCTCACTTTAGTTGAGCTAGAGTGGAAAAGAGAATCTGCATACGAGTGTTAAGTTTATTGCATAAAACTAACAAAGAAAAAAAGGGCTTACCTCTTTTATTTGAAGCTTAGAGAGGATTATTGAGCTTACATAAACCTACAAAACAACAACAATAACATAAAACAAAGGATTAATGAGCTTGCAGAACCTACAAAACAGCAACAATAACATAACACAAAGGATTAATGAGCTTGCAAAACCTACAAAAAATCATTAAAAAGGTGAAACAAAGGATTAATAAGCTTATGGAGAGGATTAGTGAAAGAGGAGAAGGAGCAACCAAGGCTTAATGCATTTGTTTGACACTTTGAGGTTGCTCTTACTCATGGTGACTTTATAGAGAAGTCTATGCTTCGTCATGTGGGCATGCATCTCAAAGACACTGGTGGATGTGATTGCTGGATGGATAAATTTATGGATGGCATTGCTGCCAAAACATGGACTCATCTCAAAACTCACTTTTATAAGTAGCTTTTACCTCTTAAGCTCGAGAAGGAAGTCATAAAGAATGAGACTTGCTTGTGCGATTGGAACATGAAATTGTTAATGCATATGTTGGCAAATTCACTTTGGTAATGGCTTAAAGTTACTCCCACCTTTAATATTATAGAAGAGAAGAAGATAAAAAGAGGAGAAGATATCAAAATTTGAGTCTCGTTTACATCTTGTCATTCAAAAGATCCTTACCCTCGAATAGTACTCTTAGGCACATGATGCACTCAACCTTCACTGTCAAAATTTAAGTCTCGTTTACATCTTGTCATTCAAAAGATCCTTACCCTCTATACAAATAGTACTCTTAGGCACATGATGCACAAAACCTTCAGTGTCAAAAGGAGTTACATGAGAAAGGGACCCCTCTTAGAAACGACTCTGGCCAATAATATAGGGAAAAATAAAGAGAAAATCAAGACCCATCCAAGGCTCGATAACAAGAATCATAGACAAAGGATAAAATTAGAAAGGATTTTTGGCCTAGATATGGCTCAAAAAAGAAGGCCGGAGTAAGAATAATGTCCCACCTATTAAAGAGTACAAAAAGCACTAAAAATGTTTCAATGTGGCTAGAAAAAGACACATGAAGAAGAATTATCCATTGTTGCAAAAAGAGGATAACCTAGAAGCATAAAAGCCGACTAAAAGTGCTATTCCCAATGTACATGGAAACACAAGGGAAGATCAAAATAGCAAAGAGTTGCTCAAAACATGGGGAGAAGTTAATAATCATGATGCACTAGTCCTTTTTGATGATGCATCTATAAATACTTTCGAATCCTTAATGTTGAATACATTGGGAATAGAGTATTACTCTATTGATACATGAAGATCAAAACAGCAAAGAGTTGCTCAAAACATGGGGAGAAGTTAATAATCATGATGCACTAGTCCTTTTTGATGATGCATCTATAAATAATTTCATATCCTTTATGTTGAATACATTGGGAATAGAGTATTACTCTATTGATTCATGTCTCCTAACATTGAAAAGCTTTTCATCCAGATTGGGGATTATGTTGACCATGATAATTTTTTAGTAGGCACAGTCTCATTTTTCGATGTGATTCTTCATGGAGATATCACCATAACCCTTAGATTGACTATGTAAATAAGAAACTCAGCTTTGTACATAAGGATAGAGATAGATGTATTCATGCATGCACACATGGTGCTCCTATATCTCTTGTATATAATATTGTTTTTGGCAACAAAGAAATAAAAAGATCCATTTCCTATTACTTTCTTTTTGTTAAAAATCATGAAGAAAATGTATCCATACTAGATAATGATAGAATTGGTTTCCTTAGCATATTATCAAGATTGTTTTGCACACTCTCTACCAAGTCACTTAGCTCCCCAAATGCCTAAAGATCATCGTATAGATATTATACCTAGGAGATTATTAAGAGTTCACCTCTTAATAATCAACCATCATATAGAGTAATTGTAGCTTAGTAAGAACAGATCATGACATAAGTAAATGATCTCTTAGAAAAAGGGTTGTTTAAACCCAGTTCTTGGCCATACTGTTCTCCTCTCTTATTTGTCTACAAAAGGATGGTACTTGGAGAATGTGTGTTGACTATAGAAAATTAAACAAGGTGACCATCAATAATTTTTTCTGATTCCCAAGATTGGTAGATGCAAAATGCTTTAGTTGAATTGACTTCAAGAGTGGTTATCATCATATCTCGCCAAGGATGTACACAGAACTGCTTTTCAAAATTTTTTTGGATTGAATGAGTTTCTCATCATGCGATTTGGTTTCCCAAATACACCTGCCATATTTAATAAGATGATCGACCGTATATTCACACCTCGCACGGAAGGTCACTGTGGTGTGTTTTTTACTAACATTCTAATATTTTCATAGACTGAGGAAGAACACATCTACAACCTTAATCCTTATATACCCTTACATTCCCACCCTTAGTATTGCATATGGAATTATTATCTCCACATGGCTGCATGAATGATGATTCCTATTCCAACACCCCTCTCCAGTGAAATTTTGTGACACTCACCCAAATACGACTCAGAGGTGACTTGCCAAGCCTAGTAGTCATGCATAGCATGCTACCTAACTAGCCCACCCAAACCATCATTTTTCCCCAACACATCAGCTACATGTCCATCTTACCACTCATGGGGTGATACACAAACAAAGCAGACAACACCTTTTTTATTATGAGGGTTCAATGAGACTCATCAACAACCATGACAAGTAGCAACACTAGAGCTCTGATACCATATTAGAAGTGACAAAGCCTGAGCACAAGGACATGGTGTGTGCAAGGTTGTGATGCCTACATAAATGGGCCAACTTGAGGCCTAAGGATTCCCCACCTCTCATCCCATGCAACCACATAAAAATTTGGGGGATGAATGTCTCTTCTACAGCCTTCATCCAAAGATATTTATGGAACCCGAAATTGAGACAAAATAAAACATGTTCACATAACTTTTTGATGAGTATCCAAAATTACAGAGTAGTTACGTGATGTCTGATTCTATGGTTAGTCAACTTGGATGTGTAATCTTGGACCCTATCAAGTTAATGACCTTCATGCAAGTTGCAATGTATAGAATAGAAATCACTTACAACTGACAGCACAAAAAATCCCTAAAATGGACCAACAAAATCAACATCTCTAAAATTACTCAATTTGTGACCAAAATTAATCTTTTGTGTTTTCCAAGTATTTCCCACTTTTCAAAATTAAATGTAGATTTTGAAAATCACCAGGTCAAATGGGCCCAAGAAATACGTACACATGAGTACGTTACATTCTCCCTAGGTAAAAAAAGAGCATTGTCCTCAATGCATGAACTGAGGATAGTGAATCCTCACATGATCCTTGGACAACCAAGTGCTGTCTTCAACCAGATAAATCTTCCATTTGATTAGAAGATCAACTATGTCCCAATGTCTAAGCTTCCTAACTCTGCGATCCAAAATTGTCTCTAGTTCTATCTCAAAATTTCCCACTTCCTCTACTCTTGTACTATCACCAAGTATGTGATTTGGATCAGCCAAACACTTCTTCAATAAGCTAATGTGAAATACATTTATGTGCTTAAACTCCTTCTAGAAGCTGTAGGGAATAAACTTGTGTTCCAATCCTCTTTATTATATTGAAAGGTCCTTCATATGTAGGTGCCAATTTCTTAAACTTTCCAAGTCTTAAAGAACTCCTCTTTGGTTTCACCTTTAAGAATACCATTTCACCCTCGTTGAATTCTCTTGGCTTTGTTTTCTTGTCTTCATAAATATTTTGATGACTTTGAGAAACTCTTATGCATTCCCTTATGTCTCTTGTCTGCATCTCCATTTCATCTAGCATCTGTTTACTTATCTCAACCTTCCCAACAGGATCATACCATAATACAGGTGATGTGCAATCTTGCCCATATAATGCTTTGAATGTAGACATTCCAATATGAGACTATGGACTACTGTCGTATGCATATTCCACCATATGCAAGTATTCATTCCACTTTTCAGGTTTATCCATGTAATACATTCTTAACACGTTCTCCAAGATTTGATTCAGTCTTTTTGTTTTCCCATCACTTTGAGGATAATATGCTGTGCTTATATCAAGTGATGTCCCAATAGTTTTAAAGAATGCATGCCAAAAATTTGAAGTGAATCAAGCATCTCGATCGACACTATAATGTTAGGCATACCATGCAGCTTGAAGACATCCTTCACAAACACTTTTTCCACATCCATAGTGGTATATGTACTCTTGAAAGGCAAGAAATGAGAAGATTTTGTAATCCTATCTACCACATAAATGCTATCATAACCTCATCTATTCCTTGGTAGCCTAGCAAGAAATGAGAAGATTTTGTAATCATATCTACCACCACATAAATGCTATCATAACCTCATCTATTCCTTGGTAGCCTAGTAATAAAGTCCATGCATATACATTGCCACTTCATCTCTGGCACATCTAATGGTAGCATAGAGCCTGGTTTCTTTACATGCTCAACTTTCACCTGTTGACACTTTAGCGAAAAGAAAGTCTTTATAGCCTTAGTGTATTTATTTTGGAATCCTAGATGTCTTGCCATGGCAATATCATGAAGGTCATGCATCAACTTGCTCTTGATCTCCACAACATCAGGCATGCATAACCTTTTCTCATAATATAATATTTCATCAATCACTTCATACTTTGCGAATACATATATTTCCTCTTGTGACTTGTATTTTTTTGTCAAACTCTCAAAAGTTGTTTTGAAGAAAGAATCTCTTGCAATTTCACTCTTTACATGTTCTCTCAAAGTATTATGTACAACAATTGAGTAGACTCATTAAGAAACTTATGGTTTTCTACTCAATGCATCGGCCACTTTATTTTCTATTTCTTGGTCTATAAGTGATTTCAAATTCATATTCTTGCAAAAATTCTATCCACCTTTTTTGCTTTACATTCAGTTCCTCTTAGCTAAAAACAAATGCCTTAAAGCAGATTGGTCAGTTTGTAATTGAAACTTAACTCCAAGGAGATAATGCTTCCATACATGAAATGCATGCACAACAACCAATAATTCCAAATTGTATGCTGAATAATTCCTCTCATGAGGTTTCATCTTACATGAATCAAATGAAACCGGATGTCCATCTTGCATCAAAACCCTCCCAAGCGCTATAATACTAACATCTGTTATAACCAATAAGATTTTTCCAAGCTCAAGAAATTTAAGCATAGAGGTTGTAGTCAATGCATGCTTCAAAATCTAAAAACTATGCTCACATTGTACAGTCGATATGAATATTCTACCCTTCCTCAAAAGGTCCATCATAGGACTTGCTTTGTCAGAAAACTAAGAAATGAAGATTCGATAAAAACCTACAAGTCCTAGAAATCTACGAGCTTCTCTAATAGAAATGGGAGTTGGCCATTCCACAATGCATGAAATCTTCCTGGGAGTTGGCCATTCCACAATGCATGCAATCTTCCTGGGATCCATAGAAATAACTTCTTTAGATATAATGTGTCCCAATTACTCCACCCTGTCTTCAAATAATTCACATTTGGACCTCTTTGCATACAACTTATGCTCTAACAATATGTGAAACACTTTTTGCAACTGTTCTTCATGCTCTTCTTTACTTTTGGAAAACACCAATATGTCATCCAGAAACACCACCACAAAGTCATCCAAGTTCTCTTGAAACATGCGGTTCATCACACTAAAAATTATCAAAAGCCTTCATTAATCCAAATGGCATCACAACAAATTCATAATGCCCAAAATGCATTCTAAATGCAATCTTTGCTATATCATTGTCATTGATGCGAATCTAATGATAACTATATCACAAATCAATTTAAGAAAATATGCAACTTCCTGCAAGAGCCGATCAAAAAGCTTCCCCATTCTTGGCAATGGGTGCTTATTCTTAATCACATAAACTTATTGAGCCCCCTATAATCAACACACAGTCGCATAGTCTCATCCTTCTTCTTTACAGGAGAACATGAGCATCCCATGGTGACACATTGGGCCTAATAAATCCCTGCTCAAGAAATTTTTGCAATTGCATTTTCAGCTTTATACTTTTCTCCATAGATAAATAATAAGGAGCTCTGCATACAAGTACTACATTAGGTATAATCTCTATTTCGTGATCTGCAAATCTATGTGGAGGCAATTCAGTCAAGTCATCAAGAAACAAATTCTGAAATTCCTAAAGTAAAGGATGTTCATCACCCTTTTTCTATTCTTTAAAACTTTATGTGAGCAATTTCATGGCATATACCTGACAACCTTTTCTTGTTGCTGATTTAACAATCTGCATAGCAGACATCATTCTCAATTCTACATCACCTCTTTGACCCTATAAGAAATAATCTTTACCGTCATCTCCAATCATGCAAACCCGCTTCTCATGGCATAATATTCTAGCCTTTCTTGGCACTCATCCATAAAACAGCATCATACCTTACCAAAGGCAACACATTGAAATCTGCTTTTTTTTTTTGACTTGAGGTCACCTTGATGAAAGACATATTCTTGACATACTCTTAATATGTATGTTGCTTTGCCAAAGCAAGCTCTACTATAAGCTTATTTTTTAAAAAATTCAATTATTTCTAACTGTTTTACCATGTGAGGTGATAGAAAACCATGGGTGCTTCCCGAGTTGTAGGAATTCAATCTAGTAGCCCATCTTGTGGTCCCTAATGTTGTACAAATGTTTCATAATGTAATGAAGCAAATATTCTAATGTATATTTGTGAAATTATGCTTTGATACTTAGTCTCAACTCAATGGTAAATTATAGTATTGAAGTGCAAATACTCTTGGTTTATGCTTCCGATTTGCTATAGAAGTATTAGAATCGTGTTTCCTTACTCTTCCAAAGAGAAGGATGACAATTGGACACCAAGAAGCTTGCACTGTATTTGTTGGTCATTTAACATGGCAAAAATGATTAGTAACACTTGCATGGTAGAAATAATTAGTGAACACTTGCATGCCTTTGTTTCTGGAAAAGGCACAGCTAATGTTCATGTCTCTAGAAGTGATGCAGAGATTGAGAAGCTCCATTGAGAGCTTGTTCAAGTTAAGGCTAATCTGAACCTACCAATGGTTTAATTGACCTTAGAGGATCAACAAAAGATTTTCCAAGATAAAAATAATATTAGGTTTATTGCTTCCTAGATGAGACATGTTGATCCCAATGTTCTTCCATGCTCTTATTTGCATGTGTGAGGTGCTCAAAACTATGATAACAAGAGTGTGATGCACGAGGAATCTAGACTCATCTCCCATCATGGAGAATCTCAACAAGTTACTTCACACATGCATTGGGATTGAGGCTCTCATATAGAGAGCCATTCTCAACATGCGGAAGAGAAAATAGAGATATCCTTCTAAAGAACCTTTTGTTTCAGTTATTTTATATTAAAGTCATCATACTTTCAAGGCAAGTGATAAGGATGTGAAATGCGACACCTACAGTGGCAAGAGAGACATTAGTAAGGCATTTGCATTTGTTTGGCAGTTTGAGGTTGCTTTTGTTGATGATGAATTTATAGAGAAGTCTATGCTTCGCCATGTGGGTATGCATCTCAAAGACATTACATGTGATTGGTGGATGGATAAATTGATGTATGGCAGCACTACTGCCAAAACATAAACTTATTTCAAAACTCACTTTTATAAGTAGCTTGATGGTGAATTT
Source organism: Cibotium barometz (assembly GCF_041138505.1). Lineage (NCBI taxonomy): Eukaryota > Viridiplantae > Streptophyta > Polypodiopsida > Cyatheales > Cibotiaceae > Cibotium > Cibotium barometz. The sequence continues at coordinate 30,846,263 of NC_141053.1, read as the reverse complement.
ATAGAGAAGTCTATGCTTCGCCATGTGGGTATGCATCTCAAAGACATTACATGTGATTGGTGGATGGATAAATTGATGTATGGCACTACTGCCAAAACATGTACTTATTTCAAAACTCACTTTTATAAGTAGCTTTTACCTCTTAATTTCGAGAGGGAAGTCATAAAGAATGAGACTTGCTTGTCCGATTGGAACATGAATATGTTAATGCATATGTGGGCAAATTCACTTTGGTAATGGCTTAAAGTTACTCCCACCTTTAATATTATAGAAGAGAAGAAGATACGAAAGAGGAGAAAATATGAAAATTTAAGTCTGGTTTACATCTTGTCATTCAAAAGAGCCTTACCTTGTATCCTAATAGTACTCTTAGGCACATGATGCACTTAACCATCACTGTCATCACAGGAGTTACATGAGGAAGGGACCTCTCTTAAAAAAGAATGTGGCCAATAATATAGGGAAAAATAAAGAGGAAATCACAAGACCCATCCACGGTTGGATATAACAAGAATTGTAGAGAAAGGATAAAGTTCTAAAGGATTTATGGCCTAGATATGTCTCAAAAAAGCTAGCTGCTTAAGAATAATGTCCCACCTATTAATAAAGAGTACAAAAATCACTAAAAAAGTTTCCAATGTGGCCAGAAAAGACACATGAAGAAGGATTACCCCCACTATTTCAAAAAGAGGATTCCCTCTAGAAGCACAAAAGGTGACTGCAAATGCTATTCCAGTGTACATGGAAACATAAGGGAAGATCAAAAGAGCAAAGAGTTGCTTAAAACATGTGGAGAGGTTAATAATCACGATGCACTAGTCCTTTTTAATGATGCATCTATAAATAATTTCATATCCTTTATGTTGAATACATTGGGAATAGAGTATTACTCTATTGATACATGAAGTTGCTTTCTAGGTGCTTAAAACACATGTGCCTCCTATCATTGAAAAGCTTTGCCATCCAGATTGGGGATTATGTTGATCATAAGGATTTCTTAGTAGGCACGGTCTCATTTTTTGATGTGATTCTTGGCATGCCTTGAAGATATCACCATAACCCTCAGATTGACTATGTAAACAAGAAACTCAGCTTTGTACATAAGGATAGAGATATATGTACTCATGCATGCACACATGGTGCTCCTTTACCCCTTGTAGATAATATTATTTTTGGGCAACAAAGAAATAAAGAGATCCATTTCTTATTACTTTCTTTTTGTTAAAAATCATGAAGAAAATGTATCCATATACTAGATAATGATATAATTGGTTTCCTTAGCATATTATCAAGATTTTTTTGCACACTCACTAAAACAGGTCACTTAGCTCCCCAAATGCCTAAAGGTCATCGTATAGATATTATACCTAGGAGTTCACCTCCTAATAATCTACCACCATACAAAGTAAGTGTAGCATAGTAAGAAGAGATCATGACATAAGTAAATGATCTGTTAGAAAAAGGGTTGTTTAAGCCTAGTTATTTGTCATACTATTCTCTTTAGTTAGTTGTCTAGAAAAAGAATGGTACTTGGAGAATGTGTGTTGACTATAGAAAATTAAACAAGGTAACCATCAAGAGTTGTTTCTGATTCCCAAGATTGGTAGATGCAACATGCTTTAGTTGAATTGACCTCAAGAGTTGTTATCACCATATCCCGACAAGGATGTACACAAAATTTCTTTTTAGAAATTTTTTGGATTGTGTGAGTTTCTCATCATGCAATTTGGTCTCTCAAATACACCTGTCACATTTAATAAGATCATGGACCTTAAATTTAGACCTCGCATGAAAGGTCACTGGTGTGTTCTTTAATGACATTCTAATATTTGCAAAGAGTGAGGAAGAACACATCTACAACATTAATCCTTATGTACCCTTACATTTCCACCCTTAGTATTGCATATGGGATTATTATCTCCACATGTCCACATGAATGATGATTCCTATTCCAACACCCCCTCTTGTTAGTGAAATGTTGTGACACTCACCCAAATATGACTCAGAGGTGACTTGCCAAGCCCAGCAATGATACATGGCATGCTACCTAACTAGCCCACCCAAACCATTGTTTATGCCCAACACACTATCCACATGTCTGGCTTACCACTCATGGTGATACACAAATAGCAGCAGGCAATGCCTTTTTTATGAGCGTTCAATGAGACTCATCAACAACCACAACAAGCAACAACACCACAACTCTGATACCATATTGGAAGTAACGAAGAGAGAGCACAAGGACATGGTGAATGCAAGGTCATGACACCTACATGAATAGGCCAACCTGAGGTCTAAGGATTCCCCACCTCTCATCCCATGCGATCACATAAAAATGCGATCACATAAAAGTGTGGGGGATGAATGTGTCTTCTACAACCTTAATTCAAAGATATTTATGGAACCCAAAACGAAGACAAAAGAAAACATGTTCACATAACTTTTTGATGAGTAAAACGTGATGTTTGATTCTATGGCTAGTCAATTTGGATGTGTAATCTTGAACCCTATCCAATTAATGACCTTGATGCAAGTTGCAACAACAAGAATCTTCCATCAAGGAGGGAAGGCATTGTACTAGCTAAAATGAGGCCTCTTGAGCATGGTATGAGTTGTATATTACCACATTGGTTGGATGCAAAAGAAAGAAGGGGAATTCGGCTATCATCGATTGAGAAATGATTAAGAGACTTAAAATAAAATACCCAAGGGAGGATGAGCCCCTTGAAGATCAAACATTTTTAATGCCTCTCACAGTAGTGGACCAAATGTGTTATGTACATTGCCAACTAGCCTATTAATAAAGAAGACCCCACTTGCATCCATGGTTGTTGCTTGTAATCTTGTATCAAAAGCACCATGTTAGAAATGGTTTAATGTTGACTCATTTCATGGGACATGTTAAATTTCTTAAGCATATCAAATGCTCTCTCTTCAATATATTTCCAAGAAGAAGATCACAATGCATCCTCTCAAGTTGAGGCATTCCACTTAAACCAACCAATGCGCATCCTTGCTCACAAAGCATCTCTAATATGCATCTCTACTATATACATGAGTGCATGACTTTTTACCAATTATTGAATCCTATTAATTTGACCGATGCTTTCTAGTAACACATCATTCGATCACTAAAAGCTTGGCCTCAGTTGGTCAAATGGTAGAACAGGGATTACAGGTTAGATTCAATGAGCATGGATGCTTCGTTGAAGACTTTAAACATGGATGTAGAGTGATTGCTAAAGGCAAGAAAGAAGGAAGACTGTTTAAGCTGGATGCTGGAATTCCTAAGCTAAAATCAGCCATGTTCTCAAAGAGCAGGAATGTGGTACAGGATATTGATATGTGGCACAAGAGGATTGGCCATGTAAATATACAGAGATTAAAGAACATGCAAACAAGAGGCATTGTCAATGGTTTGCCTAGGTTCAAATATGATGGACATATGCATGTTTGTGAAGCCTGTCAGTTTGGGAAGCAGGCAAGATTGAGATTTCCTAGAGAAGGAAATATGAGTAACAGGCCACTTGAGATAGTACACAGTGATGTATGGGGTCCTGCACAAAACCCATCTATCAAAGGCAGCTTATACTATGTTACATTCATTGATGACTTTAGCAGGATGACATGGATATACTTTCTCAAAGAGAAGAGTGAAGTGTTGGAAAAATTCATGGATTTCAAAGCTTTTGCAGAAAAGCAGTATGGCTGTTGGATTAAATGTCTGAGGACAGATGGAGGTGGTGAATACACCTCAAAAGCTTTTGAACATTTCTTGAGGAAGCATGGGATAAGGAGACAATTGACATGCAGGTATACACCTCAGCAGAATGGTGTGGCTGAGAGAAAGAATAGAGTTATATGTGAAGTGGCAAGGGCAATGCTTAATGAAAAGAGCATGTCAGATTACTATTGGGCAGAAGCATGTGCTACTGCAGTTTATATATTGAACAAAACACCTACAGCAGCCATTCATGGAAGCACGCCAGAGATGCGGCTCACAGGTTACAGGCCAGACATTGGACATCTTAAAGTTTTTGGATGCATAGCTTATGTGCATGTGCCTGATGAAAGAAGAAGGAAGTTGGATCCTAAAGCAGAGAAATGTGTATTTGTTGGATATGCACAGGATCGAAAGGCCTACAAGTGTTATAATCCACAAACTAGACAAGTGGTCATCTCACGTGATGTGGTATTTGATGAGCTTGCTAGTTGGTATAAGGCAAAAGATGAAGGTGTTATTGAGTCACTTGAGGCAGATGTGCCTGTGAACTTGCCATCACAAGCAAGTTCTAGCTCTACTACTATGTCTGGGCCAGCAGCAGAAGCTGAGAGTAGCAGTGTACGTCCATGGTCAGGACGTTTGAGACATGAGAGTGTAAGCACTGGGAGTAGTGCTATGGATAAAGGCAAAAAGAAAGTCGAAGGAATTGGAATCACAGGATATGAGTCATCCAGTTCTGAAAGTTTGGATGAGGAGCTTGGCATACCTGTTTTACGCACACCTGGTGCTAGACAGGACAGATATGTGCCACCACATGCATGATGCTAGAGTCACAGGTGTACAGAGTGACCCGCATGCATTGCGGAGATCCCAGAGGGTCAGATATCCTGTTGACAGGTTGACATACAGAGATTTTGCTATGCACTATGCATACATGACATCTATGGTGAAGCATGTGGAACCTACATGCTATACAGAGGCTATTGGAGAGCATGTATGGGAAAAAGCAATGGATGTGGAGATGGACGCATTGGTCCATAATGATACATGGGACTTGGTTGCACTACCAAAGGACAAGAATGTTATTGGATGTAAATGGGTTTACAAAGTGAAGTGCAAATCTGATGGTTCTATTGAAAGACATAAGGCAAGATTGGTAGCAAAGGGTTATGCACAGACCCAAGGATTGGATTATGATGAGACGTTTAGCCCAGTGGCTAAGATGGGCACAGTGAGAGCAGTCATTGCTATGGCTGCAGCTAATGGCTGGGAAATGCATCAGATGGATGTCAAGAATGCATTTCTGAATGGAGATCTACAAGAGGAAGTATACATGGCACAGCCAGAAGGGTATGTACACCCTAGATATCCCACTCACGTATGCAGGTTGAAAAAGGCATTGTATGGTGTAAAGCAAGCACCACGTGCTTGGAGTGATAAGATGAGCAAATATCTTATCTCACTTGGTTTCCAGATTTCTACAGCAGATTCTTCACTGTATGTGAAGAAGACACAGCTTGGGATTGTTTTACTAGTCATCTATGTGGATGACTTGATTATTACAGGTGATCATAGTGCAGATGTGATGCATGTCAAGAAAGCTTTGAGTGGGCAATTTGACATGAAAGATCTTGGTGAGTTGAGATATTTCCTTGGCATTGAAGTGGTGAAAGATCATGCAGGTACTTGGTTAGTACAGCGCCAATATGCCTTGGATATGTTGGCAAAGTATGGCATGACAGGGTGTAAGCCTATGAGTACACCATTGGAATAAAATGTAAAGTTGCGGGCTGATTATGGCGAGGAATTGGATGATCCTTCTATGTACAGGAAGATGGTTGGTAGTCTTATATACATGACTATCACACGCCCGGATTTGAGTTATGCGGTGGGGCTAGTCAGCCAGTTTATGCAGAGCCCCAGGAAACCACATTTGGATGCAGTGAGACGCATCATGAGATATGTGAAAACCACAGCACATTATGGTTTATTCTATGAGAGTGGTAAAAGCTTGGACATACATGGCTACACAGATGCTGATTGGGCAGGTAGCGCATATGACAGGAGGTCTACTAGTGGATATGCTTTTACACTTGGAAGTGCCGTGGTGAGTTGGAGTAGCAAAAAGCAACCTACAGTTGCTTTTCCAGTACAGAGGCTGAGTACAGAGGTGCAGCCATTGCTACTTGTGAGGCTATATGGTTAAAGAGTCTCTTGGCAGATTTATGTGAGCCTCTTGATGGCAAAGTTGTCATACATTGTGACAACATGAGCAGTATGCAGTTGGCAAAGAATCCAGTGTTTCATGCGAGGACCAAACACATAGAGGTCCATTATCATTTTGTCAGAGAGAAGGTGCTGGATGGTTCAGTTGATCTTCACTATGTGAAGACTGATGAGCAGGTGGCTGATATCTTCACGAAGCCACTTAGCAGGGAGAAGTTTGAGTACTTCCGGACTATGTTGGGAGTACATGGGATGAGCTTGAGGGGGAGTGTTGAGAGTCTTGATATCCCAAGCTCATCTACATCTTCATCGGCAGTACATCATGAGCTTGAGAGGGGCTGTTGAGATTCAAGCTCGATATGTCAGTGTGAGCCAGCTGTGCTATGTGCTGGCAGATTAGGTAGGAACATGTGTGAGACATAAATGACCGCGTGTCCAGCTGGTCATAGTGTGTGGACATTAGCTAGGGTTAGTAGAGTGTGGACACAACTCATTGTGTGTTGTGTGGATTATGGATTAGTGCATTATGCTTTGTGTGAGAGTGGACATGGCTTCCCTCTATGGTTAGGGTTTGCAATATACATTAGGGTTTGCTCCTGTGTGTGTGTCTCCTCCTCCTCTACCGTTCTTTCAACAGAAGGCACTCGCTCCACACTAGGTTGCCGTGGTCGTTGCCCATGCAGCCGTTGAGGTCGAGGGAGGGGTGGATGTAGGCTGAGCCAGTGTAGCCGTCGACCTCGAGAGTGCCGCTCTGCGAGAGCATGATGGACTTGCACATGCGGGAGAAGTTGCAGTTGTGAGTGCGGCCGAACAAAGTGGGGCCCTTGCACACCACGCACTGTGACTCCAACGTCCCGTCCGAGCAGGGTTCGGGAAATTTTTTTTAATGAACCGGCCATGAATCCTCCTTGCTACAAGTTGAACAGGTATTTCAAAATTTTAGGCGGCATGATCTTCTTCATACAAGGATGAAGAATCTCAGTCCCTCTTGCTACTTGAAGAAGGCGGACCATATCCTTCTACGACTTTTCTAAACCATCATAACATGCATTTCATAATGTACATGTGCTAAAACATTTAAACTTAAATATGCTCTCCTTCTATGACTTTTCTAAACCATCATAATATGCATTTCACAGTGTATATGTGCTATAACATTTAAACCTTAAGATGCTGCATTTTGCCATTGATACAACTTCACATAGTTGAAATAAAGAGACTAGAAATCATACTTGAAAGAAGCAAGCAAGCATGTTTCCAATCGTGGTATGACATCTCCGTAAACGTTTAGTGGTTGTTGCTAAGCACCATTGCTCTTTGAAGAGAAAAAGGTTCGTGTACATGCATTTGAAAAAGTTTATCTATTCAAATGAAGCATGCACATTCTATAAAACTATGTTACTTATACTTGTAAGATAATTTGACATCATTAAGAACTACATACAGATGCCAAGCCTATCAAGTTAGAGGATGAAGATTGAGGTATAGAGGAGCCCTTACCAAGACTTGAAGCACTCAAAGTACTTTCAATACTATACAAACCTGCAAGGTAACTCATTTGATAGGTTTACTTCGGAGGTTTACTTTCCTATTGTAAACTCAACATAAGCAATCACGATGATAATAAAGTAGTTACTAGTATCATTATGCATTCTTACTTGAAAGTTGAAACACCCTAAAACAACTAGCCCTACACACACACACACGCACACTTATATATGAAGATATATATGTATATGTGTGTGTGTGTGTGTGTGTGTGTGTGTGGCCTCAGAGAAGTATATACATCACTAAGTCTCTGCACTTAGTCGAAAACAATAAAAACCAATTTTAGTTTTTCAATTTGAAAGATAACAAGTAAAACTAAAAACGAGAGAGAGACTACTAAAGAAAGAAATGAAAGGATAATGAGAAAAAGTCAAGCAATAGAGACACATAAAGAGAATGCATACATTTATAAAAATTCTGTAACAATAAAAAGAAAGAAAGACAAAAGCCAAGCTAAACAATTAGACAAGCATGTTAAAAGAAGTACATAATAATAAAATATAAAGCATTAGAAAGAAAAAGAAAAAACATGAAAAAAATTATATACAAGTAAGAAAACTAAAAAATAGTACAAAGCACAACTCATAAAATTAAATAAACACTAACTAGTAGCGTCAAAAGCTAAAAAAAACTCTAAACAATAAAAGATGAAAAAAGCTAAGCATATGTACAAAAAAACCTAAAAAAAGAAAGAAAAAATGCTAAGTACATGTGAGCTTAGGATCCACAACTACTTCAATATCTCATCATCGGCCATTAGTTGTTTACAAAGCAAAAAAATCAGCATAAAACCCATGTCTTACAAACTTTATTGCAAGACCAATGAGCAAATACCATTAGCTGTGAATAAATGTCGATGAGCTTTGCTAGCCCACAAGGCTATACTATCAACAAACTCTGAATCACTCAAGTCATCAGGACCTTCAACATACAATTTCATTAAAGCATCTAAACTTTTTATCTCTAGACGATTTCTTAGTTGTCTTTTATCACAGTACGAGCACTAAAGCCTCTTTCACAAATTGCAATACTGGAACATTGTACAAGGGCAACTTGACAAATAGATAATACATTGGGGAATGCATCTTTCCACAAATCATTGCATGCAATAGATGAAGTTACCTCTGGGAGACTATACCTCACCCAATCCCTTGATGCTTGATGCTGGAACTTTGTATACTCCATTTTGAACTGCTCAGTATTGATCACTGCATTAAAATCTTGCACATGAAGCCTTTTAGAGGAACCATAGAACTGACATATTTGATCGACCTCGTTGATGCCATAGGTTTTCAAAGGCCTTTCTAACAATGGATGTTGTGCAGGCACCAACACCTTCATACAACTCAACACAGAGTTGTCATCAAACCTAGAAGTTAAATTTTCAATCACAGCATTCGCAAAAGATATTTGAAAATCCAATGCTTTGTTCAAATCTTCCCCAAACAAATCACGAGTCAAATCATGATCATACATTCTATTACCACGCAAAGCATTTCTCAAACCATATAAATATCCTTTTTCAGGACCATACTCTGGAAGTAAAGCATATCCATTCACTCCATATGTATAAATATCATGCAAAGCATTTCTCAAACCATATAAATATCTTTTTTCAGGACCATACTCTGGAGGTAAACCATATAAATATCCTTTTTCAGGACCATACTCTGGAAGTAAAGCATATCCATTCACTCCATATGTATAAGCATTTATATCAACATCTGGGGCATCGACATAATATTGTTTGATGCAAGCAATCTCATTGTGTACAAGACTTTCAACAGTAGTGACATCAACAAATTTCTTTTGGAACATTTGACTCAAAGTAGCTAATCCTCTTAAAATGTCAGCCATAAAATGCAAGCAATAAAGACACTCAAAATCTGATAAATCACGATAAATATGAGGGGCCTCAGTCTTTGTAATGGTAAGAATAGAATCCAAAGATTTCACAACTATACTGCTCGATACCTGCTTAGCCATCTAATATCAAATGTGTGTTCCAATCAAAGAATAGGGCATGCAAGATCAGCTTGCATGATTTCAAGGCCCTCTAATCTCTTGGAACTTCCATTGAAGTAGCCTGCAATAGCATTGACTAGTTTGTCATCTCCATGTCGAGAGATATCATTAGACTCATCAATTAAAACTCCAAACCATGGACTAGCTGCAACCTTCTTTATGGTAAAATCCATAAGACACTTTGCCATACAAAATATCATCTCAGCACATGCTTTATCATCATTATATAGAGTAGTAGTGTATGGAGCATGACAATCTTGCACATATTTTATGATATGAGGAAAATCTGCAAATGCCATGTTTCTCTTTGCAATGAGATATGCACCTCTGAACAAACATATTAAAGCTTGATCTTTTATCTCTACTACTTTTTGCATACTATTTTTAATGCAATCTTTATTCTCAATAAGCACGGCATTCATAGCTACCTTATGACAATCAGTATGTGCATGAGACTTAAAATTACTTACCTTGAAGTTTATCGATCCACCTTTGTAATACGCAGAATGTGGATGAGGATACTTTAAGCAAAATTTGCAAAATAATTTCACCTCCTTATCATCATACTCGAGCCACTTATAATCATCTAGCCATTCTTTTTGAAAGAGTGCACGTCTTTCATTTTTTCGAACATACTCGGCCCTCTCTTCAAGAGACACTTCAAGGCTTCATCATTAATGTTAGTAACACTCTCACAAGCTGATGATGGACCAGATTCATTCTCAACAGCCTTTTTAGCCTTTTTAGAAATGTTAGTAACATCAATGCTAGCCCAAGTAAGAAGTGTACCTTGTCTTTTATCTTTTGATTTAGGTGCCATGATGAAGCATAAACCTTACCTCAAAATAGACACCTTTTCTACAATTTGATAATACACGTCGCTCCCCTGCATGCAAAGAGCAGAGGGCGGCTGAGAGGTAATAGACGTCGCAAGAGGAATCACGTCGCAAGCCTCAACCGACGATCAAGAAATAAGAGATGATCATGATAATGAGGATGAGCATGCCATTTCTCATGATCATGAGAATGACCCTACCATTGAGGATGATGGTGCTGTTGATGAGGATGATCAGGACATCGATACCATTATCAATGGACAGAATATCGATAGTGGAATAAATTTAATTATAGCCTTACAAATTGATCAAATGGATATTGATGTTGATCATTTGGCAAGGATGGATCACCCTAACCAACTATTCAAATACATGCACGACCATACACGCACCCGTAACTTATCGCGTGTATGAAACGCGTGTATGGTAGCAGTGTCTTGTAGTGATTCCACCTACACTTTCCAACTCACGAGAATAGATGATGATGCTAACAAAGTGGGATATTCACTATACACCTCATCAATCCGGCCTTGAGTAGGTTCATCCAGTTGCTCGGACATGATGATTTGGTCTGCATGCTTTTTCTTGAATGTTTTGCTTGGATATCCACCCATTAATTAATCAAAACTCAACATGTCAAGCTGCCCCTAGATACATAAATTCGAAATCTAAACTACTAGATTGAATTCCTACGAATCATCAAAAGGAGGAAAACAAGAGAGAGAGAGAGAGAGAGAGAGAGAGAGCCATTTTTGGCATTTGGATAAAGCTTTGCACAAGCCTAGTATATGTAGGTATTCCAAGCTAAGATAATATGATGTATAGTAATGCTCGAGCTCATCCCTTACTTGATACTGTCGTTGGGTGCATCCCTTGGATACCTCCACGGCTCGATGGGGTCTTATTATTAGAGGGAACCCAAAGATCTCCAATGCCTATCACACAAGCCATGAGTGAGTTTGGCCCCATGCTGTGAATAGTGATGATTTTGAAATCGGCAACTCCATCGAGCAAGTACTAATGAATGTTGTTGAGATCATGATGACCTAAAAGAAAAAAGAAATAATGAGAAAAGTCTAGGTGAGGTTTTAGGTCATTCACAAGGGACGGTGCGATTAATTTTGAGAAGATTATAGTGAGATGAGGATCTCGAGCCAAGGTTTTCTCGGGGAGAAGCTGTAGAGTGATATTGAGGGGATTGAGGGTCTAGCATGGTCAGGGGTGGGTCCGTGGCCAGATGTGCCCATGGAAGAGAATATGAAAAGTGTGGCCAAATAGGTGGATGACAAAGGAGAGCGAAGAAGTCCTTTGTAGAGACTACCACAATGCTGGACAACAAAGTAAGGCTATGCAAAAATGAAAGTCAGTCTTAGCTTCTCAATACATGTAAGACGATGGTGTGGTGAGTGTTACCATACCTCATGATGTGTTACCAGAAAGCATCGGTCAAATTAATGGGATTCAATAATTGGTAAAAAGTCATGCACTCATGTATATAGTAGAGATGCATATTAGAGATGCTTTGCGAGCAAGGATGCACATTGGTTGGTTTAAGTGGAATGCCTCAACTTCAAAGGATGCATTGTGATCTTCTTCTTGGAAATAGATTGGTTTGTGAAGAGAGAGCATTTGATATGCTTAATAAATTTAACATGTCCCATGAAATGAGTCAACATTAAACCATTTCTAACATGGTGCTTTTGATACAAGATTACAAGCAACAACCATGGATGCAAGTGGGGCCTTCTTTATTAATAGGCCAGTTGGCAATGTACATAACACATTTGGTCCACTACTGTGAGAGGCATTAAAAATGTTTGATCTTCAAGGGGCTCATCCTCCCTTGGGTATTTCATTTTAAGTCTCTTAATCATTTCTCAATCGATGATAGTCGAATTCCCCTTCTTTTCTTTTGCATCCAACCAATGTGGTAATATACAACTCGTACCATGCTCTGCAGGCCTCATTTTAGCTTGTATAATGCCTTCCCTCCTAGATGGAAGATTCTTGCTGCAACTTGCATCAAGGTCATTAACTGGATAGGGTCCAAGATTACACATCCAAATTGACTAACCATAGAATCAAACATCACGTAACTCATTAATTTTGGATACTCATCAAAAAGTTATGTGAACATGTTTTCTTTTGTCTTAGTTTCGGGTTCCATAAATATATTTGAATTAAGGTTGTAGAAGACACATTCATCCCCCACATTTTTATGTGATCGCATGGGATGAGAGGTGGGGAATCCTTAGACCTCAAGTTGGCCTATTCATGTAGGTGTCATGACCTTGCATTCCACCATGTCCTTGTGCTCTCTCTTCGTTACTTCCAATATGGTATCAGAGTTGTGGTGTTGTTGCTTGTCGTGGTTGTTGATGAGTCTCATTGAACCCTCATAAAAAAGGCATTGCCTCTGCTACTATTTGTGTATCACCATGAGTGGTAAGCCGGACATGTGGATAGTGTGTTGGGCATAAACAATGGTTTGGGTGGATTAGTTAGGTAGCATGCCATGTATCATTGCTGGGCTCGGCAAGTCACCTCTGAGTCATATTTGGGTGAGTGTCACAACATTTCGCCAAGAGGGGGTGTTGGAATAGGAATCATCATTCATGTGGACATGTGGAGATAATAATCCCATATGCAATACTAAGGGTGAAAATGTAAGGGTATATAAGGATTAATGTTGTAGATGTGTTCTTCCTCAGTCTTTGAAAATATTAGAATGTCATTAAACACACCAGTGACCTTTCATGCGAGGTCTAAATTTAAGGTCCATGATCTTATTAGGTGTATTTGAGAGACCAAATTGCATGATGAGAAACTCATACAATCTAAAATATTTTTGAAAAGCAATTTTGTGTACATCCTTGGCGGGATATGGTGATAACAACTCTTGAGGTCAATTCAACTAAAGCATGTTGCATCTACCAATCTTGGGAATCAGAAACAATTACCTTGTTTAATTTTCTATAGTCAACACACATTCTCCAAGTACCATTCTTTTTCTAGACAACTAACAAAGGAGAACAGTGACAAAGAACTGGGCTTAAACAATCCTTTTTCTAACAGATCATTTACTTATGTCATGATCTCTTCTTACTAACCTACACTTACTTTGTATGGTGGTAGATTATTAGGAGGTGAACTCCTAGGTATAATATCTATATGATGACCTTTAGGCATTTGGGGAGGTAAGTGACTTGTTAGTGAGTGTGCAAAAAATCTTGATAATATGCTAAGGAAACCAATTCTATCATTATCTAGTATGGATACATTTTCTTCATGATTTTTAACAAAAATAAAGTAATAAGAAATGGATCTCTTTATTTTTTTGTTGCCAAAAACAATATTATCTACAAGGGGTATAGGAGCAATGGGTCCTATACAAATACCCAACCCAAATATATGCATAAGACTAGTTAATTGCATAAAGCATAAGCCTTATGCATAGATCCTTATGTATAAAGAGAGCATAAGCCTTATGCATAGATCCTTATGTATAAAGAGAGCATAATCTATATATGGATGATCTATATGCATGCGTGTATATGTTGGAGCTCTATATATGGCTCACTCTACCTAACTTGGTCTCACCTATATATATGTATCTTGTCCTCAATATGAATCAGTCTTTGGGAGCGTACATGATGTGTCTCTTGTCTCGTCTCTTTCTCTCTACATTTCAACACGGTATCAGAGCATCTATAAGGGAAGCATCTATGTCTTCTTGTTAAATTCATGATTATAATTTGATGTCTTACAAGATTGTTCTTTGATTATGTGTTGTCTACATGATTTTATAGCTTAACTTGTTGTAATTAGAGTTGTTTCTTAATCGCGTCCTTAACTTGTGCAAGTGCGTAGATTGTATTGTGCTGGTGAATCCTATCAAAAAAGTTTGTCAAACGGAGTTGTGAGTCAAAAGTTATGACAGTTCAGGTAAACTGCATCTGTAATAGCAAAACCGGTTCTTTAAATAATCAAACAGGTTCTTTGTGTGAGCACACAGGTTTCGTCTTCGTCAAGCGTCTTTGTGAGCATGCAGGTTTCGTCTTCGTCAAGCGTCTTTAGCAAACCGCCAAATCTAGCTTTTTCGTCAAGCGTCTCTTATTATTTTGCTATTTTTAGCAAAACGACCAATCTAGCTTTTTCATCAAGCATCTATCAATGAATCTTGTGTCCCACGTCTCTCTATTTTGAGGACTCTTTTCTTATTGACGTCTCTTATCTCTTGCGGTCGTCCTTGTCTATGGTGTGCAGATTTTGTGATTTTATCTTATACTTCTTCTCGCAGATAGATATGGCTATGACTGTTCTCGTCAATGGTTTTCCTTCAGGCCAATGTTCTATTCCTTCTTTTCAAGGCCAAGGGTTTCCCGGTTGGAAAGCAAAGATGATGTTAATTCTTGAAGGCGATGAGCTCTCAGATGTTGTTATTGGCAATTCTCTATGTCCATCTCAGCCTACTATTCCGGATTCTGACAACGTTCTTATCACGGAAGGCCCTGTTTTTGATGCATGGCATCTTGCTTATATGGATTGGCAGAGGTGTGATAAAGCAGCTCGTCGGTACATTCTTTTTGCTCTTAGTGATTCTCTCATGCTTGATGTATATGACTTTCCTACTTCCCATGACGTATGGGAGTATCTTATAGCAAATTTTCAAAAAAAGTCTGTCATACAGAAACACTTTATTTGAGAGGTTTGCTTTCAAAGTTACAGTATGAAGTTGGTACTACTTGACGGGGCATATTGATTCTTTCAAATCTATTATTAATCAACTTGCTGCTGCGGGTGTTCCTGTTCCACGAAAGAAACTTATTACAATTCTTCTTGATATGATAAAGGATCTGTCTTATGACAACATTGTTACCATTCTTTCTAACAAGGATGGTCTTGATTTTGACCAACCTTGCATATCTTTGATTGAGTATTCTCAACATCAACAACGACGTAGCGTTGGTCATGATGCAGCTATGTTTTCACAACAAGAGGAGACTGAGTCACAACAGTTGGAATGGGCCTTTTATGTGCGAAGGCATCCTTTTCAACGAGGCAACCGCAGAGGTGGTCGTCGTGGTGGTAGTTTCTCTCGTCTCAAATTTCCTAACAAGCATTGTTCTTACTGCAATAGGAATGGTCATACTGAAGATAACTGTTGGGCATGTCAATATGATGAAGAACACAACATTACCACAAAACAACCACGTTTATCTAGAGATTCTTCTTCTTGTGATTTTTGTGGAAAATCTGATCATCCCTCTTCCATGTGCTTTAAGCATCGATTTGATGTAGATCGAAATTGAGCATGTGCAGCCGAGCATCATGATAATGTTGTGCCTGAAACAAGTTGTGTTTTATGTTCAGTTCCCCTAGACAGAATACTTCATGTACGTGATGGTTCACTTTTCATTATTGATTCTGGTGCTACAAGAAATATGACATATGAATCTAAGTGGCTACATAACTATCATTCTTTACCTGTTAAGCGTGTTGTTTATCTTGCTGATGATACAACTTGCCAAGTCAAGGGCATTGGAGATTTATATCTTGGCACCTTATCTTCTTCAACTCGAGTTTTACGAGGGGTTTTACATGTCCCAGAACTTCAACGTAATCTTCTTTCAGTTGCAAGACTTGTTGATCTTGGTTTGTTTGTTGGATTCGACCACACCAAATGCCGCGTTGAGAAAGATGGTGGACAGATTATTGCAACTGCTTCTCGTAATGGCAATTTGTTTGAGCTCTCTCTTAATGATGCTGTAGCAAATGTTGTCACTGCTCCAGGTGATCATGATTGCAAGATATGGCATCATCGCTTTGTTCATGCTGTTTTCTCAAAGCTTCTTGATCTTCATCGTTAAGGTCTTGTACGTGGCATGGATCTTAAAAAAGCTCATCCTCATATGGGAATCTGTGAGTTTTGTGCTCTTGGCAAACACAATCGTAAACCCTTTCCTCTCTCGAATTCAGTTCATTCTCATGATTTGTTGGATCTTGTTCATACTGACATTTGTGGACCTTTGTCTCCATCGAGAACACAACATCATTATTTCATTACATTTATTGATGATTACTCACGGTATACAGTTGTTTTCTTGCTTCGACAAAAATCTGAGGCGTTATCTATTTTTAAGCAATTTCACAAGGCTGCCGAACTTCAAACTGGTCGTCGCCTCAAGAAACTTCGCACAGCGATAATGGTGGAGAATATGTGTCTCGTGAGTTTGAGAGTTATTGTATGGACCATGGTATTCATCATGAACATACTATTCCATATTCAGCTCAACAGGAACGGTGTTGCTAAACGTAAGAATCGCACTATTATCAATGCTATACAATGTATGCTGATTCATTCTGGGTTATCTCGTGTTTTCTGGAGTGAATCTCTGTCTTTGTTCATAATCATCTTCCTACTACTGCTCCTTCTGGTAAGATACCCATCACAGCATGGACAGGTGAAATTCCTTCTATATCTCATTTTCGAACCTTTGGATGTATTGCTTATATTCATGTTCCTAAAGAAACACGAGCAAAGCTTGATGCTCTTGGGCTTAAAGTTATTTTTATTGGGTATTTTGACACTTCCAAAGGCTACAAATTCTATGACCCGTCCTCCAAGAAAGTGCTTGTGAATCGTGATGCTATTTTCAATGAACAGCTTATGGGCGGTACATGGTCCATGGATGATTCTGTGATGATACTAAATCTTTGCTTCAAGCTTTTCCATTCTTGTGTGATGATGAATCTTCTTCTATAGAGCAACTTTCCTCTTCACAACCATTGATTTCGAATGCTATCATTGATGATGTTGACATTTTTATTGATCTGCCTATTGATTTTGAGCATGGTTCTTGTCATGTTTATGATGAAGATTTTGAGGCTGATGTTTTCTCTACTTCTGAAGATCCTGCCACGTACAGTGATGCTATATGTTCTCCATAAAAGGATCAATGGCAAGAGGCTATGGAAGCAGAGTATGATTCTCTTACCTCTAAAGGTACATGGATACTCACTGAGCTGCCTCCTGGCCGCACTCCCATTAAGTGTAAGTGGGTATATAAGAAAAAATTTAAAGCAGATGGATCCTTTGACAAATTCAAGGCACGTTTAGTTGCCAAAGGTTATTCTCAAGTTGCTGGCATTGATTATCATGAAACCTTTTCACCAGTTGTTCGCATTACTAGTATTCGGGTTTTATTGGCATTTGCTGTTCAATTTGACTTAGAAATTCATCAGATGGACGTGTGCACAGCTTTCTTGAATGGAGATTTGAATGAAGAAATTTACATGGAACAGCCAGAAGGATTTGTTATTGCAGGTAAGGAAGATCTTGTTGCTCGTCTTCATAGGGCTTTATATGGTCTTAAACAAGCTTCACGGGCCTGGTACATCAAGTTTGATCTTTTTCTTACCTCCCATGGCTTTCTCTCTTGCTCTTCTGATCCCAACTTTTTTACCAAACACCAAAATGGTAGTTTTGTAATGCTTTCCCTTTATGTGGATGATACAATCCTTGTTTCCAATGATTTGGGATTTCTACACCAAAGTAAGTAGTTGTTATCTTCGGCATTTGCTATGGTGGATCTTGGAGAGCTTCACTCGTGTCTTGGCATTCAGATTCAAAGGGATCGCAGCAAAGGTATTTTATTACTTCGACAGTCAAAGTTTATTGAAGATACTATTAAGAAGTTTGGTTTGGAATCTGCACATTCAGCAACTACTCCTTGTCTTGCGAGTTCCATGAAAAACACTTCTGATGGTGGTGGCCAGCTTGTTACAAATCAACCATATGCTAATTTGGTTGGATGTCTTCAAGTTGTTGGTTTGAACACTCGTCTTGACATTTTTTTTATTGCTAACTATCTCGGGCAACACCTTGCATGTCCTTCTCTTAAGCATTGGTCTTCAGCAAAGCGCATGTTGAAATACTTGAAAGGCACTGCAGATTATGGTTTGGTTTATCAACGACAATTCACTTCCAACTCCATTCCATCTCTTTCTCTTTTGGGTTACACAGATACAGATTGGGCCAGCTCACATTTATCTATGCGATCTACTAGTGGCAATTGTTTCTTCATTAATGGTTGTCTTATTTCTTGGACCAGCAAGAAATAACGTTGTGTTGCAGTTTCTACAACTGAATCTGAATATGTTGCGGCATCACTTGCAGCTCGTGAACTCATTTGGCTTCGACAAGTGTTGACAGATATTGGCCATTCTCCTCTTTCTAGTACACCCTTGCGGTGTGATAATCAGAGTGCTATTAGTCTTGCAAAAGACTATGTCCAACATAACAAGTCAAAACATATTGCTGTGCATTACCATTATGTTCGATACGAAGTACGCAAAGGCACTATCATGATTGAACATTGTCCAAGTGACCAGATGATTGCAGATATTCTTACCAAAGGTCTCAATGAGTCATGCTCCATTCTCTTGCGCTCAGAGCTTGGAGTTGCCTCGAGCTCACTCTTTCTAGATTAGGCTCTTTACTCTTATGGTAGCTTTGTACATATATCGTTGTAATCTTCTAGACACCATGCACTTTGCACATTTCACAATTGCACACTATGACCTCTTTGGTCCTTTTGTATATTTGTACATAGATGCACAATGCACTTTCACATCATTACTTCTGGTTCATATTTTCACATTTGTATAGGGGCTTGGGTTTTTCCCTTATACTCCCCAAGGGTTTTTTCATCCAGAGCTAGAGACCCTTGTTTGAGTGGGGGTGTTGGAGCTCTATATATGGCTCACTCTACCTAACTTGGTCTCACCTATATATATGTATCTTGTCCTCAATATGAATCAGTCTTTGGGAGCGTACATGATGTGCCTCTAATCTCGTCTCTTTCTCTCTACATTTCAACAGTATAGAGACTATGTATCCTCTATGATGTGAGATAATCCCACTTCACGATTATTAAGACCTCCTTACATTAGCATGCAATGTCTTTTCCCATTGAACTCTAAGATAAGGAGGTCATGCAAGAATTATAATAATGATGTCTATACACATGTAAAGTCTATGAATAGAGAGTATTCCTTATGCGTAGAAAAAGAGAGCATAAGTAATATATGCTATATACTTCTCATGTGATATAGAACTTTATTAAGACCTTCTAGAATATCGCTTCGACAAGCAGAGTGGGACAGTGCCACTTTTGGATCGTACCTTCTGAGGAATTTCCACATGCTCCCCACTATTAAAGCCAAAGGCAACTCCTCTTTTACAACATAAGGATAGTGAATAGATTAAGGTCTACCCCTCCACTATAGCCACCTACTCATGGTGGGTAACCACTCCTAGCTTAACTTAACCAAACATTCTAAATGGCATACAATAATTCCCCATATCTCTATGCTCTAAGATTAAATAACAAAGCATAGAATAAGTAGACAAAAAGAGCATTACACTACAAAAAGCATAAACAAAGCCTTATGCATAGTGTAAAGCTTACCTCTTTTTTGTGAGCTTATGGAGAGGATTAGTGAGCTTGCATAAACCACAACAACATAAAACAAAGGATTAGTAAGTTTATTGCATAAAACTAACAAAGAAAAAGAGGGCTTACCTCTTTTCTTTGAAGCTTATGGAGAGGATTATTGAGCTTACACAAACCTACAAAACAACAACAATAACATAAAACAAAGGATTAATGAGCTTGCAAAACCTACAAAACAACAACAATAACATAACACAAAGGATTAATAAGCTTGCAAAACCTACAAAAAATCATTAAAAAGGTGAAACAAATGATTAATAAGCTTATGGAGAGGATTAGTAAAAGAGGAGAAGGAGCAACCAAGGCTTAATGCATTTGTTTGACACTTTGAGGTTGCTTTTACTCATGGTGACTTTATAGAGAAGTCTATGCTTCGTCATGTGGGCATGCATCTCAAAGACACTGGATGTGATTGCTAGATGGATAAATTTATGGATGGCATTGCTGCCAAAACATGGACTCATCTCAAAACTCACTTTTGTAAGTAGCTTTTACCTCTTAAGCTCGAGAAGGAAGTCATAAAGAATGAGACTTGCTTGTCCGATTGGAACATGAAATTGTTTACATAGTCAATCTGAGGGTTATGGTGATATCTTCAAGGCATGCCAAGAATCACATCAAAAAATGAGACCGTGCCTACTAAGAAATCCTTATGATCAACATAATCCCCAATCTGGATGGCAAAGCTTTTCAATGATAGGAGGCACATGTGTTTTAAGCACCTAGAAAGCAACTCCATGTATCAATAGAGTAATACTCTATTCCCAATGTATTCAACATAAAGGATATGAAATTATTTATAGATGCATCATTAAAAAGGACTAGTGCATCGTGATTATTAACCTCTCCACATGTTTTAAGCAACTCTTTGCTCTTTTAATCTTCCCTTATGTTTCCATGTACATTGGAATAGCATTTGCAGTCACCTTTTGTGCTTCTAGAGGGAATCCTCTTTTTAAAACAGTGGGGGTAATCCTTCTTCATGTGTCTTTTCTGGCCACATTGGAAAATTTTTTAGTGATTTTTGTACTCTTTATTAATAGGTGGGACATTATTCTTAAGCAGCTATCTTTTTTGAGACATATCTAGGGCATAAATCCTTTATAACTTTATCCTTTCTCTAAAATTCTTGTTATATCCAACCGTGGATGGGTCTTGATTTCCTCTTTATTTTTCCCTATATTATTGGCCACATTCTTTTTTAAGAGAGGTCCCTTCCTCATGTAACTCCTGTGAGGACAGTGATGGTTAAGTGCATCATGTGCCTAAGAGTACTATTAGGATACAGGGTAAGGCTCTTTTGAATGACAAGATGTAAACCAGACTTAAATTTTCATATTTTCTCCTCTTTCGTATCTTCTTCTCTTCTATAATATTAAAGGTGGGAGTAACTTTAAGCCATTACCAAAGTGAATTTGCCCACATATGCATTAACATATTCATGTTCCAATCGGACAAGCAAGTCTCATTCTTTATGACTTCCTTCTCGAAATTAAGAGGTAAAGGCTACTTATAAAAGTGAGTTTTGAAATAAGTACATGTTTTGGCAGTAGTGCCATACATCAATTTATCCATCCACCAATCACATGTAATGTCTTTGAGATGCATACCCACATGGCGAAGCATAGACTTCTCTATAAATTCACCATCAAGCTACTTATAAAAGTGAGTTTTGAAATAAGATTATGTTTTGGCAGTAGTGCTGCCATACATCAATTTATCCATCCACCAATCACATGTAATGTCTTTGAGATGCATACCCACATGGCGAAGCATAGACTTCTCTATAAATTCATCATCAATAAAAGCAACCTCAAACTGCCAAACAAATGCAAATGCCTTACTAATGTCTCTCTTGCCGCTGTAGGTGTCGCATTTCACATCCTTATCACTTGCCTTGAAAGTATGATGCCTTTTATATAAAAAAAGTGAAACAAAAGGTTCTTTAGAAGGATATCTCTATTTTCTCTTTTGCATGTTGAGAATGGCTCTCTATATGAGAGCCTCAATCCTAATGCATGTGTGAAGTAACTTGTTGAGATTCTCCATGATGGGAGATGAGTCTAGATTCCTCGTGCATCACACTCTTGTTATCATAGTTTTCAGCACCTCACACATGCAAATAAGAGCATGGAAGAACATTGGGATCAACATGTCTCATCTAGGAAGCAATAAACCTAATATTATTTTTATCTTGGAAACTCTTTTGTTGATCCTCTAAGGTCAATTAAACCATTGGTAGGTTCAAATCAGCCTTAACTTGAACAAGCTCTCAATGGAGCTTCTCAATCTCTGCATCACTTCTAGAGACATGAACATTAGCTGTGCCTTTTCCAGAAACAGAGGCATGCAAGTGTTCACTAATTATTTCTACCATGCAAGTGTTACTAATCATTTTTGCCATGTTAAATGACCAACAAATACAGTGCAAGCTTCTTGGTGTCCAATTGTCATCCTTCTCTTTGGAAGAGTAAGGAAACACGATTCTAATACTTCTATAGCAAATCGGAAGCATAAACCAAGAGTATTTGCACTTCAATACTATAATTTACCATTGAGTTGAGACTAAGTATCAAAGCATAATTTCACAAATATACATTAGAATATTTGCTTCATTACATTATGACACATTTGTACAACATTAGGGACCACAAGATGGGCTACTAGATTGAATTCCTACGACTCGGGAAGCACCCATGGTTTTCTATCACCTCACATGGTAAAACAGTTAGAAATAATTGAATTTTTTTAAAAAGAAGCTTATTGTAGAGCTTGCTTTGGCAAAGCAACATACATATTAAGAGTATGTCAAGAATATGTCTTTCGTCAAGGTGACCTCAAGTAAAAAAAAAAAGCAGATTTCAATATGTTGCCTTTGGTAAGGTATGATGCCGTTTTATGGATGGATTGGTTAGTGCCAAGAAAGGCTAGAATATTATGCCATGAGAAGCAGGTTTGCATGATTAGAGATGACGGTAAAGATTATTTCTTATACGGTCAAAGAGGTGATGTAGAATTGAGAATGATGTCTGCTATGCAGATTGTTAAATCAGCAACAAGAAAAGGTTGTCAGGTATATGCCATGAAATTGCTCACATAAAGTTTTAAAGAATAGAAAAAGGGTGATGAACATCATTTACTTTAGGAATTTCAGAATTTGTTTCTTGATGACTTGACTGAATTGCCTCCACATAGATTTACAGATCACGAAATAGAGATTATACCTAATGTAGTACTACGGTATGTAGAGCTCCTTATTATTTATCTATGGAGAAAAGTATAAAGCTAAAAATGCAATTGCAGAAATTTCTTGAGTAGGGATTTATTAGGCCCAGTGTGTCACCATGGGATGCTCATGTTCTCCTGTAAAGAAGAAGGATGAGACTATGCGACTGTGTGTTGATTACAGGGGGCTCAATAAGTTTATGTGATCAAGAATAAGTACCCATTGCCAAGAATGGGGGAGCTTTTTGATCGGCTCTTGCAGGAAGTTGCATATTTTCTTAAATTGATTTGTGATATAGTTATCATTAGATTCGCATCAATGACAATGATATAGCAAAGATTGCGTTTAGAATGCATTTTGGGCATTATGAATTTGTTGTGATGCCATTTGGATTAATGAAGGCTTTTGATAATTTTTAGTGTGATGAATTGCATGTTTCAAGAGAACTTGGATGACTTTGTGGTGGTGTTTCTAGATGACATATTGGTGTTTTCCAAAAGTAAAGAAGAGCATGAAGAACAGTTGCAAAAAGTGTTTCACATATTGTTAGAGCATAAGTTGTATGCAAAGAGGTCCAAATGTGAATTATTTGAAGACAGGGTGGAGTAATTGGGACACATTATATCTAAAGAAGTTATTTCTATGGATCCCAGGAAGATTGCATGCATTGTGGAATGGCCAACTCCCATTTCTATTAGAGAAGCTCGTAGATTTCTAGGACTTGTAGGTTTTTATCGAATCTTCATTTCTTAGTTTTCTGACAAAGCAAGTCCTATGATGGACCTTTTGAGGAAGGGTAGAATATTCATATCGACTGTACAATGTGAGCATAGTTTTTAGATTTTGAAGCATGCATTGACTACAGCCTCTATGCTTAAATTTCTTGAGCTTGGAAAAAATCTTATTGGTTATAACAGATGTTAGTATTATAGCGCTTGGGAGGGTTTTGATGCAAGATGGACATCCGGTTTCATTTGATTCATGTAAGATGAAACCTCATGAGAGGAATTATTCAGCATACAATTTGGAATTATTGGTTGTTGTGCATGCATTTCATGTATGGAAGCATTATCTCCTTGGAGTTAAGTTTCAATTACAAACTGACCAATCTGCTTTAAGGCATTTGTTTAGCTAAGAGTAACTGAATGTAAAGCAAAAAAGGTGGATAGAATTTTTGCAAGAATATGAATTTGAAATCACTTATAGACCAAGAAATAGAAAATAAAGTGACCGATGCATTGAGTAGAAAACCATAAGTTTCTTTAGTGAGTCTACTCAATTGTTGTACATAATACTTTGGGAGAACATGTAAAGAGTGAAATTGCAAGAGATTCTTTCTTCAAAACAACTTTTGAGAGTTTGACAAAAAAATACAAGTCACAAGAGGAAATATATGTATTCGCAAAGTATGAAGTGATTGATGAAATATTATATTATGAGAACAGGTTATGCATGCCTGATGTTGTGGAGATCAAGAGCAAGTTGATGCATGACCTTCATGATATTGCCATGGCAGGACATCTAGGATTCCAAAATAAATACACTAAGGCTAGAAAGACTTTCTTTTCGCTAAAGTGTCAACAGGTGAAAGCTGAGCATGTAAAGAAACCAGGATCTATGCTACCATTAGATGTGCCAGAGATGAAGTGGCAATGTATATGCATGGACTTTATTACTAGGCTACCAAGGAATAGATGAGGTTATGATAACATTTATGTGGTGGTAGATATGATTACAAAATCTTCTCATTTCTTGCTAGGCTACCAAGGAATAGATGAGGTTATGATAGCATTTATGTGGTAGATAGGATTACAAAATCTTCTCATTTCTTGCCTTTCAAGAGTACATATACCACTATGGATGTGGCAAATGTGTTTGTGAAGGATATCTTCAAGCTGCATGGTATGCCTAACATTATAGTGTCGATCGAGATGCTTGATTCACTTCAAATTTTTGGCATGCATTCTTTAAAACTATTGGGACATCACTTGATATAAGCACAACATATTATCCTCAAAGTGATGGGAAAACAAAAAGACTGAATCAAATCTTGGAGAACGTGTTAAGAATGTATTACATGGATAAACCTGAAAAGTGGGATGAATACTTGCATATGGTGGAATATGCATACGACAGTAGTCCATAGTCTCATATTGGAATGTCTACATTCAAAGCATTATATGGGCAAGATTGCACGTCACCTGTATTATGGTATGATCCTGTTGGGAAGGTTGAGATAAGTAAACAGATGCTAGATGAAATGGAGATGCAGACAAAGTCATCAAAATATTTATGAAGACAAGAAAACAAAGCCAAGAGAATTCAACGAGGGTGAAATGGTATTCTTAAAGGTGAAACCAAAGAGGAGTTCTTTAAGACTTGGAAAGTTTAAGAAATTGGCACCTACATATGAAGGACCTTTCAATATAATAAAGAGGATTGGAACACAAGCTTATTCCCTACAGCTTCTAGAAGGAGTTAAAGCACATAAATGTATTTCACATTAGCTTATTGAAGAAGTGTTTGGCTGATCCAAATCACATACTTGGTGATAGTACAAGAGTAGAGGAAGTGGGAAATTTTGAGATAGAACTAGAGACAATTTCGGATGACAGAGTTAGGAAGCTTAGACATCAGGACATAGTTGATCTTCTAATCAAATGGAAGATTTATCCGGTTGAAGATGGCACTTGGTTGTCCAAGGATCATGTGAGGATTCACTATCCTCAGTTCATGCATTGAGGACAATGCTCTTTTTTTACCTAGGGAGAATGTAACGTACTCATGTGTACGTATTTCTTGGGCCCATTTGACCTGGTGATTTTCAAAATCTACATTTAATTTTGAAAAGTGGGAAATACTTGGAAAACACAAAAGATTAATTTTGGTCACAAATTGAGTAATTTTAGAGATGTTGATTTTGTTGGTCCATTTTAGGGATTTTTTGTGCTGTTAGTTGTAAGTGATTTCTATTCTATACATTGCAACTTGCATGAAGGTCATTAACTTGATAGGGTCCAAGATTACACATCCAAGTTGACTAACCATAGAATCAGACATCACGTAACTACTCTGTAATTTTGGATACTCATCAAAAAGTTATGTGAACATGTTTTATTTTGTCTCAATTTTGGGTTCCATAAATATCTTTGGATGAAGGTTGTAGAAGAGACATTCATCCCCCAAATTTTTATGTGGTTGCAGGGGATGAGAGGTGGGGAATCCTTAGGCCTCAAGTTGGCCCATTTATGTAGGCATCACAACCTTGCACACACCATGTCCTTGTGCTCGGGCTTTGTCACTTCTAATATGGTATCAGAGCTCTAGTGTTGCTACTTGTCATGGTTGTTGATGAGTCTCATTGAACCCTCATAATAAAAAAGGTGTTGTCTGCTCTGTTTGTGTATCACCCCATGAGTGGTAAGACGGACATGTAGCTGATGTGTTGGGGAAAAATGATGGTTTGGGTGGGCTAGTTAGGTAGCATGCTATGCATGACTACTGGGCTTGGCAAGTCACCTCTGAGTCGTATTTGGGTGAGTGTCACAAAATTTCACCGGAGAGGGGTGTTGGAATAGGAATCATCATTCATGCAGCCATGTGGAGATAATAATTCCATATACAATACTAAGGGTGGGAATGTAAGGGTATATAAGGATTAAGGTTGTAGATGTGTTCTTCCTCAGTCTATGAAAATATTAGAATGTTAGTAAAAAACACACCACAGTGTCCTTCCGTGCGAGGTGTGAATATACGGTCGATCATCTTATTAAATATGGCAGGTGTATTCGGGAAACCAAATCGCATGATGAGAAACTCATTCAATCCAAAAAAAATTTGAAAAGCAGTTCTGTGTACATCCTTGGCGGGATATGATGATAACCACTCTTGAAGTCAATTCAACTAAAGCATTTTGCATCTACCAATCTTGGGAATCAGAAACAATTCTTGATGGTCACCTTGTTTAATTTTCTATAGTCAACACACATTCTCCAAGTACCATCCTTTTGTAGACAAATAAGATAGGAGAACAGTATGGCAAAGAACTGGGTTTAAACAACCCTTTTTCTAAGAGATCATTTACTTATGTCATGATCTGTTCTTACTAAGCTACAATTACTCTATATGATGGTTGATTATTAAGAGGAGAACTCCTAGGTATAATATCTATACGATGATCTTTAGGCATTTGGGGAGCTAAGTGACTTGGTAGAGAGTGTGCAAAACAATCTTGATAATATGCTAAGGAAACCAATTCTATCATTATCTAGTATGGATACATTTTCTTCATGATTTTTAACAAAAATAAAGTAATAGGAAATGGATCTTTTTATTTCTTTGTTGCCAAAAACAATATTATATACAAGAGATATAGGAGCACCATGTGTGCATGCATGAATACATCTATCTCTATCCTTATATACAAGAGATATAGGAGCACCATGTGTGCATGCATGAATACATCTATCTCTATCCTTATGTACAAAGCTGAGTTTCTTATTTACATAGTCAATCTAAGGGTTATGGTGATATCTCCATAGCATGCAAAGAATCACATCGAAAAATGAGACTGTGCCTACTAAAAAATTCTCATGGTCAACATAATCCCCAATCTAGATGAAAAGCTTTTCAATGTTAGGAGACATGAATCAATAGAGTAATACTCTATTCCCAATGTATTCAACATAAAGGATATGAAATTATTTATAGATGCATCATCAAAAAGGACTCGTGCATCATGATTATTAACTTCTCCCCATGTTTTGAGCAACTCTTTGCTGTTTGGATCTTCATGTATCAATAGAGTAATACTCTATTCCCAATGTATTCAACATTAAGGATTCGAAATTATTTATAGATGCATCATCAAAAAGGACTAGTGCATCATGATTATTAACTTCTCCCCATGTTTTGAGCAACTCTTTGCTGTTTTGATCTTCCCTTGTGTTTCCATGTACATTGGTGGGAATAGCACTTTTAGTCGGCTTTTATGCTTCTAGGTTATCCTCTTTTTGCAACAATGGATAATTCTTCTTCATGTGTCTTTTTCTGGCCACATTGGAAACATTTTTAGTGCTTTTTGTACTCTTTAATAGGTGGGACATTATTCTTACTTCGGCCTTCTTTTTTTAGCCATATCTAGGCCAAAAATCCTTTCTAATTTTATCCTTTGTCTATGATTCTTGTTATCGAGCCTTGGATGGGTCTTGATTTTGTCTTTATTTTTCCCTATATTATTGGCCAGAGTCTTTTTTAAGAGGGGTCCCTTTCTCATGTAACTCCTTTTGACAGCAGTGAAGGTTGAGTGCATCATGTGCCTAAGAGTACTATTTGTATAGAGGGTAAGGATCTTTTGAATGACAAGATGTAAACGAGACTTAAATTTTGACAGTGAAGGTTCAGTGCATCATGTGCCTAAGAGTACTATTCGAGGGTAAGGATCTTTTGAATGACAAGATGTAAACGAGACTCAAATTTTGATATCTTCTCCTCTTTTTATCTTCTTCTCTTCTATAATATTAAAGGTGGGAGTAACTTTAAGCCATTACCAAAGTGAATTTGCCAACATATGTGATTCCTATTCCAACACCCCCTCAACCATTGTTTATGCCCAACACACTATCCACATGTCTCGCTTACCACTCATGGTGATACACAAGTAGCAGTAGGCAATGCCTTTTTTATGAGCGTTCAATGAGACTCATCAACAACCACAACAAGCAACAACACCACAACTCTGATACCATATTGGAAGTAACGAAGAGAGAGCACAAGGACATGGTGAATGCAAGGTCATGAAACCTACATGAATAGGCCAACCTGAGGTCTAAGGATTCCCCACCTCTCATCCCATGCGATCACATAAAAATGTGGGGGATGAATGTGTCTTCTACAACCTTAATTCAAAGATATTTATGGAACCTTAATCCTGAGGTCTAAGGATTCCCCACCTCTCATCCCATGCGATCACATAAAAATGTGGGGGATGAATGTGTCTTCTACAACCTTAATTCAAAGATATTTATGGAACCCGAAACAAATACAAAAGAAAACATGTTCACATAACTTTTTGATGAGTATAACTTGATGTTTGATTCTATGGCTAGTCAATTTGGATGTGTAATCTTGAACCCTATCCAGTTAATGACCTTGATGCAAGTTGCAACAAGAATCTTCCATCAAGGAGGGAAGGCATTGTACAAGCTAAAATGAGGCCTCTTGAGCATGGTATGAGTTGTATATTACCACATTGGTTGGATGCAAAAGAAAAGAAGGGGAATTCGGATATCATCGATTGAGAAATGATTAAGAGACTTAAAATAAAATACCCAAGGGAGGATGAGCCCCTTGAAGATCAAACATTTTTAATGCCTCTCACAGTAGTGGACCAAATGTGTTATGTACATTGCCAACTAGCCTATTAATAAAGAAGACCCCACTTGCATCCATGGTTGTTGCTTGTAATCTTGTATCAAAAGCACCATGTTAGAAATGGTTTAATGTTGACTCATTTCATGGGACATGTTAAATTTCTTAAGCATATCAAATGCTCTCTCTTCAATCTATTTCCAAGAAGAAGATCACAATGCATCCTCTCAAGTTGAGGCATTCCACTTAAACCAACCAATGCGCATCCTTGCTCACAAAGCATCTCTAATATGCATCTCTACTATATACATGAGTGCATGACTTTTTACCAATTATTGAATCCTATTAATTTGACCGATGCTTTCTAGTAACACATCATGAGGTACGGTAACACTCACCACACCATCGTCTTACATGTATTGAGAAGCCAAGACTGACTTTCATTTTTGCATAGCCTTACTTTGTTGTCCAGCATTGTGGTAGTCTCTACAAAGGACTTCTTCGCTCTCCTTTGTCATCCACCTATTTGGCCACCCTTTTCATATTCTCTTCCACGGGCACATTTGGCCACGGACCCACCCCTGACCATGCTAGACCCTCAATCCCCTCAATATCTCCCTACACCTTCTCCCTAGGAAAACCCTGGCTCGAGATCCTCATCTCACTATAATCTTCTCAAAATTAATCGCACCGTCCCTTGTGAATGACCTAAAACCTCACCTAGACTTTTCTCATTATTTCTTTTTTCTTTTAGGTCATCACATGATCTCAACAACATTTATTAGTACTTGTTCGATGGAGTTGCCGATTTCAAAATCATCACTATTCACAACATGGGGCCAAACTCACTCAGGGCTTGTGTGATAGGCATTGGAGACTCTTTGGGTTCCCTCTAAGACCCCATTGAGCTATGGAGGTATCCAAGGGATGCACCCAACGACAGTATCAACAAGTAAGGGATGAGCTCGAGCATTACTATACATCATATTATTTTAGCTTGGAATACCTATATATACTAGGCTTATGCAAAGCTTTATCCAAATGATGAAAATGGCTCTCTCTCTCTCTCTTGTTTTCCTCCTTTTGATGATTCGTAGGAGTTCAATCTGGCAGTTTAGATTTCTAATTTATGCATCTAGGGGCAGCTTGACATGTTGAGTTTCGATTAATTAATGGGTGGATATCCAAGCAAAACATTCAAGAAAAAGCATGCAGACCAAATCATCATGTGCCCATCATCCGGTCAAGTTTCCAGGGGGAGGTCATCATGAGCTCATCAATACTTATTGTTCAATGGGGGTGCCAATTTCAAAAACATCACGATTCACACCATGGCACCAAACTCGCTCATTGCACATGTGATAGGTATTGTAGACTCTTTGGGTTCCCTTGTAGACTCCATCGGGCTCACAAAAAGTATACAAGGGACGGACCCCACCACGACCATATCAAGTAATGGATAAACAACATTGGGTGAGCTCGAGCATCATTATACATTATATTATCTCAGCATGGGGCAAGTTCATAAACTAGGATGGTGCAAAGCTTCTTCATGATGCAAAAGGGGAGAAATGGATCTCTCTCTAGTTTCTTTCCTTTTGTAATTCGTATAGTGACTTGACAAGTAGAAGTTTAGATTGCTAATTTATCTATCTAGGGGCTTGACACGTAGAGTTTAGATTAACTAATGGGTGTTCGGACATCCTGGCAACCATAGTCTTTCCATGTGAATCGAGCAACCGCTCTAAATCAAATAAATAGTATAACAACACACCAACTTCGATCCATTGATGCTAAAGCAAAATATAAATTCCCATGAGACAAAATAGATGACTATCGACATATTAAAGAACATATGATATTGTAAAAAAAGCTAGAGACAACTTCGATCATTTATACTAGAGCAAAATATAAATATATCCAAGTCTACTATCCACGTATTAAAGAGCATTTGATATATAGAGAAAAAAAACTAGAAGCAAAATTAATAGTTAAGTGGAGAGAGAGAGTTAGAGAGGAAAGGGGGGAGAGAGAGAGTTATTAAAGGGGGCACAAAAAAAATTTGTAAATGTTTGATGGGCTGCTAGCATCATCGTGGGTTGTCGTGGTGCTCACGAAGGCACTCGCTCCACACCAGGTTGCCGTGGTCGTTGCCCATGCAGCCGTTGAGGTCGAGGGAGGGGTGGATGTAGGTTGAGCCAGTGTAGCCGTCGGCCTCGAGAGTGCCGCTCTGCGAGAGCGTGATGGACTTGCACGTGCGGGAGAAGTTGCAGTTGTGAGTGCGGCCGAACAAAGTGGGGTCCTTGCACACCACGCACTGTGACTCCAGCGTCCCGTCCGAGCAGGGTTCGGGAAATTTTTTTTAATGAACTGGCCATGAATCCTCCTCGCTACAAGTTGAACAGGTATTTCAAAATTTTAGGCGGCATGATCTTCTTCATACAAGGATGAAGAATCTCAGTCCCTCTTGCCACTTGAAGAAAGCGGACCATATCCTTCTACGACTTTTCTAAACCATCATAACATGCATTTCATAATGTAAATGTGCTAAAAAATTTAAACTTAAATATGATCTCCTTCTATGACTTTTCTAAACCATCATAATATGCATTTCACAGTGTATATGTGCTATAACATTTAAACCTTAAGATGCTGCATTTTGCCATTGATACAACTTCACATAGTTGAAATAAAGAGACTAGAAATCATACTTGAAAGAAGCAAGAAAGCATGTTTCCAATCGTGGTATGACATCTCCATAAACGTTTAGTGGTTGTTGCTAAGCACCATTGCTCTTTGAAGAGAAAAAGGTTCGTGTACATGCATTTGAAAAAGTTTATCTATTCACAATGAAGCATGCACATTCTATAAAACTATGTTACTTATACTTGTAAGATAATTTGACATTATTAAGAACTACATACAGATGCCAAGCCTATCAAGTTAGAGGATGAAGATTGAGGTATAGAGGAGCCCTTACCAAGACTTGAAGCACTCAAAGTACTTTCAATACTATACAAACCTGCAAGGTAACTCATTGATAGGTTTACTTCCGAGGTTTACTTTCCTAAACTCAACATAAGCAATCACGATGATAATAAAGTAGTTACTAGTATCATTATGCATTCTTACTTGAAAGTTGAAACACCCTAAAACAACTAGCCCTACACACACACACGCATGCTTATATATGAAGATATATATGTATATGTGTGTGTGTGTGTGTGTGTGTGTGTGGCCTCAGAGAAGTATATACATCACTAAGTCTCTGCACTTAGTCGAAAACAATAAAAACCAATTTTAGTTTTTCAATTTGAAAGATAAAAAGTAAAACTAAAAACGAGAGAGAGACTACTAAAGAAAGAAATGAAAGGATAATGAGAAAAAGTCAAGCAATAGAGACACATAAAGAGAATGCATACATTTATAAAAATTCTGTAACAATAAAAAGAAAGAAAGACAAAAGCTAAGCTAAACAATTAGACAAGCATGTTAAAAGAAGTACATAATAATAAAATATAAAGCATTAGAAAGAAAGAGAAAAAACATGAAAAAAATTATTGCTAATTCAATTTGGTAATAGTAGCTTAACATCATAATAAACGAAATAGAAAAAAACCTGACAAGATGGGTATGTGGCCTCCTTCGTAATAGCACAATGCCTCTCTTTTCGTCTTGTTTACACCATGCCTCGTTTGAAGATGCCTTTTCAAAATTGTGTGTGGCCATTAAGACCTTTCTTCTCTGAGCGTTTTATTTTTATACGCCATTTGCTATCTTTGAAATTATCATTTGTAGAAGGTGTCATTAAAAATGAAAGAGTTTTATTATTATTAAAAATGAAGTCTTTTTTGTATTTTTAGGAAAAAAAGGTGGTGCGGGTTATGCAGAGGGCGGGAGAGCAGGTAGGAGAGGAGGAGAGGGCAGGTAGGAGACGCGGGAGAGTAGGTAGGAGAGGAGGAGAGGGCGGGGGTGAGCGGGAGGAGGGAGGGGAGGAGGACGGACAGGAGAGGGCGAGTAGGAGAGTAAAGGGTGGGAGACTAGGTAGAGAGGAGGAGAGGGCAGCTGAGAGGGAGAGGGCGGTAGACTAGGGATGACGGAGAGGTAGGCTAGGTAGAGAGGAGCAGAGGGCGGCTAAGAGGGAGAGGACGGGTAGACGAGGGGCAGAGAGACTAGCCAAGAGCGATGGAGTCACAAAACAGAGAGCAAGGAATGGATGGCAGCAACAGAGATCTCTCTACGCGGGAGTCATAAGAGAGAAACAAAACGCATGGCTATGGCTCGTGCGCGGTTGACGCGACCAGTGCCAGCTCCAGCTCCAGCTCCACCAGCTCCACGATCTATTACCCACAACGCGCCAAAAGGTTGGTGAGTGCCAGGTTCGCAGTGGTAGTATTAAGGCGACCACAATGGCATTAATGATTAACCACATTAACCAAAAACCCACTATCGTGGTTGGGTGCCACCTTCGCAGTGGTGGCAGGCTTGGCCCGCTGGCCGCTTGAGGCGAGCCGCGACCATGATGACATATGTATATACTATAATATATATTATAATATATATAATACATATTAACATAATCTACATTAGTATATTGTATAATATATATATTATATACTATATAAATTAAAATTTAATCCTCCTAGTGCTAGTGTGAACCAATCGGAATCCCTTTCGAAAAAGCTCCACAAGGTTTCAATCCTTTTCATGGAATTTTTGAACAAATTACCACTTCCTCCCCGACTCTAGAGATGAACAAGTATTTGCACAATCTGAACCGGCCCAAGGTTGAAGCGAACCCGACTTTTCCCGAACCCTGCGTCCGAGTTGCACACCCGCCTGTCCAGACGGATCCAGCTGCCCACCATCGCCAGTGCCGCACGTGGCATCCATGGCCACCCACTGGTTATTGTATTATTTGTCAATGATCTCCAGCCGCCGCAGATTGGTGCACGAGTGCGCAAAGTTCTGTGCACACATTGTGATGGTTTAGAAAAGTTGTAGAAGGATATGGTCCGCCTTCTTTAAGTAGCAAGAGGGACTAAGATTCTTCATCCTTGTATGAAGAGGATCATGCCGCCTAAAATTTTGAAATACCTGTTCAACTTGTAGCGAGGAGGATTCATGGCCGGTTCATTAAAAAAAATTTCCCGAACCCTAGCGCACAATTCTGCGTGCTATAGCGCATTCAATGTACATGATCCGTCAGGCAGCTGGCTAGTAAAAACAGGAAAAAAAAAATAAAACGACCAAGCAACATCGATTGATCCCTGGACCCTACTGTTGCTCGTGGAAAAAGCGTCATCAGTGGGCAGGCTGATCATCGCCATCATCATCATCACACGCCACATCATAGACATGATGCTGCAGGTGTCCAGAACATCTAAAAAGGAGGCGCGCTGGGCGGCCCGCGGGTATATATACCTGATGGGTCGGATGACCCACAACTATATGGGGCCTTGCCGACTAGGGGACGTCCTATGTGGAGCCTCCAAAAGGCCCAAGGGTGGGGGCCATATACAAGGGCCCATAAACCGAGAGAGAGAGAGAGAGAGAGAGAGAGAGAGAGAGAGAGAGAGAGAGAGAGAGTGTTTCTATAAGCATGTTTGACGATGAAAATTATGTCCATTATGCAATAGCAAGAGATTTGCACTGCGGTGTGTATGAAAAGTGATTTGAGCACCCATCATATCAGCTTTTTTTTGGGGGGTGGAAGAGATGAACACACGAGAAGTGGTAAATACAAGGCCCCATTAACCCACAGAGAGAGAGAGAGGGGGGGAAAGAGAGGGAGTTCCTATCCTTTCCTAGCTATGGGAAGGATAGGTGTAATACTAAAGATCGATCCCAAACAAAGTCACTCTCAAGGGAGAGCTTCATTTACAATCTCACCCTATCAAAATCACTACAGAACCATGCCGATTAGGCCATGGGTGAAATTCTGTATCTTGAAATATCTTCTAAAGTGACTACACCTAATACCTTGGGTTTTGGAGCTGCCATCATGGGGTCTCATTGATAATGGTTGATCTCCTTCCCATGATGTAACTCTTTGTTTCTATAAGCATGTTTGACAATGCAAATTATGTCCATCATGCAATAGCAAGAGATTTGCACTATGGTGTGCATGAAAAGTGATTTGAGCACCCATCATATCAACTTTTCTTTTGGGTGGAAGAGCACCCACCATATGAACACAGGATAAGTGGTAGATATATGTGAAGTAATGGTGGTTAAACATGTGGACATATTTGGAAAGCATGGGTAAAAATACATGGACACACACTGGAGTGATAAATCGTCAGCTTACGCTTGAACATACGGCTAAATTTCTAATTACAAACATGGGCATACTTGAGTCCTATGCAAGACATAAATGGAGGTGTCAGGCCCATGTATATCAGATGCATAGAAAGTCGATACTCGCCTGTGGTCTATGGATAGCCTCTTAAGGAGGTGTCAGGCCCGTGTATATCAGATGCATAGAAAGCCGATACTCGCCTGTGGTCTATGGATAGCCTCTTAAGCCACTGTGTCTATGGATAGCCTCTTAAGCCACTGTGTCTCGTACAATCACGGTGTTGTAGGTTAGGTAACTTTTTGTGCTAATGATGAGCATGGTATGTACTTGTAGCTTCATCGTCCACCAAAAGGGGTCCACCTCGAGAGTATAAAAAGAAGAGGAAGAGGAGAGTCAAGGCAAGTGATAGTGCCACGAGGACGATGATCTTAGATAGTAGGAGGACCGATGTTCGAGGCTTCAAGCCTTCTTCCAAGAGTTGCACCATGCAGCCTACATGCAACTATTAGCTTGGAGTATGAGGGAGAGGTAGAGGAGGAGAGGTCTTAACAACGAAGAGGGGTGTCTTTGAAGCAATACTGTGAGAACTTAGATAGAATCTTGGCAAGGACTAATGATGTACCTTGTGACAGTCCTATAGGAGGTAGTCTTAGCATCATGTGTTGAGGATGGAGGGTGACATCAAGTGAGGTTGGAGGAAGAGAGGATCATATGCTTGGCCTCACAACTCCTCCAACAATGCTACCTTCCCCCCAGCCAATGCCGCTCCAAGACACTGCAAGTCAACGTTGTATGATTTAGCTCCATAATATATACTTTATATATCAATCCTCCATTATCAAAATCTGTGTGGCTAATTCATGTGCTATTAATGTATTATACCTGTAGAGATGATCATGTTCTTCTAATGATAGACTAATCAATCACTTGTATGTCGAAGAAGCACTAGATCTTACAACATTGTATTGGCACAGCCAGCATAACAAGCGATATATTAGCTAGTGCATACACCTCTCGATGCCCCTTTCAACAACGAATCAATAATCTTTGTAATTTTTCTTCTCAATATTAAACCAGTTAGCTTTCATCTACTTGTGGGATTGATTTATTGGCTTTAATAGGGCCTTGGATTCCTAAGATGAGTGTCGGAAAAAACATGAGTCTCAATAGAAAGGATTAATCTTTGATTGATTGTTTTAGTAAGGTGAAAGTTTTGATTTTTAAGATTTAATACTCTAGATTTAATATCAATTGTGCAAAATTTGCAAGTCTCAAATTAGAGTTTATATACCCTAATTCTTGAACAATAGCACATGATAGTGTTCCTCTCTTATGAAGGTAACACACACAATCAAAAATATGTCAAAGGCTCATAAAAAATAGTCAGTGAGTTGTAAAATAGGCTTCTAGTAGGGAAATCACTCTTGAGCACATCAATGACATGTCTTTGAGAGCTCATCTTGGGCTTTCAATGTCTTAAAGGAATGCATGATGCGGTTAATGACTTGTTTTGCTCATGCATCCATCATGAGGGCACCATCGACATCCACATTGTATGGTAGGGTATGTGGATAAAATGGTGGGATAGGTCTCCTCGAGGGTGGCTCAAACTGAGTGGATGAAGACCCCCCCTATCGTATCTACTACCCCTCCTAGGCTCCCTACATCTTTGTGGTGGTGAAGATGGACGTGAGGGAGCAGTGGTGGGTCTACGCGATGTTATTAGTGTAGGCTCATCACAGCCATAGCGTGATGACAAGCCTGCACCACTTAGACTTATGCCACTCGGACCTCCTCCTGTCAAAGGAGTGAACTGGCCATATGGGGTGAATTGCCCATATGGAGATGACTGGACATATGGGGTAGATTTCCCATATGGGGTTGACTAGCCATATGGGGTAGATTGGCATGATGGTTCGTTGGCCTGCATATAAGACTAAATGAACTAACTTACAAAATGCATAAAAGATAAACTTTTTGTATGTGAAAAGGGATGTAAAAACATATATGTGCGTGTGTCAACAGACTCCATGCCTATTGCCCATATCGTTGATCAAATAATATTGAGCACGTGCGTAACATCTGGGTCCTGTCATGGGTCCATCAATGGGTCTTATACAAATACCCAACCCAAATATATGCATAAGACTAGTTAATTGCATAAAGCATCAGCCTTATGCATAGATCCCTATGTATAAAGAGAGCATAATCTATATATGGATGATTTATATGCATGCGTGTATAGAGACTATGTATCCTCTATGATGTGAGATAATCCCACTTCACGATTATTAAGACCTCCTTACATTAGCATGCAATGTCTTTTCCCATTGAACTCTAAGATAAGGAGGTCATGCAAGAATTATAATAATGATGTCTATACACACGTAAAGTCTATGAATAGAGAGTATTCCTTATGCGTAGAAAAAGAGAGCATAAGTAATATATGCTATATACTTAAGAGAACTCCTATACTTCTCATGTGATATAGAACTTTATTAAGACCTTCTAGAATATCGCTTAGACAAGAAGAGTGGGATAGTGCCACTTTTAGATCGTACCTTCTGAGGACTTTCCACATGCTCCCCACTATTAAGCAGCTCCTCTTTTACAACATAAGGATAGTGAATAGATTAATGGTGGGTAACCACTCCTAGCTTAACTTAACCAACATTCTAAATGGCGTACAATAATTCCCCATATCTCTATGCTCTAAGATTAAATAACAAAGCATAGAATAAGAGAGCATAAGTAATATATGCTATATACTTAAGAGAACTCCTATACTTCTCATGTGATATAGAACTTTATTAAGACCTTCTAGAATATCGCTTAGACAAGCAGAGTGGGATAGTTTGTGTATGTTTTGGATGTGTATGTGTATGTGTATTTGAGTAGGTTATCTATCTGCCAATGGTGCATGACATTAAATAGTGATACGTCATCCCTATTGCACCACATTCCAAAGTGATATATAATATATTCACTGATATGGAGCATATGGAGGATGTAACAAGCTGCAATGAAGATGATGTCGAACATGCCAATGAAGATGTTGTGATCGACGATCAAGAAATAAGAGATGATCATGATAATGAGGATGAGCATGCCATTTCTCATGATCATGAGAATGACCCTACCATTGAGGATGATGGTGATGTTGATGAGGATGATCAGGACATCGATACCATTATCAATGGACAGAATATCGATAGTGGAATAAATTTAATCGTAGCCTTACAAATTGATCAAATGGATATTGATGTTGATCGTTTGGCAAGGATGGATCTTATTGAAGATGAGATCGAACCCTAACTAACTATTCAAATACATGCGCGACCATACACACGCCCGTAACTTATCGCATGTATGGAACGCGTGTATGGCAGCAGTGTCTTATAGTGATTCCACCTACACTTTCCAACTCACGAGAACAGATGATGATGCTAACAAAGTGGGATATTCACTATACACCTCATCAATCTGGCCTTGAGTAGGTTCATCCAGTTGCTCGCACATGATGATTTGGTCTACATGCTTTTTCTTGAATGTTTTGCTTGGATATCCACCCATTAATTAATCAAAACTCAACATGTCAAGCTGCCCCTAGATACATAAATTAGAAATCTAAACTACTAGATTGAATTCCTACGAATCATCAAAAGGAGGAAAACAAGAGAGAGAGAGAGAGAGCCATTTTCGGCATTTGGATAAAGCTTTGCACAAGCCTAGTATATGTAGGTATTCCAAGCTAAGATAATATGATGTATAGTAATGCTCGAGCTCATCCCTTACTTGATACTGTCGTTGGGTGCATCCCTTGGATACCTCCACGGCTCGATGGGGTCTTAGAGGGAACCCAAAGAGTCTCCAATGCCTATCACACAAGCCATCAGTGAGTTTGACCCCATGTTGTGAATAGTGATGATTTTGAAATCGACAACTCCATCGAACAAGTACTAATGAATGTTGTTGACATCATGATGACCTAAAAGAAAAAAGAAATAATGAGAAAAGTCTAGGTGAGGTTTTAGGTCATTCACAAGGGACGGTGCGATTAATTTTGAGAAGATTATAGTGAGATGAGGATCTCGAGCCAAGGTTTTCCCGGGGAGAAGCTGTAGGGTGATATTGAGGGGATTGAGGGTCTAGCATGGTCAGGGGTGGGTCCGTGGCTAGATGTGCCCATGGAAGAGAATATAAAAAGTGTGGCCAAATAGGTGGATGACAAAGGAGAGCGAAGAAGTCCTTTGTAGAGACTACCACAATGCTGGACAACAAAGTAAGGCTATGCAAAAATGAAGTTAGTCTTGGCTTCTCAATACATGTAAGACGATGGTGTGGTGAGTGTTACCATACCTCATGATGTGTTACCAGAAAGCATCGGTCAAATTAATGGGATTCAATAATTGGTAAAAAGTCATGCACTCATGTATATAGTAGAGATGCATATTAGAGATGCTTTGTGAGCAAGGATGCACATTGGTTGGTTTAAGTGGAATGCCTCAACTTGAGAGGATGCATTGTGATCTTCTTCTTGGAAATAGATTGGTTTGTGAAGAGAGAGCATTTGATATGCTTAATAAATTTAACAAGTCCCATGAAATGAGTCAACATTAAACCATTTCTAACATGGTGCTTTTGATACAAGATTACAAGCAACAACCATGGATGCAAGTCGGGCCTTCTTTATTAATAGGCCAGTTGGCAATGTACATAACACATTTGGTCCACTACTGTGAGAGGCATTAAAAATGTATGATCTTCAAGGGGCTCATCCTCCCTTGGGTATTTCATTTTAAGTCTCTTAATCATTTCTCAATCGATGATAGTCGAATTCCCCTTCTTTTCTTTTGCATCCAACCAATGTGGTAATATACAACTCGTACCATGCTCGAGAGGCCTCATTTTAGCTTGTACAATGCCTTCCCTCCTAGATGGAAGATTCTTGTTGCAACTTGCATCAAGGTCATTAACTGGATAGGGTCCAAGATTACACATCCAAATTGACTAACCATAGAATCAAACATCACGTAACTCATTAATTTTGGATACTCATCAAAAAGTTATGAACATGTTTTCTTTTGTCTTAGTTTCGGGTTCCATAAATATCTTTGAATTAAGGTTGTAGAAGACACATTCATCCCCCACATTTTTATGTGATCGCATGGGATGAGAGGTGGGGAATCCTTAGACCTCAGGTTGGCCTATTCATGTAGGTGTCATGACCTTGCATTCACCATGTCCTTATGCTCTCTCTTCGTTACTTCCAATATGGTATCAGAGTTGTGGTGTTGTTGCTTGTCGTGGTTGTTGATGAGTCTCATTGAACCCTCATAAAAAAAGGCATTGCCTCTGCTGCTATTTGTGTATCACCATGAGTGGTAATAGTGTGTTGGGCATAAACAATGGTTTTGGTGGACTAGTTAGGTAGCATGCCATGTATCATTGCTGGGCTCGGCAAGTCACCTCTGAGTCATATTTGGGTGAGTGTCACAACATTTCGCCAACAAGAGGGGGTGTTGGAATAGGAATCATCATTCATGTGGACATGTGGAGATAATAATCCCATATGCAATACTAAGGGTGGAAATGTAAGGGTATATAAGGATTAATGTTGTAGATGTGTTCTTCCTCGGTCTTTGAAAATATTAGAATGTCATTAAACACACCAGTGACCTTTCATGCGAGGTCTAAATTTAAGGTCCATGATCTTATTAAATGTGGCAGGTGTATTTGATAGACCAAATTGCATGATGAGAAACTCATACAATCCAAAATATTTTTGAAAAGCAACTTTGTGTACATCCTTGGCGGGATATGGAGATAATAATCCCATATGCAATACTAAGGGTGGAAATGTAAGGGTATATAAGGATTAATGTTGTAGATGTGTTCTTCCTCGGTCTTTGAAAATATTAGAATGTCATTAAACACACCAGTGACCTTTCATGCGAGGTCTAAATTTAAGGTCCATGATCTTATTAAATGTGGCAGGTGTATTTGAGAGACCAAATTGCATGATGAGAAACTCGTACAATCCAAAATATTTTTGAAAAGCAACTTTGTGTACATCCTTGGCGGGATATGGTGATAACAACACTTGAGGTCAATTCAACTAAAGCATGTTGCATCTACCAATCTTGGGAATCAGAAACAATTCTTGATGGTTACCTTGTTTAATTTTCTATAGTCAACACACATTCTCCAAGTACCATTCTTTTTCTAGACAACTAACAAAGGAGAACAGTATGACATTAAAGAACTGGGCTTAAACAATCCTTTTTCTAACAGATCATTTACTTATGTCATGATCTCTTCTTACTAAGCTACACTTACTTTGTATGGTGGTAGATTATTAGGAGGTGAACTCCTAGGTATAATATCTATACGATGACCTTTAGGCATTTGGGGAGCTAAGTGACTTGTTAGTGAGTGTGCAAAAAATCTTGATAATATGCTAAGGAAACCAATTCTATCGTTATCTAGTATGGATACATTTTCTTCATGATTTTTAACAAAAAGAAAGTAATAAGAAATGGATCTCTTTATTTCTTTGTTGCCAAAGACAGTATTATCTACAAGGGGTATAGGAGCACCATGTGTGCATGCATGAGTACATACATCTCTATCCTTATGTACAAAGCTGAGTTTCTTGTTTACATAGTCAATCTGAGGGTTATGGTGATATCTTCAAGGCATGCCAAGAATCACATCAAAAAATGAGACCGTGCCTACTAAGAAATCCTAATGATCAACATAATCCCCAATCTGGATGGCAAAGCTTCTTAATGATAGGAGGCACATGTGTTTTAAGCACCTAGAAAGCAACTTCATGTATCAATAGAGTGATACTCTATTCCCAATGTATTCAACATAAAGGATATGAAATTATTTATAGATGCATCATTAAAAAGGACTAGTGCATCGTGATTATTAACCTCTCCACATGTTTTAAGCAACTCTTTGCTCTTTTGATCTTCCCTTATGTTTCCATGTACATTGGAATAGCATTTGCAGTCACCTTTTGTGCTTCTAGAGGGAATCCTCTTTTTGAAATAGTGGGGGTAATCCTTCTTCATGTGTCTTTTCTGGCCACATTGGAAACTTTTTTAGTGATTTTTGTACTCTTTATTAATAGGTGGGACATTATTCTTAAGCGGCTATCTTTTTTGAGACATATCTAGGCCATAAATCCTTTATAACTTTATCCTTTCTCTACAATTCTTGTTATATCCAACCGTGGATGGGTCTTGATTTTCTCTTTATTTTTCCCTATATTACTGGCCACATTCTTTTTTAAGAGAGGTCCATTCCTCATGTAACTCCTGTGACAATGATGGTGGTTAAGTGCATCATGTGCCTTCGTAGCTAATACTCGCGGAGATTTAGGGACAAAGTTGGAGTCACTTCAACTTTGCGTTCGAGCAGTGCAGGTACTCTACCTTATTCTGCTCTATAAATGGTTAGATGGAGCCAAGAGTCCTCCTTAGGGGCTTGTATTGCTAGCACTACCCCCTGTAGGACTGTCACAAGGTGCATCATTAGTCCTTGCCAAGATTCTATCTAAGCTCTCGCAGTATTGCTTCAAAGACATCCCTCTTCGTTGTTAAGAGCTCTCCTCCTCCACCTCTCCCTCATACTCCAAGTTAATAGTTGCATGCAGGCTGCATGGTGCAACTCTTGGAAGAAGGCTTGAAGCCTCGAACATTGGTCCTGCTACTATCTAAGATCATCCTCCTCGTGGCACTGCCACGTGCCTTGACTCTCCTCTTCCTCTTCTTTTTATACTCTCAAGGTGGACCCCTTTTGGTGGACGATGAAGCTACAAGTACATACCATGCTCATCATTAGCACAAAAAGTTACCTAACCTACAACACCGTGATTGTACGAGACACAGTGCCTTAAGAGGCTATCCACCACAGACCACAGGCGAGTATCGGCTTTCTATGCATCTAATATACACGGAACTGACACCTCCATTTATGTCTTGCATAGGACTCAAGTATGCCCATGTTTGTAATTAGAAATGTAG
This sequence comes from Cibotium barometz, assembly GCF_041138505.1. NCBI lineage: Eukaryota > Viridiplantae > Streptophyta > Polypodiopsida > Cyatheales > Cibotiaceae > Cibotium > Cibotium barometz. The sequence continues at coordinate 30,802,454 of NC_141053.1, read as the reverse complement.
CCGTATGTTCAAGCGTAAGCTGACGATTTATTACTCCAGTGTGTGTCCAGGTATTTTTACCCATGCTTTCCAAATATGTCCACATGTTTAACGATAACTTCACATATATCTACCACTTCTCCTGTGTTCATATGGTGGGTGCTCTTCCACCCAAAAGAAAAGTTGATATGATGGGTGCTCAAATCACTTTTCATGCACACCACATTGCAAATCTCTTGCTCTTCCACCCAAAAGAAAAGTTGATATGATGGGTGCTCAAATCACTTTTCTTTTGGGTGCTCTTCCACCCAAAATAAATGTTGATATGATGGGTGCTCAAATCACTTTTCATGCACACCACATTGCAAATCTCTTGCTATTGCATGATGGACATAATTTGCATCGTCAAACATGCTTATAGAAACAAAGAGTTACATCATGGGAAGGAGATCAACCGTTATCAATGAGACCCCATGGCAGCTCCAAAACCCAAGGTATTAGGTGTAGTCACTTTAGAAGATATTTCAAGATACAGAATTTCACCCATGGACTAATCGGCACAGTTCTGTAGTGATTTTGATAGGGCTGGATTGTAAATGAAGCTCTCCCTTGAGAGCGACTTTGTTTGGGATCGATCTTTACTATTACACCCATCCTTCCCATAGCTAGGAAGGAACTCCCTCTCTTTCCCCCTCTCTCTCTCTCTGTGGGTTTATGGGGCCTTGTACATGGGTTCATCTCTGTGGGTTTATGGGGCTTGTATTTACCACTTCTCGTGTGTTCATCTCTTCCACCCAAAAAAAAAGTTGATATGATGGGTGCTCAAATCACTTTTCATGCACACCGTAGTGTGAATCTCTTGCTATTGCATAATGGACATAATTTGCATCATCAAACATGCTTATAGAAACAAAGAGTCACATCGTGGGAAGCAGATCAACCCTCATCAATGAGACCTCATGGGAGCTCCAAAACCCAAGGTATTAGGTGTAGTCACTTCAAAAAATATTTCAAGATATGAAATTTCACCCATGCCCTAACCTACAACACCATGATCGTAATAGACACAGTGCCTTAAGAGGCTATCCATAGACCACAGACGAGTATTGGCTTTCTATGCATCTGATTGTAATAGACACAGTGCCTTAAGAGGCTATCCATAGACCACAGACGAGTATTGGCTTTCCATGTATTTACCACTTCTCGTGTGTTCATCTCTTCCACCCAAAAAAAAAAGTTGATATGATGGGTGCTCAAATCACTTTTCATGCCCACCGTAGTGTGAATCTCTTGCTACTGCATAATGGACATAATTTGCATCGTCAAACATGCTTATAGAAACAAAGAGTCACATCGTGGGAAGCAGATCAACCCTCATCAATGAGACCTCATGGGAGCAAGGTATTAGGTGTAGTCACTTTAAAAGATATTTCAAGATATGAAATTTCACCCATGCCCTAACCTACAATACCATGATTGTAATAGACATAGTGCCTTGAGAGGCTATCCATAGAGACCACAGACGAGTATCGGCTTTCTATGCATCTGTTATACACGGGCCTGACACTTCCATTTATGTCTTGCATAGGACTCAAGTATGGCCATGTTTGTAATTAGAAATGCAACTGCATGTTCAAGCGTAACCTGACGATCTATCACTCCAGTGTGTGTCCAGATATTTTTACCCATGCTTTCCAAATCTGTCCACATGTTTAGCCATAACTTCACATATATGTACCACTTCTCGTGTGTTAATATGGTGGGTGTTCTTCCACCCCCCCCAAAAAAAGTTGATATGATGGGTGCTCAAATCACTTTTCATGCACACCACAGTGCAAATCTCTTGCTATTGCATGATGGACAAAATTTGCATCGTCAAGCATGCTTATAGAAAGAAAGAGTTACATCATGGGAAGGAGATCAACCGTTATCAAAATGAGACCCCATGATGGCAGCTCCAAAACCCAAGATATTAGGTGTAGTCACTTTAGAAGATATTTCAAGATACAGAATTTCACCCATGGCCTAATTAGCATGGTTCTGTAGTGATTTTGATAGTCTCCCTTGAGAGCGACTTTGTTTGGGATGGATCTTTATTAGTATTACACCTAGGAAAGGACAGGAACTCCCTCTCTTTCCCCCCCCCCTCTCTCTCTCTCTCTCTCTCTCTCTCTCTCTCTCTCTCTGGGTTAATGGGGCCTTGTATTTACCACTTCTCGTATGTTCATCTCTTCCACCCCAAAAAAAAAAGTTGATATGATGGGTGCTCAAATCACTTTTCATACACACCGCAGTGCAAATCTCTTGCTACTGCATAATGGACATAATTTGCATCGTCAAAAATGCTTATAGAAACAAAGAGTCACATCGTGGTAGGAAGGAGATCAACCCTTATTTCGATGAGACCCCATGGGAGCTCCAAAACCCAAGGTATTAGGTGTAGTCACTGTAAAAGATATTTCAAGATATGGAATTTCACCCATGCCCGGTTGTGTAGTGATTTTGATAGGGTTGGATTGTAAATATGAAGCTCACCCTTGAGCGACTTTGTTTGGGATTACACCCATCCTTCCCATAGCTAGGAGTCTTTCACCCCCTCTCTCTCTCTCTCTCCCTCTCTCTCGGTTTATGGGGCCTTGTATATGGCCCCGACCCTTGGACCTTCATAGGACGTCCCCTAGTCGGCGAGGCCCCATATAGTTGTGGGTCGCCCGACCCATCAGGTATATATACCCGCCCAGCGCGCCTCCTTTTTAGACGTTCTGGACACCTGCAGCATCATGTCTATGATGTGGCGTGTGATGATGATGATGGCGATGATCAGCCTGCCGCTGATGACGCTTTTTCCACGAGCAACAGTAGGGATCATCAATCGCTGCTGCTGCTTGGTCGTTTTATTTTTTATTTTTTTCTGTTTTAACTAGCCAGCTGACGGAATGCGCTGCAGCACGCAGAATTGTGCGCACAGAACTTTGCGCACTCGTGCACCAATCTGCGGCTGGAGATCATTGACAATAACCAGTGGGTGGCCATGGACGCCACGTGCGGCACTGGCGATGGTGGGCAGCTGCAGGCCACGTGGATCCGCCTGGACAGGCGGGTGTGCAACTCGGACGGGACGCTGGAGTGCGTGGTGTGCAAGGGCCCCACTTTGTTCGGCCGCACTCACGACTGCAACTTCTCCCGCACGTGCAAGTCCATCACGCTCTCGCAGAGCGGCACTCTCGAGGCCGACTGCTACACCGGCTCAGCCTACGTCCACTCCTCCCTCGACCTCAACGGCTGCATGGGCAACGACCACGGCAACCTGGTGTGGAGCGAGTGCCTTCGCGAGCGCCACGACAACCCCTTTAACCCCTTTAATGTTTGATGCTAGCAACCCATCAAACATTTACAAATTTTTTTTGTGCCCCCTTTAATAACTCTCTCTCTCTCTCTCTCCCCTTTCCTCTCTAACTCTCTCTCTCCACTTAACTATAAATTTTGCTTTCTAGTTTTTTTTTTCTCTATATATCAAATGTTCTTTAATACGTGGATAGTAGACTTGAATATATTTATATTTTGCTAGATAGTATAAATGATCGAAGTTGTCTCTAGTTTTTTTACAATATCATATGTTCTTTAATATGTCCATAGTGATCTATTTTGTCTCATGGGAATTTATATTTTGCTTTAGCATCAATGGATCGAAGTTGGATATGTTGTCTACTATTTATTTGATTTAGAGCAGTTGCTCGATTCACATGCAAAGACTATGGTTGCCAGGATGTCCGGACACCCATTAGTTAATCTAAACTCTACGTGTCAAGCCCCTAGACAGATAAATTAGCAATCTAAACTTCTACTTGTCAAGTCACTACGAATCATCAAAAGGAAAAAAACTAGAGAGAGATCCAGTTCTCCCCTTTTGCATCATGAAGAAGCTTTGCACCATCCTAGTTTATGAACTTGCCCCATGCTGAGATAATATAATGTATAATGATGCTTGAGCTCGCCCAATGTTATTTATCCGTTACTTGATATCGTCGTGGGGTTCGTCCCTTGTATACTTTGTGGGCTCGATGGAGTCTACAAGGGAACCCAAAGAGTCTACAATACCTATCACATGTGTAATGAGCGAGTTTGGCACCATGGTGTGAATCGTGATGTTTTTGAAATCAGCACCCCCATTGAACAACAAGTATTGATGAGCTCATGATGACCTCCCCCTGGAAACTTGACCGGATGATGGGCATGGTGATCTCCCGCATTCCACCTACACTTTCGAAGTCACGAGAACAGATGATGATGCTAACAAAGTGGGATATTCACTATACACCTCATCAATCCGGCCTTGAGTAGGTTCATCCAGTTGCTCGGACATGATGATTTGGTCTGCATGCTTTTTCTTGAATGTTTTGCTTGGATATCCACCCATTAATTAATCGAAACTCAACATGTCAAGCTACCCCTAGATACATAAATTAGAAATCTAAACTACTAGATTGAATTCCTACAAATCATGAAAAGGAGGAAAACAAGAGAGAGAGAGAGAGAGAGAGAGAGCTTTGCACAAGCCTAGTATATGTAGGTATTCCAAGCTAAGATAATATGATGTATAGTAATGCTCAAGCTCATCCCTTACTTGATACTGTCGTTGGGTGCATCCCTTGGATACCTCCACGGCTCGATGGGGTCTTAGAGGGAACCCAAAGAGTCTCCAATGCCTATCACACAAGCCCTGAGTGAGTTTGGCCCCATGTTGTGAATAGTGATGATTTTGAAGTCGGCAACTCCATTGAACAAGTACTAATGAATGTTGTTGAGATCATGATGACCTAAAAGAAAAAAGAAATAATGAGAAAAGTCTAGGTGAGGTTTTAGGTCATTCACAAGGGACGGTGCGATTAATTTTGAGAAGATTATAGTGAGATGAGGATCTCGAGCCAGGGTTTTCCTGGGGAGAAGATGTAGGGTGATATTGAGGGGATTGAGGGTCTAGCATGGTCAGGGGTGGGTCCGTGGTGGGGGCCAGATGTGCCCGTGGAAGAGAATATGAAAAGGGTGGCCAAATAGGTGGATGAAAAAGGAGAGTGAAGAAGTCCTTTGTAGAGACTACCACAATGCTGGACAACAAAGTAAGGCTATGCAAAAATGAAAGTCAGTCTTGTCTTCTCAATACGTGTAAGACGAGGGTGTGGTGAGTGACCGTACCTCATGATGTGTTACCAGAAAGCATCGGTCAAATTAATAGGATTCAATAATTGGTAAAAAGTCATGCACTCATGTATATAGTAGAGATGCATATTAGAGATGCTTTGTGAGCAAGGATGCACATTGGTTGGTTTAAGTGGAATGCCTCAACTTCAGAGGATGCATTGTGATCTTCTTCTTGGAAATAGATTGGTTTGTGAAGAGAGAGCATTTGATATGCTTAAGAAATTTAAGATGTCCCATGAAATGAGTCAACATTAAACCATTTCTAACATGGTGCTTTTGATACAAGATTACAAGCAACAACCATGGATGCAAGTGGGGCCTTCTTTATTAATAGGCCAGTTGGCAATGTACATAACACATTTGGTCCACTACTATGAGAGGCATTAAAAATGTTTGATCTTCAAGGGGCTCATCCTCCCTTGGGTATCTTATTTTAAGTCTCTTAATCATTTCTCAATCGATAGCCGAATTCCCCTTCTATTCTCTTGCATCCAACCAATGTGGTAATATACAACTCGTACAATTCTCGCCTCATTTTAGCTTGTACAATGCCTTCCCTCCTTGATGGAAGATTCTTGCTGCAACTTGCATCAAGGTCATTAACTGGATAGGGTCCAAGATTACACATCCAAATTGACTAACCATAGAATCAAACATCACGTAACTACTCATTAATTTTGGACACTCATCAAAAAGTTATGTGAACATGTTTTCTTTTGTCTTAGTTTCGGGTTCCATAAATATCTTTGAATTAAGGTTGTAGAAGACGCATTCATCCCCCACATTTTTATGCGATCGCATGGGATGAGAGGTGGGGAATCCTTAGACCTCAGGTTGGCCTATTCATGTAGGTGTCATGACCTTGCATTCACCATGTCCTTGTGCTCTCTCTTCGTTAATTCCAATATGGTATCAGAGTTGTGGTGTTGTTGCTTGTCGTGGTTGTTGATGAGTCTCATTGAACCCTCATAAAAAAGGCATTGCCTCTGCTGCTATTTGTGTATCACCATGAGTGGTAAGCCGGACATGTGGATAGTGTGTTGGGCATAAACAATGGTTTGGGTGGGCTAGTTAGGTAGCATGCCACGTTTCATTTTGCTGGGCTCGGCAAGTCACCTCTGAGTCATATTTGGGTGAGTGTCACAACATTTCGCCAACAAGAGGGGGTGTTGGAATAGGAATCATCATTCATGTGGACATGTGGAGATAATAATCTCGTATGCAATACTAAGGGTGGAAATGTAACGGTATATAAAGATTAATGTTGTAGATGTGTTCTTCCTCACTCTTTGAAAATATTAGAATGTCATTAAAGAACACACCACTGACCTTTCATGCGAGGTCTAAATTTAAGGTCCATGATCTTATTAAATGTGGCAGGTGTAGTTGAGAGACCAAATTGCATGATGAGAAACTCATACAATCCAAAAAATTTCTGAAAAGAAATTTTGTGTACATCCTTGTTGGGATATGGTGATAACAACTCTTGAGGTCAATTCAACTAAAGCATGTTGCATCTACCAATCTTGGGAATCAGAAACAATTCTTGATGGTTACCTTTTTTAATTTTCTATAGTCAACACACATTCTCCAAGTACCATTCTTTTTCTAGACAACTAACATAGGAGATTAGTTTGACAAAGAATTGGGCTTAAACAACCCTTTTTCTAACAGATCATTTACTTATGTCATGATCTCTTCTTACTCTTCTTACTAAGCTACACTTACTTTGTATGGTGGTCGATTATTAGGAGGTGAACTCCTAGGTATAATATCTATACTATGACCTATATGCATTTGGGGAGCTAAGGGACTTGTTAGTGAGTGTGCAAAAAATCTTGATAATATGCTAAGGAAACCAATTCTATCATTATCTAGTATGGATACATTTTCTTCATGATTTTTAACAAAAAGAAAGTAATAAGAAATGGATCTCTTTATTTCTTTGTTGCCAAAAATAATATTATCTACAAGCACCTTGTGTGCATGCATGAGTACATATATCTCTATCCTTATGTACAAAGCTGAGTTTCTTGTTTATATAGTCAATCTGAGGGTTATGGTGATATCTTCAAGGCATGCCAATAATCACATCAAAAAATGAGACCGTGCCTACTAAGAAATCCTTATGATCAACATAATCCCCAATCTGGATAGCAAAGCTTTTCAATGATAGGAGGCACATGTGTTTTAAGTACCTAGAAAGCAACTTCATGTATCAATAGAGTAATACTCTATTCGCAATGTATTCAACATAAAGGATATGAAATTATTTATAGATGCATCATTAAAAAGGACTAGTGCATCGTGATTATTAACCTCTCCACATGTTTTAAGCAACTCTTTGTTTTTTTTATCTTCCCTTATGTTTCCATGTACATTGGAATAGCATTTGCAGTCACCTTTTGTGCTTCTAGAGGGAATCCTCTTTTTGAAACAGTGGGGGTAATCCTTCTTCATGTGTCTTTTCTGGCCACATTGGAAACTTTTTTGGTGATTTTTGTACTCTTTATTAATAGGTGGGACATTATTCTCAAGCGGCTATCTTTTTTGAGACATATCTAGGCCATAAATCCTTTATAACTTTATCCTTTCTCTACAATTCTTGTTATATCCAACCATGGACGGGTCGATTTCCTCTTTATTTTTCCCTATATTATTGGCCACATTATTTCTTAAGAGAGGTCCCTTCCTCATGTAACTCCTGTGATGACAGTGATGGTTAAGTGCATCATGTGCCTAAAGTACTAATAGGATATAGGGTAAGGCTCTTTTGAATGACAAGATGTAAACCAGACTCAAATTTTCAAATTTTCTCCTCTTTCGTATCTTCTTCTCTTCTATAATATTAAAGGTGGGAGTAACTTTAAGCCATTACCAAAGTGAATTTGCCCACATATGCATTAACAGATTCATGTTCCAATCGGGCAAGCAAGTCTCATTCTTTATGACTTCCTTCTCGAAATTAAGAGGTAAAGGCTACTTATAAAAGTGAGTTTTGAAATAAGTACATGTTTTGGCAGTAGTGCCATACATCAATTTATCCATCCACCAATCACATGTAATGTCTTTGAGATGCATACCCACATGGCGAAGCATAGACTTCTCTATAAATTCACCATCAAGCTACTTATAAAAGTGAGTTTTGAAATAAGTTCATGTTTTGGCAGTAGTGCCATACATCAATTTATCTATCCACCAATCACATGTAATGTCTTTGAGATGCATACCCACATGGCGAAGCATAGACTTCTCTATAAATTCATAATCAGTAAAAGCAACCTCAAACTGCCAAACAAATGCAAATGCCTTACTAATGTATCTCTTGCCATTGTAGGTGTCACATTTCACATCCTATCACTTGCCTTGAAAGTATGATGCCTTTTATATAAAATAAGTGAAACAAAAGGTTCTTTACAAGGAGATCTCTATTTTCTCTTCCGCATGTTGAGAATGGCTCTCTATATGAGAGCCTCAATCCTAATGCATGTGTGAAGTAACTTGTTGAGATTCTCCATGATGGGAGATGACTCTAGATTCCTTGTGCATCACACTCTTGTTATCATAGTTTTCAGCACCTCTCACACATGCAAATAAGAGCATGGAAGAACATTGGGATCAACATGTCTCATCTAGGAAGCAATAAACCTGATATTTTTTTTATCTTGGAAACTCTGAGGCCACATTTTAGCTTGTACCATGCTCAAGAGGCCTCATTTTAGCTTGTACAATGCCTTCCCTCCTTGATGGAAGATTCTTGCTGCAACTTGCATCAAGGTCATTAACTGGATAGGGTCCAAGATTACACATCCAAATTGACTAACCATAGAATCAAACATCACGTAACTACTCATTAATTTTGGACACTCATCAAAAAGTTATGTGAACATGTTTTCTTTTGTCTTAGTTTCGGGTTCCATAAATATCTTTGAATTAAGGTTGTAGAAGACGCATTCATCCCCCACATTTTTATGCGATCGCATGGGATGAGAGGTGGGGAATCCTTAGACCTCAGGTTGGCCTATTCATGTAGGTGTCATGACCTTGCATTCACCATGTCCTTGTGCTCTCTCTTCGTTAATTCCAATATGGTATCAGAGTTGTGGTGTTGTTGCTTGTCGTGGTTGTTGATGAGTCTCATTGAACCCTCATAAAAAAGGCATTGCCTCTGCTGCTATTTGTGTATCACCATGAGTGGTAAGCCGGACATGTGGATAGTGTGTTGGGCATAAACAATGGTTTGGGTGGGCTAGTTAGGTAGCATGCCACGTTTCATTTTGCTGGGCTCGGCAAGTCACCTCTGAGTCATATTTGGGTGAGTGTCACAACATTTCGCCAACAAGAGGGGGTGTTGGAATAGGAATCATCATTCATGTGGACATGTGGAGATAATAATCTCGTATGCAATACTAAGGGTGGAAATGTAACGGTATATAAAGATTAATGTTGTAGATGTGTTCTTCCTCACTCTTTGAAAATATTAGAATATGTCATTAAAGAACACACCACTGACCTTTCATGCGAGGTCTAAATTTAAGGTCCATGATCTTATTAAATGTGGCAGGTGTATTTGAGAGACCAAATTGCATGATGAGAAACTCATACAATCCAAAAAAATTCTGAAAAGAAATTTTGTGTACATCCTTGTCGGGATATGGTGATAACAACTCTTGAGGTCAATTCAACTAAAGCATGTTGCATCTACCAATCTTGGGAATCAGAAACAATTCTTGATGGTTACCTTGTTTAATTTTCTATAGTCAACACACATTCTCCAAGTACCATTCTTTTTCTAGACAATTAACATAGGAGAACAGTATGACAAAGAACTGGGCTTGAACAAACCTTTTTCTAACAGATCATTTATTTATGTCATGATCTCTTCTTACTAAGCTACACTTACGTTGTATGGTGGTAGATTATTAGGAGGTGAACTCCTAGGTATAATATCTATATGATGACCTTTAGGCATTTGAGGAGCTAAGTGACTTGTTAATGAGTGTGCAAAAAAATCTTGATAATATGCTAAGGAAACCAATTCTATCATTATCTAGTATGGATACATTTTCTTCATGATTTTGAACAAAAAGAAAGCAATAGGAAATGGATCTCTTTATTTCTTTGTTGCCAAAAACAATATTATCTCTACAAGAGGTATAGGAGCACCATTTGTGCATGCATGAGTACATATATCTCTATCCTTATGTACAAAGCTGAGTTTCTTGTTTACATAGTCAATCTGAGGGTTATGGTGATATCTTCAAGGCATGCCAAGAATCACATCAAAAAATGAGACGGTGCCTACTAAGAAATCCTTATGATCAACATAATCCCCAATCTGGATAGTAAAGCTTTTCAATGATAGGAGGCACATGTGCTTTAAGCACCTAGAAAGCAACTTCATGTATCAATAGAGTAATACTCTATTCCCAATGTATTCAACATAAAGGATATGAAATTATTTATAGATGCATCATTAAAAAGGACTAGTGCATCGTGATTATTAACCTCTCCACATGTTTTAAGCAACTCTTTGCTCTTTTGATCTTCCCTTATGTTTCCATGTACATTGGAATAGCATTTGCAGTCACCTTTTGTGCTTCTAGAGGGAATCCTCTTTTTGAAATAGTGGGGGTAATCCTTCTTCATGTGTCTTTTTTGGCCACATTGGAAACTTTTTTAGTGATTTTTGTACTCTTAATAGGTGGGACATTATTCTTAAGCGGCTATCTTTTTTGAGACATATCTAGGCCATAAATCCTTTATAACTTTATCCTTTCTCTACAATTCTTGTTATATCCAACCGTGGATGGGTCTTGATTTTCTCTTTATTTTTTCCTATATTATTGGCCACATTCCTTTTTAAGAGAGGTCCCTTCCTCATGTAACTCCTGTGACAGTGATGGTTAAGTGCATCATGTGCCTAAGAGTACTATATTAGGATACAGGGTAAGGCTCTTTTGAATGACAAGATGTAAACTAGACTCAAATTTTCATATTTTCACCTCTTTCTATCTTCTTCTCTTCTATAATATTAAAGGTGGGAGTAACTTTAAGCCATTACCAAAGTGAATTTGCCCACATGTGCATTAACAGATTCATGTTCCAACAATCAGACAAGCAAGTCTCATTCTTTATGACTTCCTTCTTGAACTTAAGAGGTAAAAGCTACTTATAAAAGTGAGTTTTGAAATAAGTACATGTTTTGGCAGTAGTGCCATACATCAATTCATCCATCCACCAATCACATGTAATGTCTTTGAGATGCATACCCACATGGCGAAGCATAGACTTCTCTATAAATTCCCCATCAAGCTACTTATAAAAGTGAGTTTTGAAATAAGTTCATGTTTTGGCAGTAGTGCCATACATCAATTTATCTATCCACCAATCACATGTAATGTCTTTGAGATGCATACCCACATGGCGAAGCATAGACTTCTCTATAAATTCCCCATCAAGCTACTTATAAAAGTGAGTTTCTAAATAAGTTCATGTTTTGGCAGTAGTGCCATACATCAATTTATCTATCCACCAATCACATGTAATGTCTTTGAGATGCATACCCACATGGCGAAGCATAGACTTCTCTATAAATTCATAATCAGTAAAAGCAACCTCAAACTGCCAAACAAATGCAAATGCCTTACTAATGTCTCTCTTGCCATTGTAGGTGTCACATTTCACATCCTATCACTTGCCTTGAAAGTATGATGCCTTTTATATAAAATAAGTGAAACAAAAGGTTCTTTACAAGGAGATCTCTATTTTCTCTTCCGCATGTTGAGAATGGCTCTCTATATGAGAGCCTCAATCCTAATGCATGTGTGAAGTAACTTGTTGAGATTCTCCATGATGGGAGATGAGTCTAGATTCCTCGTGCATCACACTCTTGTTATCATTGTTTTGAGCACCTCACACATGCAAATAAGAGCATGGAAGAACATTGGGATCAACATGTCTCATCTACGAAGCAATAAACGTGATATTATTTTTATCTTGGAAACTCTTTTGTTAATCCTCTAAGGTCAATTAAGCCATTGGTAGGTTCAAATCAGCCTTAACTTGAACAAGCTCACAATGGAGCTTCTCAATCTCTGCATCACTTCTAGAGACATGAACATTAGCTGTGCCTTTTCTAGAAACAGAGGCATGCAAGTGTTCACTAATTATTTCTACCATGCAAGTGTTTACTAATCCTTTTTGCCATGGTAAATGACCAACAAATACAGTGCAAGCTTCTTGGTGTCCAATTGTCATCCTTCTCTTTGGAAGAGTAAGGAAACACGATTCTAATACTTCTATAGCAAATCGGAAGCATAAACCAAGAGTATTTGCACTTCAATACTATAATTCACCATTGAATTGAGACTAAGTATCAAAGCATAATTTCACAAATATACATTAGAATATTTGCTTCATTACATTATGACACATTTGTACAACATTAGGGACCATAAGATGGGCTACTAGATTGAATTCCTACAACTCGGGAAGCGCCCATGGTTTTCTATCAGCTCACATGGTAAAACAGTTAGGAATAATTGAATTTTATAAAAAAGAAGCTTATTGTAGAGATTGCTTTGGCAAAGCAACATACATATTAAGAGTATGTCAAGAATATGTCTTTGATTTCCATGTGTTGCCTTTGGTAAGGTATGATGCCGTCTTATGGATGGATTGGTTAGTGCCAAGAAAGGCTAGAATATTATGCCATGATTGGAGATGACGATAAAGAAAAGGTTGTCAGGTATATGCCGTGAAATCGCTCACATAAAGTTTTAAAGAATAGAAAAAGGGTGATGAACATCCTTTACTTCAGGAATTTCAAAATTTGTTTCTTGATGATTTGACTGAATTGCCTCCACATAGATTTGTAGATCACGAAATAGAGATTATACCTAATGTAGTACTTGTATGTACAGCTCCTTATTGTTTATCTATGGAGAAAAGTATAAAGCTGAAAATGCAATTGCAGAAATTTCTTGAGCAGGGATTTATTAGGCCCAGTGTGTCACCATGGGATGCTCATGTTCTCTCCATAAAGAAGAAGGATGAGACTATGCGACTGTGTGTTGATTACAGGGGGCTCAGTAAGTTTATGATCAAGAATAAGTTCCCATTACCAAGAATGGGGGAGATTTTTGATCGGCTTGCAGGAAGTTGCATATTTTCTTAAATTGATTTGTGATATAGTTATCATCAGATTCGCATCAAAGACAATGATATAGCAAAGACTGCATTTAGAATGCATTTTGGGCATTATGAATTTGTTGTGATGCCATTTGGATTAATGAAGGCTTTTGATAATTTTTAGTGTGATGAATCGCATGTTTCAGGAGAACTTGGATGACTTTGTGGTGGTGTTTCTGGATGACATATTGGTGTTTTCCAAAAGTTAAGAAGAGCATGAAGAACAGCTGCAAAAAGTGTTTCACATATTGTTAGAGCATAAGTTGTATGCAAAGAGGTCCACATGTGAATTATTTGAAGACAGGGTGGAGTAATTGGGACACATTATATCTAAAGAAGTTATTTCTATGGATCCCAGGAAGATTGCATGCATTGTGGAATGGCCAACTCCCATTTCTATTAGAGAAGCTCGTTGATTTCTAGGACTTGTAGTTTTTTATCGAATCTTCATTTTTTAATTTTGTGACAAAGCAAGTCCTATGATGGACCTTTGAGGAAGGGTAGAATATTCATATCGACTGTACAATGTGAGCATAGTTTTTAGATTTTGAAGCATGCATTGACTACAGCCTCTATGCGTAAATTTGTTGCGCTTAAATTTCTTTGGATGAAGGTTGTAGAAGAGACATTCATCCCCCAAATTTTTATGTGGTCGCATGGGATGAGAGGTGGGGAATCCTTAGGCCTCAAGTTGGCCCATTTATGTAGGCATCACAACCTTGCACACACCATGTCCTTGTGCTCTGGCTTTGTCACTTCTAATATGGTATCAGAGCTCTAGTGTTGTTGCTTGTCATGGTTGTTGATGAGTCTCATTGAACCCTCATAATAAAGAAGGTGTTATCTGCTCTGTTTGTGTAGCACCCCATGAGTGGTAAGACGGACATGTGGCTGATGTGTTGGGGAAAAATAATGGTTTGGGTGGGCTAGTTAGGTAGCATGCTATGCATGACTACTGGGCTTGGCAAGTCACCTCTGAGTCATATTTGGGTGAGTGTCACAAAATTTTCACCGAGAGGGGTGTTGGAATAGGAATCATCATTCATGCAGTCATGCTATGAATGATGATTCTATGCATGCTATGCATGACTACTGGGCTTGGCAAGTCACCTCTGAGTCGTATTTGGGTGAGTGTCACAAAATTTCACCGAGAGGGGTGTTGGAATAGGAATCATCATTCATGCAGCCATGTGGAGATAATAATCCCATATGCAATACTAAGGGTGGAAATGTAAGGGTTTATAAGGATTAAGGTTGTAGATGTGTTCTTTCTCAGTCTATGAAAATATTAGAATGTTAGTAAAAAACACACCACAGTGACCTTCCGTGCGAGGTGTGAATATACGGTCCATCATCTTATTAAATATGGTAGGTGTATTCGGGAAACCAAATCGCATGATGAGAAACTCATTCAATCCAAAAAATTTCTGAAAAGCAGTTCTGTGTACATCCTTGGCGGGATATGATGATAACCACTCTTGAAGTCAATTCAACTTAAGCATTTTGCATCTACCAATCTTGGGAATCAGAAAAAATTGTTGATGGTCACCTTGTTTAATTTTCTATAGTCAACACACATTCTCCAACTACCATCCTTTTGTAGACAAATAAGATAGGAGAACAGTATGGCAAAGAACTGGGTTTAAACAACCCTTCTTCTAAGAGATCATTTACTTATGTCATGATCTGTTCTTACTAAGCTACAATTATTCTATATGATGATTGATTATTAGGAGGTGAACTCCTAGGTATAATATCTATACGATGATCTTTAGGCATTTGGGGAGATAAGTGACTTGGTAGAGAGTGTGCAAAACAATCTGGATAATATGCTAAGGAAACCAATTCTATCATTATCTAGTATGGATACATTTTCTTCATGATTTTTAACAAAAAAAAAGTAATAAGAAATGGATCTTTTTATTTCTTTGTTGCCACAAAAATAATATTATATATAAGGGATATAGGAGCACCATGTGTGCATGCATGAATACATCTATCTCTATCCTTATGTACAAAGCTGAGTTTCTTATTTACATAGTCAATCTGAGGGTTATGGTGATATCTCCATGGATTGCCAAGAATCACATCGAAAAATGAGACCGTGCCTACTAAAAAATTCTCATGGTCAACATAATCCCCAATCTAGATGAAAAGCTTTTCAATGTTAGGAGACACATGTGCTTTAAGTACCTGGAAAGAGACTTCATGTATCAGTAGAGTAATACTCTATTCTCAATGTATTCAACATAAAGGATATGAAATTATTTATAGATGCATCATCAAAAAGGACTAGTGCATCATGATATTAACTTCTCCCCATGTTTTGAGCAACTCTTTGCTGTTTTGATCTTCCCTTGTGTTTCCATGTACATTGGGAATAGCATTTTTAGTTGGCTTTTATGCTTCTAGGTTATCCTCTTTTTGCAACAATGGATAATTCTTCTTCATGTGTCTTTTTCTAGCTACATTGGAAACATTTTTAGTGCTTTTTGTACTCTTTAATAGGTGGGACATTATTCTTACTCCGGCCTTCCTTTTTGAGCCATATATAGGCCAAAAATCCTTTCTAATTTTATCCTTTGTCTACGATTCTTGTTATCAAGCCTTGGATGGGTCTTGATTTTCTCTTTATTTTTCCCTATATTATTGACCAGAGTCTTTTTTAAGAGGGGTCCCTTTCTCATGTAACTCCTTTTGACAGTGAAGGTTGAGTGCATCATGTGCCTAAGAGTACTATTCATATAGAGGGTAAGGATCTTTTGAATGACAAGATGTAAACGAGACTCAAATTTTGACAGTGAAGGTTGAGTGCATCATGTGACTAGGAGTACTATTCGTATAGAGGGTAAGGATCTTTTGAATGACAAGATGTAAACGAGACTCAAATTTTGATATCTTCTCCTCTTTTTATCTTCTTCTCTTCTATAATATTAAAGGTGGGAGTAACTTTAAGCCATTACCAAAGTGAATTTGCCAACATATGCATTAACAATTTCATGTTCCAATCGGACAAGCAAGTCTCATTCTTTATGACTTCCTTCTCGAGCTTAAGAGGTAAAAGCTACTTATAAAAGTGAGTTTTGAGATAAGTCCATGTTTTGGCAGCAGTGCCATCCATAAATTTATCCATCCAGCAATCACATCCAGTGTCTTTGAGATGCATGTCCACATGACAAAGCATAGACTTCTCTATAAAGTCACCATCAGTAAAAGCAACCTCAAAGTGTCAAATAAATGCAAGCCTTGGCTGCTCCTTCTCCTCTTTCACTAATCCTCTCCATAAGCTTATTAATCCTTTGTTTTACTTTTTTAATGATTTTTTGTAGGTTTTGCAAGCTCATTAATCCTTTGTTTTATGTTATTGTTGTTGTTTTGTAGGTTTTGAAAGCTCATTAATCCTTTGTTTTATGTTATTATTGTTGTTTTGTAGGTTTATGTAAGCTCAATAATCCTCTCCATAAGCTACTAATGACACCGCAATCTTGTGCATTCCTCTTTTCATCAATTCTTTGTGTTTGAAAATGCTTGCCTTCACACCATACATTAGGGGAAGGTTGAGGTCTATAGGGGCCCTTTAAGATGCCATGTGATTAAAAGGTTATTAAGAAAAAGGTCCAATCATGTGATGCCATGTATACAAAAATGTTGGGTGATTAAAGGTGGTCAAAATATTCTCTAGAAGATGCCTTTTTGTACTTTTCATTCCCAAAAAGTGGAGGGAAAAGTTTTTGAAATTTTGGACATCCATAACTTCTACATATGAGCTCAAAATTTGTCGGAGATTAGAATTCCAGAATCTACTTGCTGAGCTCTTTCCATAGATATGTCACATGATATGGTTTTGCCCACTTAATTTAAAATTCAATTTTGGCGGAAAAATTTGAAATTCAAACTTCTAGCCATTTGAAGAATAAGAAGGTATCTAAAGTCAAAGAAACTTAACATTTTAACAAAAAGTCATTAAAATCATAATATGACAGCTTAAAGGGCCCCTATAGACCTCAACCTTCCCCTAATGTAGCATTGAACATAGTGCACTGGACCAAAATAGAAGCAATATTTGTGTAAGCAATGTGAATAAATATTAAAAGCAAATCACTTACAACTAATGCAAAACATTAGTTCTATGTACCTTTAACATGCATCCTCGTGCATACTCCCATTCTTCCGCCGTGATATGTAGCCCCTCGTCGCTCTCTGCTCTCTCCGTTTCCTCATGCAACCAATCAATATGGATATCATTCGGAAGTGTTGCTAGATGCTTAGGGTACGCCTTAAGAGAGCCATGTTGCCTCCGAAAGAGAGCTCTTTTTGCTTGCCTTTTTGTCTTTGCATCCTCATATCTTGTAACCCATCTGCTCATCACATCACTATTAAGGATGCAAGTGAAATTGAGATCATCAATCAATGTTCTGTCAATTACTTTACTCTGTCCTTTTCCTTGAGGCACAATACAGGTCATCCTCAAGTCCTCTTCATTGCTCCATAGTCGTGGCAAAGAGCTGTCCACCTGACCAAGAAATTTTGAAATATATACAAGAGACTCTTGTATCAACCAACCCTCAGCCATGCTTCCTTCGACCCTTGCACTTTGCCTCACAAAGTTTTTTAAGGTCTTCCCATGAAGCGCTCTAGGAAGAACATCCAACGTGCATGCACAGTGCCACATAAAGCAATTTCGTCCACTAAATGCACAATGAGATGTAGTTGACTTGTGAGAATGGATCGTGGAAAAGTCTCCTCTACCAAACAAACCACCTCCACTGCCATAACACGCGCATCATCCAACCTGGCTGGATCAAATTGCTTTGGAACTAACATATCTGAAAAATAAATGAATAGTACGTTATACCTCATGCACGTTCATTTTGCAAGGTATAATGAAGGGTGATCTGACATGGGTTTTACATACCTCACAAGCTCGCCCATCTTATAAATACATTTTTTCAAACTCTTATTTGCACAATGGTCAATGCTAGTAGATAGTATGAACTGCGCACATAAGAGCACATGTATATATGGTTTATGGCATTACAAAATTTAATTTCAATGTACAAGACTTGGAAAACACTTACTTGGAGCATCTTGTGCCAATCGTGGGACTTCAACCCATATAGTTGCTCAACGTCTCTTTTCTTAGTGGTTGTAAAGGCTCCCTTCAATGATCTCATGCATCCAGTGGGAGTACGCAAAGTGGTGATGGCCTGCTTTACCTGCTTCCCCTCTTTCTTTGATATAATCCATGGTGCAAGCGAAAGACGAATGTGCCCACCCTCCTCTCGTGTGGCCAAGCTTGACGCATACGTCCTGCGCGGCGACCGGCAAGTCCTCCCGTACGCTAACATTGTCTCGTTTACCAATAACATGTTCCCAAATACCAGATCCCACATTCTTGAAGATGTGCATGGGATCAAAAAGATGGTTGATCTTAAGATGGGTCCAATATGGTAGCCGAAAAAAAATGGAGTACCTACACAAGGGATTGCTCTATGTGATCTTTAATCCAATTAGAGACTACACAAAACAAGATTGAAAAACATTACTATACCTATTCATGCCATCTGGAGGAAGAATATTTGTAGACTCCCAAATACGCTTCCAATCTTTTGCACGAAGTGTTTGTGGAGGAATGTTACTCTTACTAGCAACATATTTAGAATGATTTGACGGGAGAAATCGATGATGATTATCGAATATGGTCTTACACAAACCATCAGCATACTCATGTAGTACTAACGAAGGGCCACAAACAGGACATGCATGTTTACCCGATGTTTTCAAACATGTTAAAATATAAATAAAAGTTAGAATAATAAAGTCAATAGTTATGTCACATAGCGCCTCGCTATCTCTTGAGGTGGGTAGCCTATTTCCCTTTGGAAGCATGTTTGATAATAGCCTACATCCAATATCATCAATTATTCCTAAACCCTAAACCACTAATTCAAATTTGCAAGTTAGAATGCTTACTTCAATAATGCGTCAAGACTTGCATTGCTTCATCCATAAACTGTTTGTATATTGAGTAATTCAAGTGAAGCACGTAAAATAGAGAATGTGCACCCTTCAAAAACCGGTGTCGATGAAGCCTTGTAAAGATGCTCTTGTTCCATATCATCGTCGTCCATACCTTTGGGATCATCCCTAAAAAGATACCGCACCATATTATCAAACACTTCCTCTTCCACAACTTCGTGGGTGCAGGGCTATTGTCATCCCTTTCCCACTCATCTCTGACAATAGATCCCGAAGCTCCAGCATCATCTCATCGACGCTTTGCGTGCTCTCACCGCGCGTAGGGCACCATGTTAGGGTGTGGTATTGCATCCTGCTTCAATTAGAGCATATATATTACAACTCCATTAATTTAATTTGGATACCGTGAGTCATTTGAATACTATCAATTTACATCTACTCACCTCTAAACCTGTTTGATTCCATTCTCCATACATGGAGATGTGATTCAAGGTAATTCGACGTGCTCGTACAATGCGTCCTTGACATCGATTACACATACACTTGATCCTTTGTCCCAACCACACATCGCGATTATGATGACGCATTGTCTCATCCTCACCAGAACTGCTTGAGGAGGTTGATGACATCCTATGTACAAAAGAGTAAACACAAAATCATAATCAGTTTTCAATTAAACTATAAAAAACGCGTGTATAAACGCAACTATATCCTCAAAATCGCATGTATCAACGCGGCTACATCCTAAAAATCGTGTATATCAATGCGGCTATATCCTCTTCTTCGCGTGTATAAACGCGACTAAATTCTAAAAATCACGTGTATAAACGTGGTTACATCCTAAAGATCACGAGTATAAACACGACTGATTTTTTTCTAAACACAAAAATACACGTGACGACCTGTCCATATCTAAAAATAACCCGCCTTCTCCAAATAAACATTTTCAAAGTCAAGATTTGCTCTCCTTCGTCGCCGCCTCTTCCAACAGAGCACTAAACCTAAGTGCAAGGAGCAGACAAGGAGCACACACGGGTGAAGGAAACCAGCCAAAAAGAAGACTCACTTTTTCAGAGGTGAGTCAGTTTGTCCTTTGTCCTGTCTCTTTCCTTCCATTTGTTTATGCTATTGTCTCTTTTCTTTATCCGTTTGTTTCTGTCCTTCTCCTTCTCTGGTTGCCATCTGGTGAACGATTGTGACAGTGGGCGACAGTGAGCTTTTTATAAGGACGATTTGTCGGAGGTCGATCGCTTTCAAAAAAAAAAATTTCGCAGGCCGCGTGTAGGAACACGTGTATGTCTGCGTGTGTGCTGTCTGCACAGACTTTCACGGGCATATACACGCGTTTTTGACGGGTTTATACACGCGACTGTGTTTCACCCATGCTTGCTATATCCAGGTTATTCAGAGAGATGATCCCATCTGCATATGCCTTGCCTCACAAAATCATATGTGCTAGCTTGCATTTGTGCTTTGATGCAATCATGTATATACTTTTATTTTTGCAAATTCTTTATGGATCCAGGTTCTTCATCCGATCCATTTGCGTATAGCAATTGGCTGATGGAGATGCTAAATCATTTTGGGTGCCATCGTGGTCCACCAGTTAAGCTTACAAATGTATGCCCATCCCCCTCCTTCCATGCCTAGTATCTATACCCCACCAATGAGTATCCAGGTCACTCCACTGCCGTCTATGCCTACGAGTCAGACGAGACGGCATGCAACTTCTCCTCTTCCATGCCCACCGAGGAGACATACCCCATCCCAGACACACTCACGCACACCCTCCCAGGCACCGTCCTCACGTCAGGGCTCACAGCCACCATCACGTACTCCCTCAGAGCCACCGTCACGTCAGGGCTCACAGCCACTGTCACGTAGACAATCCCCCAGTCATCGTGACTCCACCCGCAGCAGTAGGAAGAAACGGAATGGAGGATGCGACGGGTGCTTTGGTGTGGGGTAGGTAGTAGAGCACTAGGTAAGAGAGGAGATAGAGGGAGAAGAGTTAGAGAAGACAGTGAGGATGAGGAGGAGATGAGAGAGGTGGAGGGAGTGATCTGCTATGATGTGACGGATAGGGGCGGGATAGTGATGGATGCGAGGGGGAAAGAGGTAATGGAGTACATGCATGGGGTAGTATCAAACTTGTATAGAAATTATTTTATTAGATTTAAAGATCAACAAAGCCGATTAGTTAGGGAGGTAATAGATGCTGTACATAGTCGGTACCCCAATCCCCCACATGCGACATTCTCAAATGTATGGGGAAGGACGCGAATAAGGGAGATCTTAAGTAATAAAAGATCTCACCTTCAGAAACTGGTGTACGATGATGGGCTAAATGTAGCTGCGGGTGGCTATCCTGTCGAGAAACCTGCCACCACTGCGCACAAACGCGAGTGGAAGGAGGCAAAGAAACGAGCAGAGGGTGGCGTGAAGAGCAGGCAGCATGTGGAGGCACAACGGATCCAAATGGAGACCATTGGATCTTCGCATTTTGGATCTGGCAGCGTCGAGTCATGGGAGGCAGAGTTCGTAAGTATCTTGCCACTTTCTTTAATTGTTTACTTAATTCATTGATTTTATGATTGTTTTAATCTTACAAATTGTGTTAATTATGATACAGTGACGGGTTACGAGGAGGAAGCCCACAACCCACGATACTGGGTATGCTCGCCGGCATAGCAAACGTGACACGTGGGCCATCTTGAGAGCCGAGGGACGTATTATAGACGTGCAGTTTGAGATGGCCATGAGACCATACGGTCGACAGGTACTTGAAAACTCTAAACGAATGATTTTGGTTTATTGAATTACATATATATATACATATATACTATATATTACTTGAACAGGCACAAGCTGCTGATGATCCACCCGCCGCCACTGCAGAGGGTAGACGTGAGCACTACTCATCAGACATTCCGACCGATGTGAGCTCATCTGATCATGGAGGGAGCACCGAGTCATCATCTGGGTCTGAGTAGTACTCAGACTTATAGTATCACATTCCATATTGAGGATGTGGTTGTATATATATTTTTGTAACTAAAGCCATGGACTACTTCGACATATGGAATCCCTTGTATATATGTATACACAAAATTTTGATAGTAATATTGAATCGTGAATCGATAGTATTGCATTCATGTTTGTCTTGAATCATGTATTGACAATGTATGCATTCATGTCGTTCTTGTCTTAAATCTTCCTCGTGGATGGTCCAATGCACCCAAAAAAAATCCAGAGAGTGTTATTGGGTGCTCGAATGCTGGAACAGCATTTAGGTACCAAATAGCACTCTCTGGATTTATTTTTTTTGCTCTCTGTTTGCGTGTATAGACGCGTCAACTCTGCAAAAAGTCGCATGTATATATGCGGATAATCTGTGAAATACGCGTGTATAGGCGCATCAAATCTTTAAAAGTCGCGTGTATATACGCGGATAATCTGTGTAATACGCGTGTATAAGCGCAGCTAAACTGACAAAACGCATGTATACACCCTTCTATCAGTGCGTCTAAGTGCAGCTAAACTGACAGAATGCATGTATACGCCCGTGTATCAGTGCGTCTGACTATTCCTATACACGCGCTTTTACACGCATGTCTCTGGCTGCAATGATACACGGGCCCGTTACTTTTTTTCCACAAGTCACTTTTAGTGGCTAGGAGTGCGGGTATGAGCCCGATCCCTTATAGTGAATGCAGGAGATCACCATGCGGTCAAGTTTCCAGGGGGAGGTCATCACGAGCTTATAAATACTTGTTCAATGGGGGTGCTGATTTCAAAAACATCACGATTCACACCATGGTGCCAAACTCGCTCATTGCACATGTGATAGGTATTGTAGACTCTTTTGTTCCCTTGTAGACTCCATCGGGCCCACAAAAGTATACAAGGGACGGACCCCACCACGATGATATCAAGTAACGGATAAACAACATTGGGCGAGCTCGAGCATCATTATACATTATATTATCTTAGCATGGGGCAAGTTCATAAACTAGGATGGTGCAAAGCTTCTTCATGATGCAAAAGGGGAGAAATGGATCTCTCTCTAGTTTCTTTCCTTTTGATGATTCGTATAGTGACTTGACAAGTAGAAGTTTAGATTGTTAATTTATCTATCTAGGGGCTTGACACGTAGAGTTTAGATTAACTAATGGGTGTCCGGACATCCTGGCAACCATAGTCTTTCCATGTGAATCAAGCAACCGCTCTAAATCAAATACATAGTATAACAACACACCAACTTCGATCCATTGATGCTAAAGCAAAATATAAATTCCCATGAGACAAAATAGATGACTATCGACATATTAAAGGTTTGATTGATTGTTTTGGTTTCATATAGTACTATAGATATTATTAGGATGTGTGCCCTCTTAAGATAAGTTTCATGTTGTACTGCACGTAATCGATCTCATTGCTTTGCATAGTTAAATACATGGGAGCTTATAATATTATTAGGATGATTTTCCTCTTCACGTTGTATTGCACGTAGTCGATTTCATTGCTTTGATTAATCAAATACATGGAGGCTTGTAATTTTATTAGGAGGATTTGATCAAGAATCACTTATTGTTTTGTCTCTCCATCAAGATTTGATTTCAGCACAATAAACTTTGCATAATTTATAAAATGCTCTATTCTGCATTGTAAATCTACACCAATCCTTGAAAATCTGTATCAACTACATATAATCTTGAAATCAACACCAAGATTGTGCACACTTTCTTGAAACTGTATCAAATTTATGCACAACAATCTTGATTTCTACATGCACAACAAATTCTACTTTGCATAAACTCTATAATATGAATACTCTGCATAATAATATGAAAATCTACAATATTAATCTACATAGTTTTCTAAAAACTCTGCACAACTTAGATTTTATACATAGCAACCTGTTTCTTGCAATGTTTCTTCCAAGAACTCAAGATTTGGGAATTTAGGATTTGTTCTTGAAGAAATAATAGCTTAAAGGATTAATATTTGAAACTGTAGGCTCTCTAAGCAAGATAATGCAAGAAAATCCTTGAATATTGGTTACTAAAATCTCTCTAAATCATAATTTTAAAAATCAAGAAAATCAAGAAGTTCAAGAAATCAAAATAGTAAAGTGGATTAGGGTTTTGAAAAAAGTGTTGAATACAAATTCAAAAATGATTAACAGAAATTTCATTACTAATCTTGTCAAACAAGAAATTAGCAAATTTAAGAACTGTGCAAAAATCAATTTTGAAAATGATTAACACTTACCATAATTAAGAAAAGTGCATTTTAGAAAACTAAATTAATAATAATCCAAAAATGATTATCATTAATCAAGATCAAGAAAAAGCATTCTAAAAATTAGATTAAGCATAATCCAAAAATGATTCACTAATCACTCCCTAAGCAAGGATCTAAGCCAAGGACTCTGATCTTAGGGATCTAAGCAAGGATCTAAGCCAAGGACTCTGATCTTAGGGATCTAAGCAAAGAGCTCTGATACCAATGCAAGACACTAGGGTTGGCCACTCAAAGCATGGAGTGACAACGTGGGTGTGGGTCACCATCCTAGGGTAATAGCCAAGAAGGCCATGAAAGCTTGCGCATGAGCACCAAGACGACATGAATGTCTATAGAAGAATATCATAAAAAGGGTACAATTTCCATGAGCTCTATGCCTATTATAGCCCAAGGCCCCAAAAAGTACACATGTAAATGTCCCTAAGCCCAAGTGCGGAGGTCTTATTCCCCATGTGCATGTGTACCCAAACCTACTTCATTACATTAGCCATTAAGATTAAGTATCAAAACATAATTTTACAAATATACATTAGAAGATTTTCTTCATTCCATCATGACACATTTGCAAAAACATTAGGGACTATGACTGGCACACCTCATCCCTTCATCATCGTGAGAGCAACATGTGGTCCCATCCCTATGTCAAACTTAGACACTCAACCAGTTTAAATAACCTTGCCATTGGAAAAGGCTCAAGTGACACTTCACACCTATGAACATTCTTGTCAATGGCCTCTTACACTTAACCATAATGACATACATTTCATTTTCCCAAATAACTCTCACAACTCATAAAATTTTCCAATATTTTACGTCCATCGTGTACCTAAAACACATAAAATTGAATGGTAAGGTGAAAGTTTTGATTTTTAAGATCCAATACTCTAGATTTACGACCAATTGTGCAAAATTTGCAAGTCTCAAATTAGAGTTTATATACCCTAATTCTTGAACAATAGCACATGATAGTGTTCCTCTCTATGAGGGTAACACACACAATCAAAAATATGTCAAAGGCTCATAAAAAATAGTCAGTGAGTTGTAAAATAGGCTTCTAGTAGGGAAATCACTCTTGAGCACATCAATGACATGTCTTTGAGAGCTCATCTTGGGCTTTCAACGTCTTAAAGGAATGCATGATGCGGCATGATGCGGTTCATGACCTATTTCGCTCATGCATCCATCATGAGGGCACCATCGACATCCACATTATATGGCAGGGTATGTGGATAAAATGGTGGGATAGGTCTCCTCGAGGGTGGCTCAAACTGAGTGGATGAAGACCCCCCCTAGCATATCTACTACCCCTCCTAGACTCCCTACATCTTCGTGGTGGTGAAGATGGACGTGAGGGAGTAGTGGTGGGTCTACACGATGTTGTTAGTATAGGCTCATCACAGCCATAGCGTGATGACGAGCCTGGACCACTTAGACTTATGCCACTCGGACCTCCTCCTGTCAAAGGAGTGAACTCGCCATATGGGGTAAATTGCCCATATGGAGATGACTGGACATATGGGGTAGATTTCCCATATGGGGTTGACTAGACATATGGGGTAGATTGGCATGATGGTTTGTTAGCCTGCATATAAGACTAAATGAACTAACTTACAAAATGCATAAAAGATAAACTTTTTGTATGTGAAAAGGGATGTAAAAACATATATGTGCATGTGTCAAACAGACTCCAGGCCTATTGCCCATATCGTTGATCAAATAAAATTGAGCACGTGTGCAACATCTGGGTCCTGTCATGGGTCCTATACAAATACCCAACCCAAATATATGCATAAGACTAGTTAATTGCATAAAGCATAAGCCTTATGCATAGATCCTTATGTATAAAGAGAGCATAATCTATATATGGATGATCTATATGCATGCGTGTATAGAGACTATGTATCCTCTATGATGTGAGATAATCCCACTTCACGATTATTAAGACCTCCTTACATTAGCATGCAATGTCTTTTCCCATTGAACTCTAAGATAAGGAGGTCATGCAAGAATTATAATAATGATGTCTATACACACGTGAAGTCTATGAATAGAGAGTATTCCTTATGTGTAGAAAAAGAGAGCATAAGTAATATATGCTATATACATAAGAGAACTCCTATACTTCTCATGTGATATAGAACTTTATTAAGACCTTCTAGAATATCGCTTAGACAAGCAGAGTGGGACAGTGCCACTTTTGGATCGTACCTTTCTGAGGACTTTCCACACGCTCCCCACTATTAAAGCCAAAGGCAACTCCTCTTTTACAACATAAGGATAGTGAATAGATTAAGGGCTACCCCTCCACTATAGCCACCTACTCATGGTGGGTAACCACTCCTAGCTTAACTTAACCAGCATTCTAAATGGCGTACAATAATTCCCCATATCTCTATGCTCTAAGATTAAATAACAAAGCATAGAATAAGTAGACAAAAAGAGCATTATGTACTACAAGAAGCATAAACAAAGCCTCATGCATAGTGTGAAGCTTACCTCTTTTTTGTGAGCTTATGGAGAGGATTAGTGAGCTTGCATAAACCAGAACAACATAAAACAAAGGATTAGTAAGTTTATTGCATAAAACTTACATAGAAAAAGAGGGCTTACCTCTTTTTTTTGAAGCTTATGGAGAGGATTATTGAGCTTACATAAACCTACAAAACAACAACAATAACATAAAACAAAGGATTAATGAGCTTGCAAAACCTACAAAACAACAACAATAAGATAAAACAAAGGATTAATGAGCTTGCAAAACCTACAAAAAATCATTAAAAAAGTAAAACAAAGGATTAATAAGCTTATGGAGAGGATTAGTGAAAGAGGAGAAGGAGCAGCCAAGGCTTGCATTTGTTTGACACTTTGAGGTTGCTTTTACTGATAGTGACTTTATAGTGAAGTCTATGGTTCGTCATGTGGGCATGCATCTCAAAGACACTGGATGTGATTGCTGGATGGTTAAATTTATGGATGGCATTGCTGCCAAAACATGGACTTATCTCAAAACTCACTTTTATAAGTAGCTTTTACCTCTTAAGCTCGAGAAGGTTGACGAAGTGATTATTGTAATTTGTTACTGGATCTCGTTGTTGTTGCTGAGACTAGCTGGTCCCAACGGAGAGTCCAGATTGGTACTGTTTTTGTGAAACAAGGGATTGAATGGAAATTTTGAATTATGAAAATCTGTGATCATATCTGTTTTGTCAAAGGATTACTTTTATATTAAAGTTTTAAAGAGGAGTGTGTGCGTATCTGTTTTCTAAAGCTAAAGTTAAGAAAGGCATTTCAATTATGGGTGGGTGAGTACTTGTTTGGTTCCACTGATTCTAGTGGGGGCAGGGTGGTTGGTGGCTAACCCATGGGCTAGATGGGGTTAGATTGGAATCAGTGGAGTTTTAATAATCAAACTGAAAAATCTTAGGATTACGCTAGGATTCAAGCTATGCGATCATATCTGTTTTGTCAAAGGATTACTTTTATATTAAAGTTTTAAAGAGGAGTGTGTGCGTATCTGTTTTCTAAAGCTAAAGTTAAGAAAGGCATGTCAATTATGGGTGGGTGAGTACTTGTTTGGTTCCACTGATTCCAGTGTGGCAGGATGGTGGCTAACCCATGGGCCGGATGGGGTTAGGCTGGAATCAGTGGAGTTTTAATAATCAAACTGAAAAATCTTAGGATTACGCTAGGATTTGAGTAGCTAGTTAATTCCTTGATAAATTTCTCAACAATTGAGTGGATCAAAAAGTTATGTGGAGGGGGCAGAGGGATCTCACACCATGCCAGTATTATACTGAAATAATGATATTTTCTATTATCCTCTAAAAATCCTCTACAAATTGGAGAGATTGGAGTTTCTCTCTCTCTTCAATCTTCCTTGGAGTCTTCATCAACAAACCAATTGATTGGTTAGGGGCCTCTACTTTGATTAAAGAATCAAGCAATCTAGGAGGTAAAGTGTGGTTTATGGTCTTTTTTAAATCTCCAAATGTTTCTCTCTTCTCAACCCCTCTCAAGCTTGAGAAGCATTCAATTGAATGGCTTTTTAATACAATTTAAGTTATTTAATGAATTGTAGTGAACACATAAATTTCCAGTTATGCTTAAATTAAATGTTTTTTTAAAAGCATATCTCTCTCTCCCCCAAAGAATGGTCATTCCTATGACATATTCTATATTCAAATGAAGCTTCTCATGAAGCAATTCTCTAATCTAAAAGTAGTTTCTATGCTTGTCAAGTTAAGGCCAAATAAGTGGCTTTTTAATGCTTTTATGCTATTAAATTCATGGAAAAATCAGGAATCAAGTCCATAATTGGATATTGATCCAATTAATGGTTATTCTATCATATGATATTACTAAACTTTATGTTTTCAAAATTATTGAGAATTATCAGTAATAGCAGTGAAGCTAGATTAATTGAATGATTCTCATTATAATCATGGAAATTTTGATTTTTATGTTTAGGCATAAATAGTTAATTAGGAAAAAGAGAAATTTCTAGTAATTCATTTTTATGTTAAAAGAGTAATCCCCATGACAATGGAAATCCATGTATTCCAATGAAGTAAGAGAAAAATTGGGATGCTAAAATAATTTATACTTTATTTAAAAATTAAAAAAAGATTTTAGTTAAATTTATCTTTTTGCTTAGATAAATTTAAATGATGAAAGAGGAATTCCCAACATATTGGAATTCAAATATTTAAATGAGGAAAGTGTAATTTTTAGCATATTGAAATTAATGGGTATTTTATTTAAATTCAAAGATAAATTTTAGATAAATTTATTTTATCTATGAGAAATATTTAAATGGTAAAAGAAGAATTCCTATGACATTTGGAATTCCATCATTTAGATGGGAAAAGAGAAATTCCTAGCATATTGAAATTAATGGGTATTTTGTTTAAATTCAAAGACGAATTTTAGATAAATTTATTTTATCTATGAGAAATATTCAAATGGTAAAAGAGGAATTCCTATGACATTTGGAATTCCATCATTTAGATGGGAAAAGAGAAATTCCTAGCATATTGAAATCAGAGATAGATGTATTCATGCATGCACACATAAAAAGAGTGAAAAATAGAAAATAGAACAGTACTTTATGGTGGCAGAAGCGTACGAGATGAATAGGGAGATTTGTTTTTGATTCTCTTCTCCAACATGTCTCTATCATGAGATTTTAG
The DNA here is from genome assembly GCF_041138505.1 of Cibotium barometz. NCBI lineage: Eukaryota > Viridiplantae > Streptophyta > Polypodiopsida > Cyatheales > Cibotiaceae > Cibotium > Cibotium barometz. The sequence goes on along the minus strand of NC_141053.1, from coordinate 30,772,608 downwards.
TCCATCTTTGAGCGTAAGAGTCTGTTTGAAACGTCCCGCTCGCGACAATCCAATTTCTTTTCTTCTCAGACTTTTGAGGGACTATTCCATTTTCAATAAGCATCTCTCCTTGCCACCATAGCTTTGTTGTAAATTGCTCTCTTCAACATTTCACCTGTGTTTGTGGATATCTTTTTGTTCTTTCTTTTAAGTCGATCTGCATTACTTAGAATGTTAGATTAATTGAAATCTAACATCATACTATCTTTCTTTTGTGTTGGTTTCTATTAGGGGTGTGTTAGATTCATAGCCTGAGATGGCACCCAGAAACAATGGGCGCAGCATTAGAAAATGTTCGGTGGGTTTAGATGGTGAAGACTCTGTTGATGTACGAAACATATCTTTTCCACGAAGGCCTATCACACAGATTTCAAGCATAGAGGTTTCCAATATTGTAATAGCAAATGCCAATTGGAAAACGTTTGAAGTGGGAAAAGGAGCTTGGGTACTAATGCAACCTAAGAGGATCAGGAAGAAGAGCAAAAAGCAACAATCAACGAGTACTTTCCTGACATCCTGGAAAGGCAGAGTAAAAGGTTTTAGAGTGAAAGAAGGCAGAAGATGTGTAAAAGAGATTCTGGTGCAGCATGTTTATATGCATCGAGAACTTCAATTGCAAGAATATCCAGCTTATCTTCCACATCATCTTCCACATCATAGACCAAATTGTAAACACATAATATAACTTAAATTATTTTCAAGGCACAATTGTTTCTCTCTTTATAACTAAGATGATCTTTTTGAATGTTTCAGATCTATATCCTTCATCATACGAGGAGTGGCAACTAGTGGAATGCATTTTAGGATTCTTCAATGTCGTACATGGCATGATAGGAGAGCTACAGTACAAAGGTAGATCTGTAAGAGACTTGGCTAAAGCGGGTATTTTTTTCAATGATCACTTCTACTAGCTATTGGACCATGCTCATTATTATGGCATATTGCAAAGGTAAGATTTTTTGGAATGGAATATAATAGAGTGGCTTGTTCCCGATGGAAGTATAATAGAGGCATATAGAGCCAAACTATATGCAGAAGTGCAGCATTCATTGAAACCAAATATAGCAACAACAAGAATAGTCAAAATCAGAGTTTTTATGCCTGTCAATGTTTTCATAGATATTTTTCAAAAATATTCAATCCGAGTTTGTAAGACTATGTTTTCTTTTAAAGCAAAAGGCTGTGATGACATTCCAAAATTTTTGGATGATCGTTGGGATAAAATTATGGCCAACACTGTGTATTGTGAGGTTGTCCATGACACAGTCAATCTCAAGTACATGTTTGCCTCCCAGAATTTTATTTTCTCATTTGACTATAAACGAAGCCGGATGATAGGTACACAACTTGTACCAATGGAACAAGATGAGAGCTCTTCATATCTAGAAAATGATATTATTGATATAGATGTTGTTGAGAATGGCATTTTAATAGCATCCATCACACTTGGAAGATACTGCACACTCTCTCGATTACGGAATGACATTATAAACAAGACTGAAGGGAGTGTCTGCATGGGATTTTCATTCATTTTAAGCAACAAAAAGGTAAACTAAGTTTCCTAAAGTACTCATTCAAGATTGGCAAAACTGTTTTATCAAAATTTTAATTCAAAAAATGTAGACATCTCATTTTCAAATTGTGATTTCGTTTCAGATACTGCAAAGAAGAGAAAGGAAGATACAATGCAGAGATATTGCAAGCAGAACAATTCAGATAGTTCAATCATCTTGAACTCAGGTATAATAGACAATTCATATATACTTTTAGCAGACAGTAAAAGCATTATGGAATTCTTAACATTTTCAAACCAAGAAGTGATCCATTGAGAAGAAGTAATTGCATTTATCTTTGCATTTACTATTGTTGTTCTCAGATGTACAGAGGAGGGTATATCTACAGATGTACAAATAATCCTATATTTGGATTTCTAGCTCAGGCTGAGCCTGGCTTTGGTCCTGGCTTTGGTCCAAAGACCCAGATAAAGGCTCCTTGTCGATATGGGTCTCCCTCGGCTTCTTCTTTTGCTCCTCAGTTACATCCAAAGACTTCATATTTCGTGGGAGAGGTTCATCTTCTATTTTCATCTCCTCGGGCACTTTGGAAGGCTGCTCTTGAACTTTCTGGAACCCATTAAGAATGTTATCTTTTAGATTGAAAGATTTCAAATCATCTTTCTGCTCAGTAATCACTTCTACATCAATATTGGAAGGGCATATTGGCTGGTTTAGAATTGGAGGAGATGCAGGAATAGGAGAAGCAAGTCCTAGCAACCTCAAAATTGTATTGGCTCTGAAACTATATACATAGTCAGAGCCAAAACTATCTTCTTGCATCTGTAATAAAGAAAATATTATTTTCAGAAACTGACTGCATTTATGTTAAAAAATTTAATGATTGTAAATCTTTGACTTACAAACTCAAGCTGCTTCTCTCCATAGTAGGAGTCCGGCATGTATTTGCTATAAGTAATCTCCATCCACAAGAATATGGGTCTGTCTGTTGTGGTGTCTGTAAATAAATTATGAGAATATCAATAAAGATAAACAGTTCTCTATACAGAAGATAAAATAAGATTGGTGTTCTTCCACAAACCTGCAGTGCAATTGGTTCAATCAGGTTGAGTAAATTTGTATTTGGAGGACATAAGTCCAAGGCATCAAAAAGTCTTTTCAAGCCACTACAATATCAAAGGAAATGTGAGAACTATCAAATTTCTTTGATATTAGCATCCTCCGTACTCCAAAGTTTCATGAGAATACATTAAGGACGACTTACAGGCCTAGCTCCTGGTGGGTACCCTGAAGAGAGTTAAATGTATAACATCTCTTTTGTTCAAGGTCAATGGAAACAAAACTCCAATGAGAGCTACAAAAAGAAGAATAATATAAGGACCAGAAAGATAAAGAAACCAAAAAATCAAAGTACTGTGAAATCTAAAATCTATGTGTACTTACTTGGAGTGGTATGGTAGGAAGATGACATCAACTACTTCAAAATTGCAGTAATTGAACCATTTTGCAATGTTTGCACTACTCTCTGTGTGATCTATGAGCTTGAAAGAGATTCCTAGATCAGTGTGATGAAGATCCTGTGCATAATCCAAGGATGCAATTTGCTCTTGAACATGCTGCACAAGGCAGACTCAGTTTGAGATTGAAAAGGATTGATACTTTTGTAGAAAAATTAGTCTTAGAAAACACGTACTAAAGAGTAGGCAGGATGAGAGTATCTGTTCGATACGACTTCCTCTGGGAAAGAGCTTTTATACAGTCTCTAGTGAGCCTGAACTCCTGTAGGGTGAAAAGGCCTGTCCTACACCACCTGAATCCGACACCCCAAGAGTCACATACTTGCCTAACAAGTCTCTGGAAAGGAGCCATGGGCATTGTGAAGCCTACAGCCTTTTGTGCCTTCCTAATCTCCCTGAGGACATTTGCTCCCTGATTGATTCTCTTCTTCTGGCATATTTGGATCATGTGCATGGGCTTGCTCTTCTTGGAGGACTTTGACCTCCAGCCACTACCAAGTTAGGCCCACCACTTCCCTTTCTCCTTGCAGTTTCCTTGTTCTTGCCCATCAGAACTGAAAGAGTAATAAGCAAAATATTTAATTAACTTTAAAGATGAAAACACAAGGTAAGCTTCCACTCAAGATAGCATGTCAAATGATGAAGAGTTTTGCCAGAAAACGCGATTTCGGAACATTTGATGGAAAATAGGTTCATATCGCGTTTTCCCACTAATTTGTACTATCTCTTTACAAATTATTCCATTTTATTTCATGCTGATGTATTATGAAAGAACGGAATAGCATGAGACAAATATTTAAAAAGCGATTTTCAAGGTTCTCGAAGAATAAACCCATGGAAATCGCGTTTCCCGACAAAAATAGAAAAAACAACGATATCTATATGCACTTCATTTTCTGAAAGAATTTTTTAAGGATTGTCTATTCATCGAATATATTTAAGTAATAAAATAACAGGGTTTCAGTTTTGCAGGAGATTACCCTCTCAGAATGCTCTGTACTTGACCTCGATTGAGATGGGGATATGATGATGGTATCTTTCGATCGAAGAAGGAGAAGCTGAATGCTATCCTTCATTCGGAGACGTTGTGAGGTGAAAAAAAGAAAAAAGAACACTGCCTCTATAGCCCTTCACCTCCCAAACTTGGAAAATAACAACACAAACGGGGGCCTCTTTAGCCACCGACTAGAACACTTCTCACAATTCACCACACCACCCACACCAGAAAGACAGCACAAAACAGGGGCACCATAGACCAAGAAAAACACCCAGCAATTATATTCCAGTCAACAACACTTCATACAAGCTTGAAAAAAAGAAAAAAGAACACTGCCTCTATAGCCCTTCACCTCCCAAACTTGGAAAATAACAACACAAACGGGGGCACCACCAGCCACCGGCTGGAACACTTCTCACAATTCACCACACCACCCACACCAGAAAGACAGCACAAAACAGGGGCACCATAGACCAAGAAAAAAACCCAGCAATTATATTCTAGTCAACAACACTTCCCAATTCTTCCTTTTGGGATCATCTTCAACTTTTTGGATCGATTGATTCTTCTTTCTTGAATCGCCCGACTGTACTTTCAAAAAAATCGTTCGTTTCCACTTTTTTGGATTGTTTGATTCCACCTTCAAGGATCATTCAATTCTACTGGTAATTTTGAGTAATTTGAAAATTATTCGTTAACACTAGTTTATGCTTACTTTTCGCATCTTCCCTTCTTAAATTCACTAATAGTGAGGTATGGTCAACAACTTTACAAATGATTTGTTTGGTATTCTTTTTAAAGAGGATAAATTAGATTGGTCAAATTACTCCTAATGGAGATTTATGGTCAGAAATATCCTCGTTACCAAGGACTTATGGGGTCATGTCAATGGTGGTGAGACGAGCCTCACCCTGGTACAATTGCTCCTGCTACTCCTCAAAGGGGTCAGGTCTAACAGATCTAGCATCAAGTTTCTCAAACTACTACTAACCAAAGAAGATGGAATTCACATGTTGCTAAAGCTTTGGCATTGATTGGCTTGTTAGTTAAAAGGTCTATTGTTATGTATATTCACACTTGTAAAACATCCATGATTGTTTCGAACATTCTAAAAATTATGTATTATACTAAAAATGATGCAAGGATTGCCTATCTTAGAAGATAACTTGATAATGAAAATATGCAAGAAAAGAAGTCCATGAATGAAAATTACAAGACTTGAGAGAGCAACTTCTCAATATTGATGAAGTCATTCTTGAAAAGGATATCATTAACATCACTCTTAACTCGTTGTTTAAATCTTATCTAGGTTTCAATACTTCCCTCTGGATTTGTTTGGCTTTGTTTGAGAGGCAGTGTAACCCCTTTTGTTAGCTTAGTGCTCTATAGGAGAAACAATCCAGAAAGAATGTCTCTAAGAGCTCTAGCAGTGAGATCAAGCTCTCGTAGAGCAGGCAGCCAAGGATAAAGACAAGAAATTTAAGGGGAAGGTTAATTCAAACAAAACTTCTAAGGCTAAGGGTGATTTTGAATAGCCAAAGAAGGTGACGTCTTGGTGTTATAAGCCCAACTGCTTCAAACTTTAAAACAAGGAAAAGAAGAAAAAATAATCCAACAAGGGTTCCAATAGTTCTACCTCTGACATTTAGAGTTCCAAGAAAGAGGACTCTGATAATATTGTTGTTCATCAAGGCTTCTCGCTAACAGTTGTTTGCAATTATAATCTTGAACACAATGCATGTCTTAGTGTAGTTGTCTGTGATAGTTGGTTTCTTGACAATGGTGCTTCTAAGCACATAACTTCTCAAAGAAGTTTGGTCAAACATTTGGAGAATGTGCAAAGTGGTCACATTGTTACGTATATCAATAATGCCTCATACCCCATCAAAGATATCATGGTGGAAGCATGGATATGAAGTAGCATAACACATTATATGGTAAGATCTCCAATTTTGTATGTTCTCATGTTGTAACCAATGTGAATATATTGTTTTATTGGAGGCTCATGGTCCCTACTTTGCAAATTAGGGAAGCTTAGCTGTCTGGTCTACCCAAAGCACATTGGCAAGCTCATTGTGGGTTTCAGAACGCTACCTGGCATGGTGGTGGAATCCATGAAGTCAGTGCATTGAGGCAGTTACTCATGTGGTGGTATAGGAGGATTGCAGTTAGGATAGAGGAGAAACAAGCCAATGCCAATAGAACACATTAAATTCATGGATCTTAATGCTTTGGATATTGAAAATTTGATTCTTCAATAAGCTTCACAATTATAAATCAGTCACTTAAAAATTTAATTCGTTTCAATTTATGCTTCACTATATTCATCATCTCCCATGGATACTTTCAAACTTTCGGACATTAAAAACATGGACAAGATTCAAGAGTTAAGGATATAACAATAGAGCCAAAAAAAAAATCCGCTACTCAAACTCCATGATCCATGATCAACAGTTTTACTTCAAAAGTGTCATTGTATTAGATTTAAAACCAAAACTTTTACAAAGAGATGGGAGTCTACTACTACTCCTGATCTTGCTAGCATCCTTTGGTGCGTAAAGCCTTGCCCTCTTTGAAGATGGCTTAGTATTATCCTACAACTATAGAATTGGCAAAACTCTCAGTCTTTTAAATCTAATAAGGTACCTTTTTCCATAGTCACTTAGCATCTTGGGATCCCTTATCATACATGTTAATCTATGTGCAGTATAGGCTAAGTAATATTTTCTCCTTAGAGCATATACTCCGGGGCCCTGCTCGAAGATTTGCACCACTAACTACTTCTCCAGAAGCATGTTTTTGTCTGCATTCCACCTGACGAGGTATCCCCTAAGATATCTAGATAATGTCTTGATTGTAAAAAATGGGAATTCATCTTTATCCTTTGAAAATTATTCCACGATTGTTGGAGGAAAAGAGTTTTCGGGTGGGATATTATTCGCACCAAAGAATTGTTAGATATATTGTACTCTATAACTGGTCTTACCGGGACAGATGGTAGATCACAGGTGCCTTCGGTCAAATGTTCTTTTTGTGGAATATAATGAACTGTGGAAATTTCAGCCGGCTAATGTACTCTCCCGGTGTTGAGTCCTTCCCTAGTCCTCCCACTCGTGTTCTTGATGTGCATAGGAGAAAATCATCCTCATACATCGCCAGCTAAAAGACAAAGTTATCCCAAAAGCCAACAAAACAAATGCAATATGAAGCTTCATCACGATATTCAAAATTATTGTAATTAGACCTTTTGATTCTCATCATTAACAAGTAGATCATTTGTCCATATGTTGATTGTTGAGTCCGCATCCTCGACGGATGAAGACTCCCCTTTCCTTCCCATTTGCAAAATGTTGAGTCTTTGTTGAATAGCTTGAAATTCCACTTCAGTGGGAGGGTTGGCTTCATAGTGAATTGCATCCATGTACATCATTATTGCTAATGTCTTAGTAGGAGTACGGAAATCACTGTCCTTAACATTTGAATCTAGTAGAAGATACTTATCCACACTTAGATTGACCAAATCATCATCTTTTTCAAGATTCTGTGCGATGATGGTGAGACACTAGTGCTCCCTCATATCAAACAATGGTTGAATATGTGTTAATAGGACATACTGGTTGTCACCTATTGGATATGCAGGGAGGACCGAGGTCAGAATGTGCTATGTTTCCTCTCTTATAGTTGTAACCACTTGGGTGTCTTCTCTTCTGAGGGCATCAATATCAAGCTGCTCACTAAGATCCCTCTCCGTGCCAAGTTTATCTCCTCTCCAACCTCCTGAACCTCATCATCTTTTTCTCTTGAAGGTTCCTTTGCCTTCTCCACAACTTCTTCTATTAAAACTTGCTTATTATCAAGCAGCAGATGCAAATAGCAAATAAACCTGTAGTGGTAGTCAATAAGACGACATTTACGCTTGTGTACTATACAATATCTAAGACTCTTACTTTGCTTGGGTCTTGGTTCAAGAAGCTACTCTTGTGTTTTTGTAACTAAATCACTAATTTCTTGGAGTTTCTCAATCTCCTTCAGAGGGTTAGGATAAGAGCCAAATTTTGTTATGTGTGATCTGCTTTCAAGAATCGCATATTCCTATGGGATCTCCTTCCCCATGTTCTTGGTTTTGTAGGGCATTTCCCTACAATGTTCAGAATCAGACCTTGTTTCCAAGGATTTTGAGTCCTCATCTAGGTCCCTAATGAGAGGACTGGCTCTTGAGGCGTCACAAGATTTGTCTTTTTGGTTTTCTTCATTTTTCCAGTTTTAGCCGACTTTTTTCTCCTGTTTTTCTTCTTCTTTTTAGATTTCGCTACTGAGGCCAGAGATAGTTTCTCGAGAACATGTTGGTTTTGGGTTTGTAGCCAGGTGATAACATTCAACGGTGTGTGATCTAGAATTTTTTAAGATGTGTCTTTGAGTTTGATTACTAACCCCAATCATGTTTAGGGGTGTGATGTGATAGGTCCTGTTTATGGGCTTGTTAGCACAATCTTGTTGGGATAGTCCTTAATCCAATTATCTTTGCCACAACGGTTAGAAGTAGCTGGTGGCATGCTTGAGGGCACTGCTTGGTTGAGTTGAGGAAACTTTAGAGGACATTTCGAAACTTGATGGGGACCTTGAGGTGGTAACATTGAAGAGTCAGTCTTTTAGCTGCTGTGACATTAATGTCCTAGCCCCTGCCCATTGTAGGAAAGTTGGTAAACTGGCTTGACTCCCCCTCTCCCATCCATGACATAATAGTTAGGATGAAGCTCTATGGGGTCCTCAAAGAGGTGGGGGGTTTGACATCTACCTCATATTCTTGGTAATAAATAGGCTCCTCAAAGCTTTGTTTAGGAGGTTTCACCCTTGTGGGCGAAGGGGTTGTCCCAAAACTAGTGGAGGTGGTGACACATTTTGTGCATTGTAAATCCCCCTAGGTTGTTGTGTCATTTGATTAGAATTGGGTTGAGATGTTATTTTGCACGCATTATGGCTTGTGGATGTGGGGCTGGTAAAGCCAACTGTTGAGGCCTAGAAGCATTAGCAAGGGTTTGCAAATGTGTGCAGCACTGTGAAGTCTCATGACCATAACGTCTATAAAAAGTACAATTACCATTATAGCATGCCCTTAAGATTGGATACTCATTGGTTAAATGTTCTTGTTGGTGCGACATATTGAGCACCATTGAAGCTCTCTCTTTGGGTACATATGTATGTTTTTAGGGGCTCTATTGGCCTTCATTCCCTCTTAGAGTGCTTTCATGAAATCTGTGAAATTCATCCCGCTAAAGTGTTATCCTTTAGCAAGGGGTTTAACTATAGAAGTGCTATGTCCTGTGACTTCGGAAGCAATAGATTTAGAATCCGATGCTTTAGCTCCCTTGACCATGAGATTATCTTCTAGCTAGATGGCATTTGTGTGACTTCATCCCATGTAGTGATCCCTCTATAATGATCAAGCCATTATAGATCACTTCATGGTTAAGCCCCTTGGATGAATCTATCCAACAACTAATTATTCAAATAGCGTTCATGCGGAAGACGCAACAAGAGTTCAAATAGTTAAGATGGCTCTCTAACCTTCCCTCTCAGCTTTGTGTAGCTATAAGACTCCTTCACACAAAAATTTCTCAAGAACAATCTCCTAAGAGCGGTGAAGTTTAAACATTCCAAATGACTCCTAGGATCATCATCTCTAGTGAATTTATAAGTTAGTTTGGTAATCTGGGAAGCCTTTCCATGGCTCAGTTGACCACCATCTCTCATAACCAACATGTGCTATGCTTTCTGTTACCACTCTTCCCAGGGCCTGTGCAAAAGCAATTGGGTATGTGGGTAGAGTTGGTGCTAGCATAAGATGAGCAGTGATAGGAGTAGGTGGAGGTGCAACACATGGCACTACATGAGGATGCATTGGTCTAAACCCTGGCAGGGGTAGATGTTCTACATAAGGTATGCGCCCTATTGGCACCCCAATAGGTGTTTTAGTCATATGGGCATTAGGTGCAACCGATCTCGCATAGAGGAAGGAGTTGGTAGCACACTCACTCTAGGATGTAGAAAGGCGCAATGCCTATTGTTGTGTGGGTTATGGGTGAAAGTGAGAACACCTTGTCGTGTGGGTTATGGGTGAAAGTGAGAACACCTTGCTTAAGAGGGGGTGTTGAAATATGTAAGCTCGGTTTATGCATGTGTGGGAAAGCATGCTATAGGTGCAATATATTGTGGATGTATAAAAATGTCACATAAGATGTGTGAATGGTGAGACCCCTCATAATAGAATGTGGAAAAGGAGTTGCCACATGGAATGATGATGTGTAAAGTAGGATAAGGCTAGAAGGCCTATATCATTGTATGGTTTACAAGCATATGCAATAGAGATTATGTGTTGAGTGTGTTCCTCTCTTTCTCTAGTTGTGGAGTTTCTTGTGTGGTTTAATCCACCTTAATCTTATGCTTAATATATGTTTATCCACCATGATCAATCCCATAGTTTATCCACCACGATTGTCAGCATGGTATCAGAGCTAGAATGGGCTCTTGATCATGGTGCTTATGTATGTGTATTAGTTTATATGTTCATTTGATTAGGCATATTTTTTATTTTAGCATTTTTATTATGAGAAAATTATGCAAACTCATCATTATGGATTGCTCATGGAGATTTGGAGATTAAGGTGTTGCCATGGAAGCTGAAAATGGAGATTTCAACGATATTCATGAAGACTATGAAGTCCCCATCATCATCAAAGAAGCTAAAATAAGGATTTTCAGCAAAGTATGAAGGCTATTGAGTCTTCAGTGTCAACAAGGAAGCTACCAAGAAGATTACCAAAGAAGGTATTTTGTGATTATTTGCCTCATTAATTTTTGGTTTGAGCATGAGAGATTGGTCATGAGAAGGGTTGCTATTTGATGGGATATTTGGATCCCATGTTTTTTTGCAAGTGGGCAAAGAGCATGAGAAGGTACACGCTTATCTGAAAGAAGGATCTGCAGCTCTGGGCTAAGTAATAGAGCTCATGTTTGTGCATATTAAATGGAGGGATGTTCTTGTAACGTCCCTCCCAAGCCATGTATGTATGTGTCTCTTTTAATATAGATTTCAATAAGAAAAGAGAGTGTAATTAGAAAGAGTGAGACAATAAGGCTAGAAACATTAGAAAAGTGTTAGAATAAAAATATTAGCTCAAAAAATCCTAAAAGAAATAAGAACATAAGAATAGTTGTATTAAGAGATAAGTATCCCCAAAAATAGAATTTTGATTTTAGGTGATAAGAGGTCATATTTAGAGTACTTTTACACATTTAGAGTCCATGCATACTAAAAATGTAAAAAAACAACGCGTTTCTAAAGATGGTGCGTTTGCGGCTATATACAGACGTTTTTGCCTATTCTGCCCGCATCAAGCTTGTAGACCAGAAGCCTTCCCGTTCTTTTGACTGGTTACATGACCATATTCTGAGTGTTTATCAGAGAGTTATGGCTGAAACAGTTTGCTGTTTCTGTCAGGGTCTTTACATAGAGAAAACTGTGAGAAGACAGCAAGTAGCCTCAAGGTAATCCTAGAGTTTGAGATGCATATATCCCTTCATTCTTATCTAATATCTCAGAAAAGAAGCTTAGATTGCTATAGTCTTTCGGAGGAAGAGACCAAAACTCCATAGCTTTTCTTTTAGAGAAAGAATAGTATGCCGTAGCCCTGTAGGAGAAGGCTATTTTGCCATAGATCTTAGAAAGAGAGAAGAATCACAGTATGAGTAAGAGGAGATAAAGCTTGGAGATTATTGGATGATTTCAATCAAAGGACAAGATATTAGAAGACTCTATTCTCATATGTCAAGTTCTAAAGCTCTTGTTGACAAGCAAGGACAACGAGATAAACGACAAATTTCTATAAGGTATATATATATTTTGTTTTTTATTTACATATCATTCTTAGGGGTTGAGGTATGGCCCCGGCTTCTCTATTGATTGTTATAGTGATCTATTTGATTGATTTACCATTTAAAGTTTGTATTCTTTTAAGCAATAGCATATGCCTTAATAAAGAATGACTTATCGCAATCTCAAGTTGATTTACCATTTAAAGTTTGTATTCTTTTAAGCAATAGCATATGCCTTAATAAAGAATGACTTATCGCAATCTCAAGTTGAAATGCTAAAATCTGTGTGAGAAAAAGATTGTTTTCTTAAAGAAGGTGACATGGATCCTAGTCATATGGTTTAGTGAGTAAATGGATTGTTATCTTGGTTAAATTAAGGTACAGGTACAACTTCTCCCTACCTTGACGCTGCCCCGTTCTTGTCCTTGTGTAGCCGAACGGCGGAGACGTTAGTAAGGCCCGGAGTTGGCCCATGGTATCCCTCATACCATCGGGAGAATGAGGTTTGCCGATTGAGGCAAGTGATTGTGATGATGCTGCCTAGTTCTGAGGGCCCAGGCTAGTACGGCGAATTAGCCCACCCTAGTACGCAGACATCCCTCTGAGGGGCGGGAGGATCGAGCGATGGAGCCTGAGAGGGCGACAGGCCGGCTTGAGTCCTCGCCACCCAGCGGCGGCGGCCGACGATGAGGTGTATGGTCCCGTAGGGTTTTGCCCACCATGTAGAGGCTGAAAGGCCGAATTCTAGATCATCGGCGGTATAAAAGAAAAGAATAAGAGAGCCGGTTTGGCTTGTATGAAATTGATTCATGTTTAAACTTTGTTTTTATAAATCTTGTCTTTGGTATGATGGTATTGTAGAAAAAGGCTGTTTTAACAAACCTTGTGAAAAGGGCCTTAATTAAGGAACATGTTTATTTATGTCAAACAGTGTGGTAGGATTAATTAAAAAACAAATTGACGCGTGAGTAGGGTGGAAAGTGGGAGGATGGAATGCCCCGACGGCACCATCCTACGGACGGGTGGACCCGATTAGTCGGGTAGCTTTCCAACAGATTAAGTGAAAGCCCTGCGCTAGATAAATAGGTTCTCGGGCAACTCTATTCTAGAAGACTAGGCCAGCGGGGCTGTGCCTTGCATGGATGAGGAAAAAAGCGTTGCCTCTAGAAATCAAGTCTTGTAGTTGCCCAATTTATGTGATCAATTACCCTATGGGTGATTTGATTTTAGAAGACCACGCTCCCCCTGTGGGATAGAACTAGGTCTTACCTATGAATCGTATCCTTGAATCTCTGTATGGTTAAGGTATCGATGAGTTGGGAATTTTCTCTAAGATAAGACTTAGTGGACTATCTTAAGCGTTTCTCCTATTTGTGGAAGGGGGGAACCTTACAAGTGGTATCAGAGCCGATCTTAGTTCCTAGGATTTGATTTTCAAAGGTTAACTGTCAAGGGATTAAAACAAGTGATTGTTTATCATATGAGGACGAATCAATCATCTCTACTGGCCATAGAAGTGATTTGAATATCCTTACATGTTGAGACAATCATCTTATGAAATTGTGCTTGTATCTTGGGGGTGCACACGCAAGATATTTGTACAATAAATTTGAGAAATTAGATTGGGGAGAAAACCTTTTGTGAGGAAAAATATAGGGTGATCAAATTAAGAAACTAGTGAGAGACTGAATGACTAGAAGGATAGACCGAAACTTGTCTAGAGAAATTTTTAGAATATATCTCATTAACTTGCATATTATAAATTATTAAGATTATAACCCCATTAAGATTTGAATAGTTGACGTGTGAATGCCATCCATTGGATGCTTTACACTAGGACGATCATCCAAGATCTAGAACCCATCTGAGACAACATGGATCTCGGATGTGCAATTCCTAGAGGATCATGCTCTTAGATGTGTTAATCCCAAGATACTAGATGTGTAATTTTTAGAAAACTAATCATCTCAGATATGTCAATCCTGATAATCTTTGGATGTGTCAATCCCAAGGCACCAGATGTGTAATTCTCAAAAAAATAAAGATCTCAGATGTATTAATCCTGACTGCCTTCAAATGTGGTGCTATGATAAGTATTTGATAGTTTTGAACTTTTAATGGATACAATGAAAGAAGCAAGCTCACCCTTGCTCGCGTCTAAAAATCGTAAGAAATGCCAAATTAGTTGGAAGCATTGTTGTCAATCTCATAGTTGGAAGCATTGTTGTCAATCTAACCATTGGAGCTAAAAAGTTAGAAGCATTGTTGTCAATCTAACCACTGGAGCTAGAATCAGTTATGTGATGCCATGAAAGTACACCTTCGCGAAAGGTTTTGTCCTCTAAGATTTCAAGAGGATAAAATGAATAAATTTTTGGAGCTAACCTAAGAAAAGAAGACCCTAAAAGAATACCACCAAACTTTTGTTAAACTTCTTCGATTTGCTCCAAAGATGGATGAGGTAACTCTTCTCCATCGATTCATTTGGAAGCTTAATCTATCTTTGAATAACCTCATCAAGAATGTGAAACCATCCTCTATTTCAAAAGCCATAATTATAGCCAGAGACTGTGATAAAGTTTTTATATAGAAAGTGTCGAGAAGGACACGAGTCCTTCCATGTTAATCAAGAAGAGGTCCCCTAATTCAAGAGGAACGTCAAGTCCACTCTTGGCTACAAGGAATCATGAGCTAGAGCAAAAATTAGGTCAAGAAATAGGGATAAGCAGGGTTAAAGATAACCGAATTCAACAAGTATTTCTATGAGTAAATAGAAGAGGATTGGTGCAAGATTTATGTGAAGTAATGTGCATGATGAATAGAGGTATTCTACAAGATGATACTAAGATTATGAAATTGCTATCATAGGTTAGATTGCGTAAAGGATTGATTCCCTTACATTTTTCCATGATAATTTGTTAAGTACCATATTACATGGGGATATAGAATAAGGAATTCTAAGGTTCATATCATATGAGAGGTATATGGATGCAAGAAATTAGGATAATAAGGAAAATTAACTTTAGAATAATAAGGCCAATTAACTTTAGAATAATAGACATTTTGAAAGCACAACAAAACAAGCCAAACACATGAAATAAGGGTCTCGGAACAATGTTTAGATAAAAGAAGATTTCTACCTAGTGGGGACACCAATTTTAAAGAGACAGGAGGATTTACTTAGATACTACCCTGGCTCGCGAGATAAGGACATCTCGAATCTTTTAAGTGGGGGAGATTGTAACGTCCCTCCCAAGCCATGTATGTATGTGTCTCTTTTAATATAGATTTCAATAAGAAAAGAGAGTGTAATTAGAAAGAGTGAGACAATAAGGCTAGAAACATTAGAAAAGTGTTAGAATAAAAATATTAGCTCAAAAAATCCTAAAAGAAATAAGAACATAAGAATAGTTGTATTAAGAGATAAGTATCCCCAAAAATAGAATTTTGATTTTAGGTGATAAGAGGTCATATTTAGAGTACTTTTACACATTTAGAGTCCATGCATACTAAAAATATGAAAAAACAACGCGTTTCTAAAGATGAAGCGTTTGCGGCTATATACAGACGTTTTTGCCTATTCTGCCCGCATCAAGCTTGTAGACCAGAAGCCTTCCCGTTCTTTTGACTGGTTACATGACCATATTCTGAGTTTTTATCAGAGAGTTATGGCTGAAACAGTTTGCTGTTTCTGTCAGGGTCTTTACATAGAGAAAACTGTGAGAAGACAGCAAGTAGCCTCAAGGTAATCCTAGAGTTTGAGATGCATATATCCCTTCATTCTTATCTAATATCTCAGAAAAGAAGCTTAGATTGCTATAGTCTTTTGGAGGAAGAGACCAAAACTCCATAGCTTTTCTTTTAGAGAAAGAATAGTATGCCGTAGCCCTGTAGGAGAAGGCTATTTTGCCATAGATCTTAGAAAGAGAAAAGAATCACAGTATGAGTAAGAGGAGATAAAGCTTGGAGATTATTGGATGATTTCAATCAAAGGACAAGGTATTAGAAGACTCTATTCTCATATGTCAAGTTCTAAAGCTCTTGTTGACAAGCAAGGACAACGAGATAAACGACAAATTTCTATAAGGTATATATATATTTTGTTTTTTATTTACATATCATTCTTAGGGCTTGAGGTATGGCCCCGGCTTCTCTATTGATTGTTATAGTGATCTATTTGATTGATTTACCATTTAAAGTTTGTATTCTTTTAAGCAATAGCATATGCCTTAATAAAGAATGATTTATCGCAATCTCAAGTTGAAATGCTAAAATCTGTGTGAGAAAAAGATTGTTTTCTTAAAGAAGGTGACATGGATCCTAGTCATATGGTTTAGTGAGTAAATGGATTGTTATCTTGGTTAAATTAAGGTACAGGTACAACTTCTCCCTGCCTTGACGCTGCCCCGTTCTTGTGCTTGTGTAGCCGGACGGCGGAGACATTAGTAAGGCCCGGAGTTGGCCCATGGTATCCCTCATACCATCGGGAGAATGAGGTTTGCCGATTGAGGCAAGTGATTGTGATGATGCTGCCTAGTTCTGAGGGCCCAGGCTAGTGCGGCGAATTAGCCCACCCTAATGCGCAGACATCCCTCTGAGGGGCGGGAGGATCGAGCGATGGAGCCTGAGAGGGCGACAGGCCAGCTTGAGTCCTCGCCAGCGGCGGCCGACGATGAGGTGTATGGTCCCGTAGGGTTTTGCCCACAGCATGTAGAGGCTGGAAGGCCGAATTCTAGATCATCGCTGGTATAACGAAAAAGAATAAGAGAGCCGGTTTGGCTTGTATGAAATTGATTCATGTTTAAACTTTGTTTTTATAAATCTTATCTTTGGTATGATGGTATTGTAGAAAAAGGTTGTTTTAACAAACCTTGTGAAAAGGGCCTTAATTAAGGAACATGTTTATTTATGTCAAACAGTGTGGTAGGATTAATTAAAAAACAAATTGACGCGTGAGTAGGGTGGAAAGTGGGAGGATGGAATGCCCCGACGGCACCATTCTACGGACGGGTGGACCCGATTAGTCGGGTAGCTTTCCAACAGATTAAGTGAAAGCCCTGCGCTAGATAAATAGGTTCTCGGGCAACTCTATTCTAGAAGACTAGGCCAACGGGGCTGTGCCTTGCATGGATGAGGAAAAAAGCGTTGCCTCTAGAAATCAAGTCTTGTAGTTGCCCAATTTATGTGATCAATTACCCTATGGGTGATTTGATTTTAGAAAACCACGCTCCCCCTGCGGGATAGAACTAGGTCTTACCTATGAATCGTATCCTTGAATCTCTGTATGGTTAAGGTGTCGATGAGTTGGGAATTTTCTCTAAGATAAGACTTAGTGGACTATCTTAAGCATTTCCCCTATTTGTTGAAGGGGGGAACCTTACAGTTCTGATTTGCTTATGAAAGATGAGCAATGTTATGCGGAAGCAATGGAAGACTTTCATAATGCTGTGTACCTTTGGTTTCTCAAAATAAACATGTGAAAGAGCACCCTTGAAGATTGTGCATGCAAGGAAGAAAACATGCAAATTTGTGAACTCATCAAGAATCTCGTGGGAGCCATATTGATGGATGTTGAAAGGAGGTTTTGTTAAGACATTTGAAGTTGCAAGAGGAGCTTCAACAAAGCTCAAGCCTAGCAACATAGTATGCAAGTCCTAGGTTGTCATGGGATCCGAGGTGAAAACCTCAAGGAGGAGATTTGTTGGTTGAGGAAAAGAAGAAGGGGTGCATGTGTCTGCCCCACATCGCACTCAAAGAAAAATGTCATGAAATGAAAAGCAATAAGAAAAGCAGTACACTGCAGCAACAAACCTTCATTACAAAAAGCGAACAGTAGCAAAAGCAGCATTACATGTACCAAAAAATAAGGGATTGGAAGGATATTCCTATTATCGAAGCATCAAAGGAAGGTGATGACCTTTAGAGAACATAGGTGATTGCAATGCTGTGCATGTCCCAAAGTCATCTTCTCTACCAAAACCATTGTAGCACTAGCAAATGGATAGTAGTAGGCGGAGTGTAGAGCACGCGGACTTTACAAAGAGAAATAAAAGTGGATGTAATATGTTGATAGCAAAGTAATTGTGGAAGTCATGTCTTAAGGGCATGGAGGTATTCTTGGAAGCTGCAGTCCACTAGCAATTGAAGTTTTAGCTATGGCAAAGAGAAGAAGCGAACAACGCAGGTAGATTCAGCAAGAAGAGTTTTGCTATGGAAGAATGATAACCAAGCAACAACATAGCTACACAGATTACCTTGGAGAAGAAGAAGACTTTGAGGGACCCAATTTCAGCAGAGCTACGTTTAAAGTATTGGCACGTTGCAGGTGTGGGTCCATAGGAGAAGAAAATAGTCACAAACCTATAATTTGATGCAAGAAAGTTAGTGGTGTTTACAAATTGCAAAGAAAGAAAGCATTTTGACAGTTTGGCACCCAAAGATGCAAGCATGTGCCTACGCAGTCCTGGCTTGGGACTCATTTCGAGTGTATTGGGTTGTTTGGGCTCTGCAATCATTTGTGCCAATCACAAAGTCTCTTCTTCCTTTTTCTCTAGCTGCTTGGATCATTGCCTCTACTGCCTACACTTCTTCTAATGTCCTACCATCGGGCATAAGCACTTATACAAGGGGTGGTTCGATAGTCACAGTTGCAGACGTGCAACAAGATTGTATGGACACGGATGTCAACATGAATGCTCCTTGCTTGCAATGATGAGAGTGCACCAAGTGTCTCTTTGGAGTTAGCCTCCACTCCATCATATGGTCTATAAGTCATAAGGTTTGGTTCAGAGGTAGCAGTTGAGGCCAAACCTCTAAGAGGTAGCTAGTTATGCGATCAAAAAGACTGGTAGGTTGGCTTGATTGGTGAGACGTGGTTAGGGTTCTCACTTCTTGGGACTAGGGATCCTTCAATTGACTTGAAATCTGAAGATGTATCACTGATCCCTAGTACAGGTCCTTGTACAATGCTAAACTCGGTTTTGATCGAAGGTCACATGAGCCCAATATATGTTGATATGAATCTAGCTCGATAGATGCACTATCATCTATATCGGCCTCTAATACATGCCCATATTGTAGGTGCATGTGATTATAGGGTGCACTAAGGTATTATAGATGTCTCGGACAATCTTGGAAATTTTTAGATTTTTTATTTTTAATTTCAAATTTTTTTGGATCGTCTAAAGTTTTTCCGAAACACGTCTTTTGTGTTTCTTAACCTATCTGGAACCAAAAACAATGTATTTTTTTGAGGTTAGTCAAGCACTATAGGCTATGTAAAAATGTAAATTTTTCGGGTGTCACACAAGTTACGTCAACATGATCACAATAGCCTAAAACATATATTAGGCAAGTTTGTGCAAGAACTTTCTGAAATATTTCTATACTTTTTTCTCCCAAACTTTTTACCTTTCCCCTTTTCACTTTTCACTTTTAACTTTTATATATATATATATATTAACGTTTTACGATTTCTGTTTACTATTTACGGTTTCAATTTTTGGTTTTACTAAAAAGGGGTTTTCCTAGAGTCTTTGACTTGGGGCTTGCACGCATTAAATGCATCTAGCCACTCAAAAAAATAGACTTTTGGAATTTTTTCCTAAAAGCCTGCATGCATTAAATGTAGCTAGCCAATCAAGATGCCCTCAAATTAGGGAGAAGATTAATGTAATTAACTCGCGTTTATTACACATGCAAAAAATATAGAAAATACAAAAAACATAGAAATTTTTGTGTTAAATCCTCCTCTAATTTCTGTTATTATCCCGAAACCGATTTTGTGATCTATTTCACCCAATTCTTTCAATTTTATGCTCAATTTATTATTTTTTGATTTTGAAACTGAAAAAATTCAAAAATTCAAAAAACAAAGAAATCACAAATTGGTTTTGCAAATAAGATGTGGGAGAAGAATTATCGTGAATGCACAAATTGCAGAATTCTATAGCCAAGTTTATCTCGTATGCAACCTGTTGAACCTCATCATCTTTTTCTCTTGAAGGTTCCTCTGCCCTCTCTGCACCTCCTTCTATTAAAAATTGCTCATCCCCGACACATCTAATACTAGAACCTCGGGTCTATGCTCCTCATGGTCTATGATGTGTTCATCAACATGTGAAGTGTCATCTCCACATGTAACTAGGGATGTATGACTAGCCAAATGATCATGACTAGTCAAATGCCCATCAAGATGTGAAGTATCATCATCCTGAATCTCACACACTGGAATGGATGCATCACTAGTCAAGAGTTGATCCCCATGATAGTCTAATGCATCACTATGATCCGCTAATGCATCACTATCTCCTAATACATCACTATGATCCGTAGGTAGAGATAGGTGTATCAACAATCATAATGCTCGGAATGCTCATTGTCATCCCTCCCATCAAGATCATGCCCACATGATCTGACTCATACACATCACTCTCAATATCACTATCACATACATCATCATCATGTGCATATGTGTCAGCAGCATCATGTGCACGTGTATCACTATCATCATGTGTATGTGTGTGTAATAAATCAATATCTTCATGTGTGTGTGTGTGTGCATGATACATCGTCATAGGTATGTGTGTGTGATACATCAATGTCATCACATGTGTGTGTATGACCATCACCATGTGTACATGTGTCAACATCAATATCATCATCAACATGATGATCATCATCACTATCCACATCATCATCCACTGAATGCATGCCATAATGATATCCATCCTCGGGTATATAGTCATCTTTGCTCACCAATGTAGGGCACTTAATCAAGTCCCCACATACATCATCCCATACAAGCAGTGTCGAACCATCCATGTAAAGGTAACCACATAGATCCTCAACAAAATCACCATGTGTAGAACGTCTGGACCATCTGACACAGAAATCCTCCTCATCATCAAATAAGTGTCTAAACTGGCTAGGAAACAACATCTCCATATGTGATATGAATATGATGTGTCATCATAGCATGGTGTGTGAAGAAGGATCTAGAGGTCGAAGCTGCGATTGGCCAAATGTATGTATGAACTCGGTAAATGATATGCTTCTCCTCACCTAAAATGGCAAATTAAGATGATGGGCATAGAGCCTAAGTAATAGGGTATGAGTGGATGTCGCATGATCAACGTCTAGGATGGAGTCGTAGTGATGTCGATGACGATGATGGTGGGTAGCACGGCTATCGTAGGCTGGGTAGAGGTAGTAATGGATCCCCATGTTGTCTTGCCAATGCCCGAAAGCATGGAAACACCCCCAAATGTGTTCAAGAATGCCACACTGCGCGAGGAAAAAGCACCAATATGATCAAATGACCTATCTGCGCATGAACAAGGGCCAAAATGTGCGTGTGAACGAAGGCCAAAACAATGACCAAAATGCACCAAGACACATGAACACTCGCTATCCAAGCACAAATCCATCCCAATGGCCAAAATAAGAACACAAAGTGACGTGTGAACACCTCCAAGATGATAAAATCAAACACCAACTACCCAAATGTGAAACACATGTGCCCAAAACCTGTAATATTATGTGTGAAATGCAAGTGACAGGGTGGATAGTAAATGGCCACAAGCGATGGAAAAATGGGTGGACAAAATGTGGAAAGCGTAGGAAGGCCAACCCTTAAAAAAATCCAAAAATTACTCTCTTTCAGCTCATGCTGGCGGCCACTTCCTTTGTTTTTTTGTTTTTCTCCTTCTTCTTCCTTCACACGCGGGCAGGGAGCTGAGAGCTTAGAGAGCTCAACGATGGAGTCTCTCTCCTTTCTAGCTGCGCCTGCTTCTTCTCCCCTCTGCGCTTGAGCAAGGGAGCTGCCTGTTTGTTTTCTTTTTTTATTTTTCTCTCTTAAAAAAAAAGGTGCTAGATTGAAGTAAACACGGTAATCTGTTGATAAACGCTATAATCTGCTGAGAAGCGTTGTAATCTGCTGAGGAACTTGCGCTTGGTGATGATGAAAAACTGTTTGCACGCTTGAGTTGGCTGAGCCTTTTGAAGCAATGTAGAATTGGCTGAGCCTTTGAAGAAGCAAGGCAATGAAGCAATGGGCCGAGCTAGCCTTCACTGCAGCTATGCACGCTTGATAAGAATACCTCCACCGTCTGAATTGAATGCCTGCTTCTTGAATACAAAGCAGTGTGATGAGATGAGTGTGGTTTCTTGTGTGGGGGCGGAGTAGCTGCTGCATGTGAGGTGTAGGAGAAGGAGGCCCTGCTGGAGCTCAAGGAGGCCGTAATTGGCTATATTGATTTGCTTGTGCAAGGATCAATCCTTCCCCATCGAAGCTCCTTACAAAACCTTGCCATAGTTGGAACTGCACTCAGTGGTGCTATTCCTCCTCAATTGGTTTCTTCAGCAATGTACAACTTCTGCTCCTTCGCTAGGCTCACTTCCACGAAGCACAAGGCTCCCTTTTGTAGAGTGTGTTATCTATTCTTCTCTCATAACACATTATATCTCCCGATAAACAAATAAGAAAGCCTTTGACACGTGGGGCTCTGGTACATCCCTTCACAGTCTTAGCTATCCTTGCAAATTCTGCAACCAGGCTTACAACGCTTTAATATGGAGATAAGAGCCTGGTTGGCTTGGGGTTTCTTGCTTTCTGTGGAACAGCTCAATGATGCCTAGCGACCTTAGTCTCCATGATGGCTAGAACCAATTTCATGTACAAGTTTCTCTTGTAAGGGTAGCCCACATGCTATCAAGATGTTCACCCTTATTACTTTGCTTCCCTGATCTGTGTAGATATAGATATTGGGATCATAGTGGGATGGTTGAAAATCTTGGATTTTGAAGAAATTTGTTGATGCAAGGATACCACACTCGGGGGGCTTGCTTAAGCCCTTAAAGATCTTTATGTAAGCTTGTCCTCATGCTTGGGGGAGACCATAAAGTCCAGAGGTTGGGCAACATAGAATTCTTCCTTGAGAATTCCATTAAGGAAGGCACTCTTGATATCCATATGCTAGATTGGCCATTTGTGGTGTGCTGCCAGATTGAGTAAGAGATGGGATGGTAAGTTCAAGCTGCTGTAGGTGCAAAGGTCTTGTCAAAGTCAATGCCTTCTTTTTGGTGAAAACCTTGCACTACAAGCTAGGCTTTGTACTTGTCCAAGGTACCATCGGCTTTAAATTTGGTGCAAAACTTCCATTTGGTTCCAATGACCTTCTTATGATGAGGGCAATCCTTAAGGGATAACGTGCCATTATGTTCAATGTTTTCAGGTTCTCCATAGTTTGTTTCCAGGCTAGTTGTTTGATTGCCTCTTTCCATGATGTTGGCTCATCATGTGCCATATACTCTGCAAAAAACACATAGGAAAATGATGCATGAGGATTGAGCCTGGTGGATCGACGAGGACCATCCAAGGGGGTATTTGGGAAGCATGCCTGAATCCTGCATGGTCTATTTGTACCAGAAACAGGGTATAAGGGTCCATGGGTGGCTATAAGGCTCCTTAAGTGGTAGAGTAATAGTTGAATAATTGGGTTCATGTGGCACAGTCGGAGAGTCTTTTTTGGGTGGTATGGGCAGCGGAAGGTGAAGAAGGCCCTACTTATTAAAGATAATGTCTCAACGAATAAAGATTTTGTTCAATCTTGGATTAAAAACTTTGTAAGCCTTTGAATCAGAAGAGTAGCCCACAAAAATGAGCAACTCACTCCTTGGCTCAAGCTTGCCCCTTGTGTCATTGAAAGTGTGTGTGTAAGCATGTCACCAAAAGACACGGAGATGAGAAATAGTTGGTTTATCGCCACATAAAATGCCTCAAATGGGGTCCTGTGAGGGACATCACCCATAGGGCAATGGTTCAGAAGGTACACCGCAGTGCTGACCAATTTTGACCAAAGGCATTTAGGGTCCTATGAGGGACATCGAGTGTAGGGCAATGGTTCAGAAGGTACACCCACAATGTGATCGATTCTGACCAAAAGCGTTTAGGTAGCTCTGCTGTAAAGAGCATGGACCGTGCCATATCTATTATGGTACGGTTCTTGCGCTCGACCACTCCATTTTGTGAGGGAGAGTTGGTGGAGGTGAGCTGGCGTTGAATGCCCTGCTCTTGCAAGAACTCGACAAATTGATGGGAGATAAACTCACCACCACCATTATCTGCTGTGCGCGAGCAATTCCAATCAAGAAGCCCATTTGGTTAGTGACTAACCAAACCCACGTGGTAAAGTATTAGAAAAGGCATGTGATTTATGCTTCAAGAAATACACCCACATGTACCTCAAATAGTCATTTACAATCAACATGTAGTAGAGTGACTTGTTCAACGAGGGGATTGGGCATTGCCCACTTAAGTCAAAGTGAATCAACTTGAGGATACCTTAAGTGCAATGAGTATCATGCTATGGGAATGGTGTACGATGCTGCTTACCCATTTGGCATGGTTGGCAGACATCCTTGGTAAGTTTGAGGTAGGGTATGCCTTCAATTAATTGGTCCTCCCTAGACAACTCATAGAGCGTGTCATAGGGAAGGTGACCAAAGCAATAGTGCCATAGTCGTTCAATGCCGGAAGGAGCTCTGGGTACATAGGCATGAACCCGATGAAACTCAAAACCCTTGGAAGATGGCTTAGATAGAAAGGTAGAAATCCGGTATCAGTCATCCTTAATGAGCTTGACCTTGGGCAACAAGAGACTAGTAGTCTTATCAATCACCTCGACAACTCGCTTGTTGAAGTAAACTCCATGATCGAGTTGGGTTAGCTGGGATACAAAAAGTAAGTTAAGGCCCAAGTTAGAAACAAGATAGAGATTGTCCAAGGTTGCCTGCTTGGGGCATGTGGTAGTGTTAAGGGCCAAATAGATTTGATGGGTGTCAGTGTATTGTTGCCACATCAAATTTCACCCTTAGCAAGATGTTGAGAGATGAAAATGTTGGGATTGCGTGCCATATGGTGTGTAGCTCCAATGTTGACTATCCAAGTAGCCAAATGGCCACAGGGAAGAGTTGGGTGGGCTTCGAACGATTAGCACAGATTGATTAACAGTTAACTGATAGATCTGAACAAGGGCAGTAGCTTCCATACCAAGACCATTCAAGGTCACCAAAACCACATCATCATCATCTACTAGTGATTCAACATAAGAAAGGGGGGTGTTCGTAAGCCCTTTAATCCTCACTAATGAGTAATCATTTATACTCAGCTTTCCTTTGGTCACATTATACAGCTCCTACTTTAGCTACATCTTCTGAGCTTCGGTGTTTGTGTTTGTACATCTTCACCAAGGTGTCCCAAGCCTCCCTAGGAATTTTTGCATCCTATATATGAACAATCATAGAATCCGACACATTAACAGACAATTATAGTACAACACATTTTGGCTCTTTCATGCTATGCTTTATATGCATGTACTTGTTGTGGGGTTGGATTTTCTTCATCAATCTTTGGCTCCTTTTCATCACCTCTGATAAACTCATAGTCTTTTCCCTTAAGGAAATTGGACATACTGAACTTCCATGCCTCCAGATGTTATTCTTGTTTAGCTTCTCGCTCACAACAATAAATTTCATCCATGGAAGTTATTCTTGCCTAGCTTCTCCCTCATAATTTGTGATCGACTGGTCAGACTTACAAAATAGTGCGTGTAAAAAACCTTCTACACTTGCAAAAAATCTTAAACCTTCAACAACTTAAACGGTACTATAAACTTGTTTAATAATACTTTTTGTGACACTTTTTAGTGTTGGATCTCAGGTTAGGGTCAATGTGCAGAGAGCATCATGTTGTGCAACTAGTTTCTCACATAGTGCCTACAGTGTCTCTGGTTGGTATCTAACTTTGATTTGCTTAGTTACATGTATGTTAATGTGTCTTGTGTATTTTTCTATATATCTTATTCGTACTCTCTTTCATGTAGACACCACCTAAAATGGACCCAACATTATCGGGGAGACAATGCAGAGACTCTTTTACAGGGATGGAATATTATCAGGGAGACAATGTAGATAACTTTTATAGGGATGTAGCATATGTGAGTGGAGATGGAGTAGATGAGAGCATAGATGGGGGACTAGAGATGATGGCTCCATGAGGAGGTTATGAGGCAATGTATTGCATAGCATGCAGTCCTCATGCACTCGAGAAGTGTGTAATGATCCTTATCTTGATCTACATCCATAGACTTTTGAGATTCCAACACAGCGATGGCTTCTTGACATAGCACATGCCCCAATATGCAAGGGTGAGTACTTAGTTTATTTTTAGTCCCTTGATGTGACAGGGACACATACACTAAGATTTGGACATTTGTTTTACCTTTCTTACATCTCTCGCTAATTGGTGTGTGTGATTGGCTAGATGCTTGATGTGTCGATATATGACATATGGGCATCAATGACCTCTTCCTTTGCATAGTAGAGATTGATCCACAGACAAGGAGGCTGGTCTCTTACATGATTCAAGAGGACTTGCTAGCTATTGCTTGTAAGTAGTGATTGAGCATTGAGAGACCATCCTAGAGAGCTTTGAGGAGCCATCAGAGTTAGAGTGGAGTGAGATAGAGTTTTGGCAGTTAGGGCTATTCTAGAGGAAAGAAGGAGCATGTCACTTGAAGAGTGACTCAGTGTGGTGCTATAACTAGCAGCACATCAGTAGGGTACATCAACAAAGCCTTATCGAGAACTCTTATTAAGAGCGAGTCTTAATTGCTAATAAGGAGATTACACATGGTGACTAGGAGACACGTGTTCGCACTGCCCCTTTAACTCTTGAGGGAGTAGTTCAATTGAAGTGTTCACACTACCTTCAACTCTTGAGGTAGTAGTTCCATTGAAGTGTGCAATTTCTCTCTTTGTCTTTCTCTCTCTCTCTCTCTCTCTCTCTCTCTCTCTCTCTCTCTCTCTCTCTCTCTCTCTCTAAGGGACACATGCAAACAGATATTTATAAACACACACACTCTCATGTGCATGCATGCATGTCCATGTGCACACCCATACACACACACATATGCACCTACATAATACACACAAACATTAAAAAATACACATATGCACAAATTGATGCACACAAAATTTTTGGCCTTAGAGAGGCATTCTGAAATTGGGTTGTGTGGGTGGCAAACATGCTAGGATGGCCACCAAACTTTGCAAGGGTATATATGTGGACTTCTCCCACACTCTTGTGCAAGGTTTGGTAACCAATAGAGCATGTTTCGTTTTAATGTTAGTGCTAGGGGCTAACTTATCCAAACATGTCTTCTTTTTTAGCATACTTATCTCTTAAGAGTCTTCTTTTTTTAACGTACTTGTCCCTTAACGATGTGAATGTGCTGACCAAAATTTACAAGTCCTCACTCATACAAAGTTTGGCCACCATGGGAGCACATTTGGTTGGAATGTTGGGGCCAAGAGCCCTTTTTGATGTG
Source organism: Cibotium barometz (assembly GCF_041138505.1). Taxonomy (NCBI): domain Eukaryota; kingdom Viridiplantae; phylum Streptophyta; class Polypodiopsida; order Cyatheales; family Cibotiaceae; genus Cibotium; species Cibotium barometz. The sequence goes on along the minus strand of NC_141053.1, from coordinate 30,745,280 downwards.
GCTCTCTAAGGCCAAGACACATTAAAAGTAGGCCGTTCGTACCGTATATTCTAACCAATGTTCCAACCAAATGTGCTTAGATGACCAACCTCTACGAGTGTGTAAATATGGACCCCAAGCTCACCCACGCAAAGTTTGGTTGTTTGGTTCAAGAACATTTGGTTAGAATGTGCGAGCCAGAGCTTGGGTTATTCCAACCAAATGTGCTTGGATGGTGAATGACCAAACTTTACAAGTGTGTACATGTGGAACCCACCCTCACACTCATGTAAAGTCTAGACACCATCTATGCACATTTGGTAATAATATGTTGGCATATTTTCCATGGATGAATGGCCCTATAAATCAACATTCTCCATGTAAGAATGGCCCTATGGCCATCCTTATAAGCACAATGTGCTTGAAAGAATGGCCCTATCTAAAGCACATTGTAAGAATGGTCCTCCGGCCATTCTTCACTCCCTTTTGTCAGCACTAGTAAATGGTCCTAGGGCCATTCTACTAAGCACACCATCATGGTAGAATGGCCCTAGGGCCATTCTCCACTTCCTTGTGCCAACCCCCTAGGGAAAATCTCTACATATGTATGTTGAATATATCAAGATTGTAAGCACAATCTTGTAAGCACAGGAAAGTGCACAGGTACGAGGCCCAAGGAAAGGAACACAAGACATGGAAGAATTCCCAGGAGGTTGGTTGGTGGTTCATCGTTTTCATTCATTCAGTCCAACATTGGATTGGGTCACTAGACTAGGCTTTAGATTCGGTTTTACACCTTTTCAAGAAGGCAGCCTCTATGGCTGCCAGATGAGATGTACCTTTTTGTATTATAGAATATACTGAATACTCAGCTATCTCTCTCTCCCTTCTCTATCTTCTGCATGCGTTTTTGTATCAACATGTTCGAAGATGTGTTTAGGGCTGAAAGAAGACTCCTAGAGCTTCCACATGTAACACCCCATCCTCAAACTTGCAAAGTTTGGTCTCACCATCAAAGCACATTTGATTGGAATGTGCAAGATAGGGGCCCAATTTTGAGGGGGCTTGCTAAGGCCAAGACATGTTATAAAGTAGGCCCCTGGCTCCAATATTCCAATTAAATGTGCTTGGATCATGATCATACTTTGTAAAGTTGTACATGTGGACCCCACCCTCACTCTTACAAAGTTTGGTCACCATCTAAGCACATTTGGTTAGAACGTGTAGGCCATGGACACAATTTTGAGGGGGCTCTCTAAGGCTAAGACACATTAAAAAGTAAGCTCCTCGCTTGCACATTCCAACCAATTGTGCTCGAGTGGTGAACCAAACTTGAAAATTTTAGTCACCATTTGAGCATACTTGCTTAGAATGTGCAGGCTAGGGGCCCAATTGTGAGGGGGCTCTCTAAGGCCAAGACACATTAAAAGGTAGGTCCCTAGCCCACATATTCCAACCAAATGTGCTCAGATGGTGATAAATTACAATGAAAAAAGCGAGACACTAATGATATAATAATAAAAAGCCATCTCAAATGTGATAAATTACAAAAAAGCGAGTCACTAATGATATAATAATAAAAAGCCATCTCAAATCATCTAATATGCTCTTATGCTCATCTACACGAAGCCATCAGAGAAGTTGAGCGCTGTGTTTATGGCTCAGAACTTGATCAAGCCGATCATAATCACTAGATGACACAAGATGTAGGCCTTACTATATCAACTTGGTATTGTTGGAATTGAATGTATCTCTCGTGCCTATGAACATGTTAAAATTGGCAGCTTTCCATGAACATGCTATGTGCATCATTCAACTAAACCCCATGGACCAGCATCCTCGTTGAGAGTTCTCTTTGGCATAGAGGATCTCAACAACTATTAGTCTACTTGCTCCTCATTACCATAAGGGGTAGCAATGATAGTAAAGACATCATCCATTGGATAATAAATTTATAAGTTAGTTGTAGTCAGCTGTAAACATGGCACTAGCATCATGTGCCCTAGGTATAACATGCTTTGGATGCTCTGGTGTAATCAGCCTCTTCGGATCTGCCATGTAGACATGGTGCACTCTCCCCAATCACCATCCATGCATGCTCCATAGAAGCATGCAAATTGGCATGTGAAGATAGTGGGGTGGTGCAAATGGAGTGGAAGCCCAAAGTGCCCTGGAAGTCAAATGCCACCAAGCGATTCACCATGCTGCCATCCACACACCTAAAAAAATCTCATGACCACCCTCGCATCATGTGAGGGATAAGAAGAGGTCGCCCACACCTTGTACACCACTCCACCACACTTCCTTTGCATCTCTTAACCTCTCTGTATCATGTAAAGTGTGCTTCACACACATGCACTAGCACCATCGTGCTCCTCTTTCCCATGGCCAATCTAAAAAAAGCTCCAAATAGCATGTCTGCCAGCCTCCGAGTGCTATATGTATAGCCAATAGAAATGTCTCGAAGACTTAAACTGTCCAATCCACCACTTGCTTTGCATCTCTAAACCTTTCTACATCGTGCGACAGCTAGTGACACCGTAAAGTGTGCTTCATACATGCACCAGCACCATCATGCTCCTCCTTCCCATGGCCAATCTCAAAAAAAGCTCCAAATAACATGTTTGCCAGTTTTCGAGTGCCACAGGTATAGCCAATAGAACAATCTCAAAGACTTGAACTGACCACCACATTTGTTAGACCAAATCCACCGTTGATTCCATGTGACTCCACGATCCCTCATAAATACATCATGAAGGGAGAAACAATGTTATAGAAAATGTGCATCATGCGAGTGATCATTTACTAATGTAAAAATGATACTCCTTGATAATGATGCGAGCCTCTGGGGTGCTAGCAACTCCATCCAAGTGTATCTCTGCATGACGATAGTTGATGTGCACCAAAACAACCTCCTAAAAGTGCAATATAATTTTATCTTAAATGCATAGCGTTAAATACATTAAAGCTATCTATTACATCACAATATAATTGAAGATTTATACCTGCTCTAAAAAGTAGTATCTCCTAGCAAGGCAAGAATGTATAGGTCTCATCAACAAAGTCCACCCACTAAGATAACCACACCAACGGGGAACAGCTCCAAGCCTGTATGAAATTGGTGGTCTTGGCACACTTGGCACAATAAGTGCGCCGTATATAACAGTACAGCAGTTAAAAATTAATAAGTAGAACAGTGAAAAAGAACCGACTCATAAGAAACAAGGGTTGTAAACTTGCAGCTTAAAATAATAATTCTGCCTCATTCAAACAGCTCTTTCCACCCCAACACGAGACTCTGCTTAAAAAGTAACATCACATCAAGATGACGACCCTTTGAAGTGTTGCATCCAGAGGATGAACAGCCTTGAAAATGTAAACTGGGAAACTGCACCCATATGGTCCCCCCAGCAAATATTGAACATGGGAGGACTGTCTTGTGAACACCCCTTCTGAGAGTGTAAGAGAACGAGAGTATCAGAGAACGCACATCAGTTTAGAAACATAAAACTGAAACCCTGGCCAGACTACTGCAGCCTGCTACAGATAAAATCACCCCAGTACTGAGTCATTTCCCATGGTGTGTACAATACTATCACCCTTATAAGCCATATTCCCATCAGCATTAATCTCATGACTGGTTGCAGGAGAAACATCACTAGCAAAACCGCCTGCATTTTCTTGTGCTTCGGCATTTCCTTGAGTCCCCAGCATGTGCTCACACTCTGCAGCATTTGGCCCTTTCAACTCGTGAGGGCAAGCTGAGTTAGCAACATGGTTCTTCAAAACGACAACAATGTCGGAGGGAGAGGCACCGGCCAGTTCAAATTTCTGCACTGCTGCATCTAATATGGTCTTCCATGAAGGCAAACCAAGCTTGAACTCCACCTGAGAGTGCTCAAACAAGATATTGCCCCAGAACAGACTGATCTGAAACCTCATAGCAAGGAACTGTTCCCGAATCTCGGTCTCAGACAACTCTTGAGGAGCATCTTTATTGCCTTGTGCCTCTAACTTGAGGGCATCCCTCTTGCCAGTAGGGCTCATAACTTCCTTTAATCGCCGCTCTTCCAATTTCTCCCACATTTTAGCTGCTACTTGCATTCTTTCTTCTGCTTTGTTGAAGAGTGCAACAGTCTCAGATGAGTCCCAAGAGCTCAGGTCCACTTGGCTAGCTATGGCAAGTGACCACCGAAGCTTCGCGCTCTCAAAGCTCTCCTGTCCAAGGGCAAGAACCCCTTCATAGAAATCTGGCTTTACCCGAAGAGCCTCCTCATACTTCATCTGGGCAAGCTCGTACTGACTTTGCGCCCAGTCAAATGCTGCCTGTAGATGCTCATGGAATGCACCTTTATCACCACTCTCTTCCACAGGTATTCGCTTTCTTGCAGCGCACATGTAAACATTACCCCAGTTGAACAAGGCTAGTGCTGCCACTTCCTGGAACTTGCAGGCGGCTGCCTCGAACAGTGGTTGTGCCTCCTCACTGGTCACGGTCTCCTCTAAAGCTTCAGAACAAAACTCCATCCCTAGCTCATGGAGATCAATATGCGCATCGGGATCTACTCCTATATGCATACGGAAAAGATGAGCAAAGTCCAGTAACCATTCATCAATCTCTATTTCCTTTCCAGAAATTTCTTCTCCATTCTCAAGTTTTCCTGTCTTTCTATCTGTTTCATCTGTTGAGCTCTCCTGTTCCAGAGTGGCACTGCCTGTAGTAGGATCCGCTTCTCCTGCAGATGAACCAGTATGCTCAATATTTTGATCAGTCTCTTCCGTAGTTACATAGTCTGAGTATTCCTCTTCTTCAAGCACTGGTTCCTGCTCTGTGCTTACTTCCACCACATGAAGCCTTAGTGGCACTAGCACAGACGACGAGACCTCAGGTATATCACCATCTGAATTGTCCCGCTCTCCTTCCAAGGGTGCACCTTTAGTTTTCTTCCAGGCAGCCTCAGTTGAAACTGCTGCTTCTGCAAGCCTCAGCTCCTCAGTACTAGTAATGGTTATCAGATCTCCATCCATGTCCTTATACTTGATAAGGACAGCCTTTGATGAGGGGAATCTTTTCCTGACAAGCTCTCTAAGGTCACGGAACTTGCAATTAGCCGGCATCTGGGCTAGCCTGATGTCATGATCGTATATCAGCTTCAATGGCCTGCTGTGTAAGGTCACCTGCTTCTGGACCTTGGAGGTTTTCCTTTGCAAGACCTTGCCTGATGAGCCTCCAGCTCCAGAACCAAGGGATTCTGGAGATTGTGCAACATTGCTACTTGGGGCCTTGGCTTTCCAAGCATCCTTCAGCCTAGAAGCTTGTGCGACATTACCCATTATTTGAGGCTGGAGCGGTGTCTCCATTGAGGAACTAGTGGAAATGCACAATCCAATTTGCTTGGCATCAGAACTGGGAACTTTGAGGGAAGGTTGCTCAAGCTTACCTCCTTTTCTCTTTGGTAATGGTCTGGCAGGTAGGGAAGGGCCTCTGGTAGCTGTGGGGCTAGGACTGCCTCTCACCACGGAGGCTCCAAGGGCAGCTGGGGATGTTCCTGCATAAGATGCTTGCATAGAAGCAGCAGCAGTTGGCCTTCCCTGCATATCCCGCTGGGCTTCCTCCTGGTTTCCTAGGGCGATGCGGAGCCGTTTGGCAAGCTCTAAGGCATCTTGATGGTTCCCATCCTCTTGCAGCATCATCTGCACATCATGGAGTGCGAGCTCGAGCTTGCCAAGGGCTTCCAATGCCCTGGCACGCCGGAAGAGGGCGCGACTGAACCTGGGGTGGACCTCCAAGGCAAGTGTGCATTCGTGGACAACGGCCTCGTACTGCACAGGCTTCATGTGCATCAGGCAAGCAGCTCGGTTGCTGTGGAAGACAGCACGGTCTGGGTGATTGCGAGGGGTGAGTCTGAGGGCTTGCTCATACTGATCCAGAGCGCCTTGGTAATCTTTACTCTGGAACCGGCGATTGCCTTCCTCCTTCAGCTCATGGGCACGGCGCAAAAAAACTGCAGCAAAATGCTCCACCCTTGGTAGAGAAGTAGCAGCAGGAGGAATAGCGGCAGCAGCGACAACTCCAGCACCTAGGGCTTGGATCGATCCAGAAGATGGGGCTGCAGGCTGCTTGGCTGCCACATTTTCTATCTTTGGTGCAGTTGCAGTAGAGGGATCAGAAGTTGTAGAGGTTGCAGGCTTCTTCTTCTTGTTGCCGGACTTGCCCATGGCTATGGCTATACCAAAATGAAAAACAAGGAGGACAGGACAGAAGGTAAGAACCTCTGTGTTTCGCCACGATTAGGATTTTTGCTGATGCTTTGAGGACATAGCCATAGAGACTAGCCGAGGGATTCTTCTGCAGCTCGTCCTTCAGTACTGGTACTTGTGGCTACTTGGAGAATGTCTTGAAGCTTTGCCACCATAGCCAGAGCAGAGCCCTTCCACCATGTTATGTTCCTGCTAAAAAGAGAAATATCCAGAGGCAGGAAAGCTCATACTTCTATTACCATAGCCATAAGGTCCTGCAACAGTGTGGTGCTGTGGTTGTCCTGTTGTGCTCAAGAAAGCCCTCCTGATATGCGGCACGAAAAAACAAATGTATTAATTAATTATGTAAGAAGGAGAAATTTAAACATTTTCATCTTTATTCTGTTCATTATCATTATATTTCTAGAAATACTATCGACCATGAAGTACGATTATTGAAGGAATTATTACTTAAAATACTATTTTTAGTGGCCTGCTTTTTGCATATTGGCTTGCCACATGCAAAAAGAAACGCTAAGCAAGCTATAGGATTTATTTGCTTATCATCAATGCTCAAATTTGTTTTCCTTCCCTTTCTTTTTCTCTCCCTCTCTCTTTCTTTTGGTTCCTTCTCTCTCTTCAATCTCATATCTTAAATTTAAGATATTGTAACATCTTGATTGAAAAATAAGTTGTGCCTTGTCTATCTCATGAGCAACTACCATAATTGGTCTATGATATCCAAAGGCTCCTCTGCTCATCACAAGCTTTGTTGTCCCCAAGTGTGGGTGATTGGTCCGAAACTTGGAACATGCCATCAGATACTCAGGGACTCTGCTTCCTTCTACAAATGCCATCACATCTTGAGCATGTCTTGAGAACTAAGAAGGTGGACTTGCATGACAAACCCATTGTTTATACAACTCGATCATGGTTGATTGTGACAAAGATGAAGACCCGAGTAATAACTTCTTGAGTGATAAAGTCACTCTAGCTTTTCTGAAGGGACGGGTCACCATTTTGAATCATGGCATTGATGCAAACTTAGGCATGAGGAGCATGAGAAGAATGCGGGGTAGAAGGTGAGCTTGAACTCCTTGCAAGCTTTCTTCTCCACACACACACACACACACAAGAGTAGACAAGCACACAAGAGAGAGATGGATGGATAAATTTTCTTCTCTACAACCGTAACATTAAGATAAGAGTACATACTTTAAGGAAAAGTACTCCCTTACTAAAACATACAAGGCCAGTCCATGGTGTAAACTTGACTATATGATCTAGCGTTGCCATAACTCTAGTAAACCATGTCACACAGCTTGCAAACCCCTGGTGGCATATCAACCAAATCTCACCAATCCCATACCAATGGTGTAAGTGCAGAGCTATCATCTTGGGATATGATCCTAGCATGCCATCCATATCTTGGTTGAATCCTCTTCTATCTTCTTCTCTACAACCATAACATTAAGATATGAGTACATACTATAAGGGAAAGTACTCTCCTACTAAAACTTACAGGTGGCCATAGTATGAACCCGACCATATGGGTTAGCATTATAACTATGCTATAACTCTAGTAAACCATGTCACATAGTCTGTAAAAACCATTGGTGGCATATCAACCATAATCTCACCAACCATGCCAATGGCATAAGTGCATAGCTATCATCCTTAGATATGATTATGGCTGTCATCCATATCCGCACTAGTTGAGCTCGATATCTCAACACCCCTCCTTGAGCTCAACTCCATTCCATACACTCCAAGTAAGCTTGAGAAGCCTTTCTGTACCCAACTTCTTCATGAATAACCTTATCCTCCTTGCTAGAACCTTCTCCCTCACAAAATGATAATGTACCTCAATGTGCTTCGTCCTAGCATGATACAATGGGTTATTGACCACAACTATATGCTACTCATGTTGTCACAATAAATGACAATAACCCTATCCATGGGCTCCCATATATGCAAGTAGGTTATGTAAACCAAGCTACCTCACATGTTGCCATAGTAGCATCCTTGTACTTAGCCTTTGTACTCGACAAAGTAACTATAGGGTGCTTCTTGTTGCTCTCCAACTAACAATAACACTCCCAAAAGAAAACATAAAGCCGTTAATAGATCTCCTCTTTGAGATACTACCAACCCAATTTGCAACCATGTACTTGTACATGTATCCCAACTTCATAGAAAAGTTCATAATGTACTGTAGATTTTATGTACCTAAATATCCTCCTAACCGCATCTAACTATGGCTTCTTTAGGGCCTTCATAATCTAACTCACCAATCCAACAATATAGCTCAAATTTGGCCTAATGATAGTCATGTAAAACAAACTTTCTATTATGTGCCTGCACATATGAGGGCCCTTCAAGAGATCACCAATATCTACAGAAAACCTCGTGTGGCACTGAAATTGGCTTACACCCTTTCATCCCCCATACTTGGATCATACTTGGATAGCATGTCCAAGTATGGGATTAGCTTACACCCTGCCATCCCAACAGCATGTCCAAAGCATACTGCCTTTGCAAAAGCCAAATCCCATCTCATGATATAATCAATTCCATATTGTAGCTCAGCCAAATCTTTCATTTCAAATTTCTTTTTAAGAAGCATCTTCGCCTCATGAATATCATCATCTCACTACCACTTGTGATAATCAAGTCATCAACATAGATGACCACTAGCATAATCCCCCTATCAGTCTTTCTCACATAGAGTGAGAAATCAGCTTTGGATATCTAGAATTCAATATAGTGACAAGATATTCTCCTATCTTTTATGACCATGCTCTAGGTGCATGCTTCTTCAAGCCATGCAAGGCTTTGCGCAACTTGCAAACAAAACTGAGGGTCCTGGTGGCGTGAACCATGTAAACCTCATGTTTTAAATCACCATGTAGAAATATATTTTTACATCCATCTAATGTAAAGACCATCCTTAGCTACAGCCATTTGCTCTCACGCCATCTTGGTAACCATGAGACCATCCCTTAACTACATCCATATCATTGATGTAAAGACCATCCCTTAACTACATCCATATCATTGATGTAAAAACCATCCCTTAGCTACAACTTCTCCAATTGGGCTGAATATCTCCTTGTAGTCAATGCCACCCTTACCAACCAATCTTTCCTTATACCTGCTAATAACAGACTCATCTAAATTGTGCTGTACTTTGAAAACTCATTTACACCCAATTGTCTTCTTCTCCTTAGGCAAAGGCACCAAATCCCATGTCATATTTACATCTAATATTGGCATCTCTTCATCTATGGCATCTCCTTATAGTCAATGCCACCCTTACCAACCAATCTTTCCTTATATCTGCTAACACACTCATCTAAATTGTGCTGCACTTTGAAAACTCATTTACACCCAATTGTCTTCTTCTTCTTAGGCAAAGGCACCAAATCCCATGTCATATTTGCATCTAATATTGGCATTTCTTCCCAATGCTTATGTCTAAGTGCCTCCTCAAAACATTTAGGCTATATTTCTTTGACCATATATGTATATGATGATGAGTTGTATACCCATCATACCTTAACCTGTCAACTAGATATCTAACCCTAGTAGACCTGTTGGATCACTTCCAGGTGTTCTCTCAGCCCTGCTTGGGCTCTTTATACACTAGCTCTAATGACTATTGAGACCCCAAACTCATCATCAAGGCTCTGTTGTTTGTGAGCCACTAGACACTCTATCAATAAAGGGGTGACCTACTAAAGCATTAGGCATTAGAAAAAGGTCGATATGCCTTCTCTTTTTCCTTGCATGCTACATGTGAACTTGTTGAATTTTTAGCACCTATAGTACACCATGTGATATGTCAGAATGCCTAATATTCTGTCCCACCTTCTAACCTTAGGCATTTTATGTGTATGTCTTTGTATTGCTCTAACATAGCTTTGAAGCCTTTGAAAGTAAATAAACACTTCAATTTTCTCTTTCATAAGTACACTCACACCTTCCTAGTGTGATCTTCAATAAAAGTCACATAATAGTGTCTTTTGATTGATGTTGACTTAATTGGTTCCCAAACAGTGTACCACATTCAAAGGTCTTTGACTTACATTCTTATCATTCAAAAATAGATGCTTTCTCTGCTTTTCCATTTGGCATGCTTCACATACTTTATGCATTCCATTCACCTTGAACTTTGGCAGACCTGTCATACTTTAGGCCTGCATATTTTTCAGCATGTCTAATAATTTTTCAGCCATTAAATATTGACATGTCTAATAAATTTCAAGCCATTGAATATTGATATATCTAATGCATTTATGCAAAGTATCAATGTCTTCAAACACACGTGTACCATGTGCAGACATTGCAGCCTTCTTTTAAGGCATGCTTACATCCATTATTAACATGTCTAATGTTTTTTTGCAAACTATCAATGTATTTAATCACACATGTACCATATGCAAACATTGCAGGCTTCTTACATCTAATGTAAACATTTGGCCAACTCTGCTTCCCTTTATAATCAAGCGGGCAATGGTTATTGAAGTCTTCTACATACCATCCATAATGGCTAAACCTCACTTTTTGAACTTGTTCAATTTACAATAGAAACCAAGTTCTTTGTTACATTTGGCACATGAAGCATATGAATAAGATACTTTATTTTGTCATCATACATAGACAAAGAGACTTTCCCAACATGTGTTTGGCACATGAAACACATTAACAAGATACTTTATTTTTCCATCCTCCTGCATAGACACAGGGACTTTTCCAACATACATAATAGGGTACATCGTATCGTTACATGTTTCTACATAATGTGGTTGTTACAAATCCATTAATTCTCCAAACCACTCACCATGGCTAGTCATGTGATAAGAGGATCCGAGATCAACAAAAAACATCTCCTAAATTTGGTGTATCATATGTTGCAATCGTGAAACTATACTCCATCATAAAAAGTTTCTCACTTCTATCTTCAGCCTTCTTACTTGACGGTGCATAGCTCCCTTACAACTTACAGCTTTCCACTTTTTATTTCATTTTATACCAAAATCTAAAGTAGGCTAACATAGATAGTAAAAAGTAAAGAGAACTAACAGAGATAGCATGGAGACAGAAATATGGAGCACTATTATTGAATTAGGCAAACAAGAAGAGCTAACTTTAATAGTGCTGTAGATCGGCGATGAATGTTAAGGTTAGTGAGAAGAATTATGAGAATCAACACAAGGATTATGATAATCATATCTTTATATTATGTAGGAAAAACCATGGACTAAGAATGAAAAAACCTATAACTCTGTTTACAAAGCTGCTAATGCTCAAAGAGGCTGCTCAGAGTAGGAGCATAGAAAACTAAAAAAAACTCCTAAGTGCTACCTAAATGAAAAAGTGCTTGGCCCTTATATACTACTTGGCACCAATTCCTCAAGTGCCTTTCATACATCATCCCATATGTCATTATACTGGATAAAGTGTCTTATTCCATACGCACTTGCCGAGTAGGTAGCAACAAATATATAACATCCAATATGTCATTATATGAAAAGATATAGGGAGGAAGAGAACTTGAGCTCTTGCACAAGCACACACACACTCACACAAACCCTAGAAGTGAACACACAAGATGACTCTGGCCTAGTGATCATCATGTAATTAAAGCTACCCATTATCTTCCTATATATAGTGGGGTTCTCCAAAATCTCACTCGCAAAACTGCACTCAACTTGCCATTTGAATCTAGTGGCATAGAAATTGGCTTTACAATCAGCCATACCATACTTGGACAGCATGTCCAATGAATATTGCCTCTGTGACAGCCATATGCCCTTGGCCATTCTAATAACCTTAATGCCAAGGAAGTACCTCAGCAGCTCACCCAAATCCTTCATGTCAAATTTCTACCTGAGGAGACATTTCACACTCTCAATTTCCTCTCCACTACCACCCCCAACAATCAAGTCATCCACATAGATTGTGATGATGACCACAACCCTCATAACTCATTCGCACATAGAGTGAATGATCAGCATTTTCCACATGAAAGCCAATGGTGATAAGATATTGTGCTATCTTATCATGCCATCCTCTTGGTACCCGTTTCAAGCCATATAAAACTTTCCACAACTTGCATACAAAACCAGGGTGACCCACATCTTCATAATCTCGTGTCTGATTCTTATACACTTCTTCTTGCAAATCGCCATGCAAGAATGCATTTTTAACATCCATTTGCTGTAAAACCCATCCTTTTGATGCAACCACTACAATAATAGCTCTCACAATTTCCATCTTGGCAATGGGACTAAACGTCTCCTCATAATCAATGCCATAAGATTGAGCATAACCTTTGGCAACCAATATTGCTTTATACCTATTAATACTTCGAGTTGTGTTTTATTTTGTACACCCACATAGCATTCTTGTCCTCAGGCAATGGCACCAAGTTCCAAGTCTCATTTGAATCCAATGCAACCATTTCTTCATCCATGGCTTTCTCCCAATCTAAATTCTCAACAGTTTCTTCAAACATGTGGGTTCAACATCTTACACAACTTTAGCCATATATGCATAATGATGAGCGACATAACCATTATATGTCAACCTATCACGTTCTCTGAATCTCCCTGACTTGCATTGTCCATGATCACTACCTAGCATTTTTTCAGCTTCTCCTGCCTTTCTTACACTATGTGTTCTAGTAGCTGGAATCCCAAGTTCATCATCAAGGCTCTGCTTCGAGCCACTAGACTCTTCATCAACATAAGAATGCCTTGTAGAAATGTGGGGCATACTAAGAGGCTCACCAACCTTCTCTTTGCTTTTCTATGATGTACAAACTGCATTTTTAGGACTGGTATTTTGACACAGCCTGGCACTCCATGGTCTATCAACAAACCCAACACAAGAGGACTCTCTAGGTCCACTCAATGACTGTGATGCTCCGATGAGCCACTAGGCTCCATCAAAATAAGAATGCCCTACAAAAATGTCGGGCATACCAAGAGGCTCACCAGCCTTCTCTTTGCCTTTCCATGATGTACCAACTACATTTTCAGGACTCGTATTTTGACGTAGCCTGCCACTCCATGGTCTATCAATAGACCCAACACAAGAGGACTCTCGAAGTCCACTCAATGACTGTTATTGCATGACTTGCATTATGTGCAATCACATTTCTAGTTGCATCAAACAACCTACACTTGTCTTTAAAGTCTTCGATATAACAATCATCAGGGTTAAAGCGCGCCTACAAACCCTACTCAATCATGTGGCTAATAGAAACCAGATTCTTTGTAATATTTGGAACATGAAGCATATCCGCCAAGATACTTCATCTTACCATTTTGCATAGACAATGACACATTTCCAACATGGGTAATGGGATGAGTAGTATCATCCCCTATTTCAACAAAACTAGATTTTCAGGATTTTTTATATCCTTGAACCACTTGCCATGACTGATCATATGCTTTAAAGCACCTGAATCCACATACCACACATCATCATTGCATGCGGATACATCATTTTTCAACATAGCATTAAGCACATGTCGCATAACAAACAACCTTCCATTGTCCTCATTACTTCGAGTAGAGGACGCATAATTATTTTGCTGCACTTTTTTGCTTCTGATGTCATTTTGCTTCTTATAGTAATCTGCCTGCACATGCGTAGATTTTCTATAGTAAAAATAGCCTCAGGTATCATTTTGCTGCCTTTGCCAATTTTCATGACCTTTTTGGCTCCCCCTGCCCATCTTCCACCTATGTGTTATTGTTGTGATTCATGGGACTGTTGTTATTGCTGACCATAACTTTGATTACCTGTTTGGCCACCACCTTGGCCACAGCCTCGACCTCTACCTCGTCCTCTACCTACACTTGTGTAGAAGGCCTATTGCTCCAAACTGTCTTTGTTTTGTGAAGACTTGTGTTCACCCAAAATCTTTTCTTTAATGATCAACATTGACACCAAATCTGTAAAGTTGAGAATGTTCTCCGGAGTCTGAATAGATGTCTTGAATGCCTTCCATTGTTGCCCGAGACCACGTAGACATGCTTCCACCTTCTCATCATCATCAACAGAAACACCAATAGTGCAAGGGATTCCACAATGCCCTTGATCTTCTTCAAGGCATAATCATTCATATATATGTTTTTCTTCTCCACAGTATGAAGCTCATTTTTCAACTGAATCTTTCGTGCCTTGGTGTTAGATTCATACAACTTCACCAAGGTGTCCCATGCCTCCTTGGGTGACTTGGCATCCTGTATATGCCCAATCATGGTGTCTTGTATAATAATAGAAAGCCAGTACATGAATTTTCTTCCTCCTTGATTCCAATCCTTGTATTCTTTTACATCTGCAGTAGCTGGATTAATCTTCGGTATCTCTGGTGTCTCCTCATGTTCACCTTCAATGTAGTCCCAATAGCCATTTCCCATCATACAATTTGTTAATATAAACCTCCAAGCATGGAAGTTGTTCTTTTCAAGCTTCTTTGCAACAATCTAGTTAATTCCATCATTCGACGTCTTGTCTGCAACACAAACTCACCAAAAATAGCACTCTTGTTTGTTCTGCACAAACTGATGTATTCTCCTGCAGAGCGGTACTATAATTCACCCAAACTGTCACAACTAGTGACCTCCATTTGCATACATACACCCAATGGCAACTGTAAGACCTCTTTAGAGTATACACAGTGTTTGCACAACCAATTTCTCTTCCTGTAGTTCCAAAAATAGAAATGTGCATAGAATCGAAACTTACCCCTATAGTGTACGCGAACGCCCTGGGAACTAAAAAATGGAGGTCAAGACACGCTCGAAATACATTTTTGGCTCAAAAAATTTGTGTCCAAAGGATAGAATAGTTGACCTATAGCTCTGCTCTCGCAAAGACAGCTCCTCAATAAGAGGTAGTTTTCCAGTGCCTCCCGAAGAGCTCTCGACAAGGGTGTAGTAGCCAACATAAAGGGTGAAGAGTAGATGAAGCTCTTATCCTCTTACCGCTTCCTATGCTTTTGTTGCTTGCCTCTTAGCTTCTTAGCATGATTCAGGCTCTGATACCATGAAAAGATATAGGGACGAAGAGATTTTGAGCTCTTGCAAGCACACACACACACACACAAGCTCACACAAACCCTAGAAGAGAACACACAAGATGAGAGGCTGAAAATTGTTCTTCTTCTTCTTAACAACAAAAGAATTCTAAGAAAAGATAAGGGAAATACAACATAAGTACTAAATTACTATGTACATGCGGTCCATAATGTGAACATGCTAAGTGAGTGAGCTGGAAAGATAAGTATGCCATAACTCAATGATGGACTAGTAGTTGGTGTAGTCCAGTTGTAGAATCACTCGCAAAGATCTATCATGTCAGCATCCTACCAAACACGCCAGTGATGTAATTGGTGGAAACAGTCACCCAGGCATATCATAAGTGTTAGCTTGTGTGAGCTTGACATATCAACATTATAGTGGGTGAAGTGTCTTATTCCATACCCATACCCATGCCGACTAGGTAGCAAAAAGTATTTTACTCTTCCCACATAGGGGGGTTATAGATATAAAAGTAATTTATTCTAGCCGACAGTTGGTGTGCTTTGTCAGTTTAAAGTTTTTATAACAAGAACAGGTGCCTAAATAGGTGAAGAGTCAGGAAGTCAACTAAGGCATTCTTTATGCTTACCACGTACTTGTAGATGATTGAAAAGTGTTCAAACCAAAGGGCCCACCAAATAAGGCGCATGTTCTTGACTTCTTCTGCTGCTTTATGTGTCAAATAAGCTTTGATATTTTTTAAATCACTCCTCAAGGTAAATGTGATTGGCAAGACAAATAATGCAAAATTTGAAATAACTTTTTTTGCTGCTAAGATTTTACGATGTGCAGAGGAATAATTTTGTTTTGCCTTGGAAAAACTACCCGAAGCAAACCTATAGACAATTTTTGTGTGCATTAACTAACTCACAAAGGATAGCACCCCAAGTAATGCATCAATTAGATGATTAAGGGACCATCTCTAGGAATTTTCATGGGAGTAAACCTTATGCAATTTTACCTGAATGATCCTTAGGGCCTTTGTACAATGTTTAGTCCATTTGATCGACTTCTACCTGGACAAGCCTCTAAATAGGCTTCTTATTCTTGGGCAAGCTTGGATAGTCCTAACTAATCCTATCAAGGCAGCCTAGAAATTTCTGTACCTCTACCAAAGTGGTCAATGGTGGTTCGAATACTAATATCTTTTCACGTTCATGGGTTAAAGCCTAATGCTTTCCCAAAAAAACAATAGTATAAACTTAGCGTGATGATCAATTGACAATTGGGTCTTTTGCTTGGACAAGTTTAATCCCACTCTTTTAACAATTTTTACAAATCCTTCAAATGTATAATGTGATCTTCAAAGGAATTGGAGAAAAGGATGTTGTCGATATAGTTAAGAATGAAATTTTGATATCCCCAAAAAATCTTATCAATCTTTTCTTAGAATTTGGAAGGACCATTTTTCAATCTAAAGGGCATAACACATCATTGACCTAGTGGGGCCACAAATCCTATTTTTACCTATCCTTTGGGGCAATCTCAAATTTCAACTACACTTAAGATCACAGATAGAAAAACTCTCACTTGATGTAATTTTTTGAGCAAGTCATCCTTGTTTGGGATTAGGGTGTTTGATATATGTTAGAAATTTATTAAGGTTTGAAGTCTATTACCAACCTCTTTTCTCAACTCTGATGTCTTATTCACATAAAATGTTTTGCATGCCCAATTTGATTAAGAGGGCTCAGTGACTCCTTTCTTGAGTAGATCAACAATTTCATTTTGTCATATAAAAAAAAAATTTCTACAATGAAGAGGTGGCTAACTAGAATCCTTATTGGATTCTGAGTGATCATCATCATCGACTTCGTCGTCCTCTTCACTTCCTTTTACAGCTTCATGCTCATAATCAAGATCCTCCTCTTCCTCTTCCCCTTCATCGTACATAAATGCCATCAAGCCCAAGATAAGCAAGGGCAATAAAATACAATTAGATGTAGAAAAGAGAAGGGTTTAGGTTCACTTACCTCATCTGATTGAGTCCCCAAAACGGACTCATCCAAGTGTATGCCTCACGTACGCATCCAGAGACGGGGGGCTCTGTATTCATAGTCGTACTCCTCTTTTGTTGGGTAACTCCCAATAACCTCCCTCTACAAAAAACAATATAATTAGTTAAAGAAAACAATATAATTAGTTAAAGAAAACAATATAGTACAAAACAAAATGAAAGAGGAGAAGAAATGATTACTAAAAATGGTACTTACAAAACGAGCAATGAAGAGGCCTTTCCTCTCGAGCCAAAGTGTGAAGCCCCTCGGTTTCGTAGTCGGGAAGAAGCACTTGCCGCTGCTTGTTGTTGAAAAGCATGTGGGTGCTTTCTCACGAAGCTGCATGCGTGCCTCCACTTCTCAACCATACAAATGCTGGGCTTCTCCAAATTATTCTTTGTTGCTCTCTTGATATTTTCTTTCCTATTAGAGAGCAAAAGCTTGATGACTTAAGCACATCAATGACGTATTGCTTTGAAAGTTCATCTTGTGCTTTCCACTTTTTGCAGGAGTTCATGAGCTCTAGGTTTGCAAGTACATGCATGCGGTTCATGACGCTTTCCTCATGCATCCATCTGAGGGCACCATCGACATCCACATTGTATGGTAGGGTGCGTGGATTAAATGGTGGAATGGGTATCCTAGGGACTGGATCATAACATGTAGATGAAGAGCTCCCCTGCTGGGGAGATGCATCGGGAGACCTAGTGCTGCTTTTTCCAAAAAGCAAAAGTAGCTTGCCCCCCCCTGCTAGCATGTCTGCTATCCATAAGACTCCCTACTACTATGTCATCGTCGTTGGTGGTGAGGATGGATGTGAGGAAGCGGGGGTGGGTGTAGTCGAGGAAGGTGGTGTGGGCTCATCCCCAACCCACTCATCCTTTGATAGGCGCGAGGATGAGATTTTTCCCATATCAAAAGTGTGGCCAAGTGGAGTAGATTTCCCCCATGGTGTCAATGATTGGCTTAAGCCCACTTGCATATAAGATTAAAAATAAGACTTATAAAATTCATAAAAGATTAAATTTGTGTATGTCAAAAGATTTGATGGAACTATATGTGTGTTTGGGTAAACTGAGGCCAGGCTTGTTGCCCATATCGTTCATTTATAATAAATAGTAGATTTGCCACATGAGGTTCTTGTGAGGTGTCAATCAACATTGCCTATACATACATGCAAGAGGCAACAAAACATGATTGCTCTAACAAAAGCCATGCTTAAAGCTTAGACAAAAAATACAACATGTGATATTAGAACATTGTTAAGACCTCCTATAATATTGCTTAGACAAGTAGGGTGGACAGTGCCCCTTTCGGATGATAGCTTCTAAGGAATTTCCATACTCTCCCCACTATTAAAGAAGCTAAAGGTAACTCCTCTTTTACAAGATAAGGATAGAGAGAAGATCAAGGACTCCCCCTCCACTATAACCACCTACTCGCGGATAACCACTCCTAACTTGATATAAGAAGCATTCTAGATGGCTTATAACAATGTCCCATATCTCTATGCATAAGCTTATGTATACCCTATGCCTCCCTACCGCATAGCCTATGCATTCACTATAACCACTCCTAACTTGATATAAGAAGCATTCTAGATGGCTTATAACAATGTCCCATATCTCTATGCATAAGCTTATGTATACCCTATGCCTCCCTACCGCATAGCCTATGCATACCCTATGCATAGCCACCGCATACCCTATGCATAACCGATGCATACCCTAGGCATAGTATATGCACAAGCACTGGGCATAGACTATGCATAGGGACCATAGCCTATTAACCTAACCCTAATCCCCGATACCCAAGGGTGCAAAAACACAAAGATAAGAAGCATAAACAAAGAATGGAAATAGAGAGCTTACCTCTTCTAGAGCCGAATCTGTATGAACCGTTACATGGCCAGAACCCTTGGTGGTTGTTTGCTTGAATAGACCTACAAAAAAATTTGATAATAAATAAAAAAATTAGTTCATTAGCACTATACATAGGGTATGCATAAGCACTATGCATAGGGTATGCATAGGGTATGCATAGGCTATGCACAAGCACTATGTATAGGCTATGCATAAGCACTATCCATAGGCTATGCATCCATAGGGTATGCATAGGCATTATGCATAGCCTATGCATGGTGCATAAGTCTATTGACCTAACCCTAATCCCCGGTACTACCCAAGGGTACAAAAACACAAAGAGAATAAAAAGAATGGAGAAAGAGGGATTACCTCTTCTAGCCGAATCTGTATGAGCCACCCTGTGGCCTAAACCCTTGGTGGTTGTTCGCTTGAATAGACTTACAAAAAATTTTCATAATAAATTAAAAAAATTAGTTCATTTTAACATATTATGCAATAGGTATGCATAAGCCTTATTGCAATAGGCTATTGGATAAGGGCTTATGCATAGCCTATTGCAAGAGGGCTTATTGCAATGAGGCTATGCATAAACCTATTGCATAACGGCTTATGCAATAGCCTATGCATAAACCTATTGCATAAGCCTATGCATAAGGCTTATGCATAAGCCCTATTGCATAAGCCTTATGCATAAGGCTATGCATAAACCTATTGCATAAGGCTTATGCATAAATCTATTGCTTAAGACTTATGCATAAACCTATTGCATAAGCCTTATACAATAGCCTGCATAAGACTTCTTGCAATAGGCTATGCATAGGCTATTGCATAAGGGCTTATGGAGGGCTTATTCATAGCCTATTGAGCTAACCGTAATCCCTATTACCCAAGGGTGCAAAAACACTAAGAGAAGAAGCATAACAAAAAATGAAAAAAGAGCACACACACACACACACACACCATGCATGTATGCACGTACACACACACACACACACACACACACACACAACTTAACACTCCATTAAAAATTCAAAAAGTTAAAAATATCTCGACTCCTAATTTTCTTCAACTTACTCACATATGATCATTTTTATTCTCAAATCAATCATAAAAGGCCTAATGAAGCAAGTATAAAATTTTACATAGTACAAAACAAGTAGCAAGCTTGCTTGCACTAAAAACAAAATTCCCTCAAAGAAATAATATCTTTCACGAGGTTAAATTTTGTAGTTAATTTGCATTCTAAAATTAATATGGGTGTCCAACGAGAGTACCAAAAAGAGTCATAATCAAGGACTCTTTTAGTCCATTCTCATGTCGTAATTAATGATATGAGCATGTATGACTTGGCATAAAATCTACTCAACTAATTATCCTAGTAGCAGCGGCTAGCCCAAGGGTAGCCCCCCAACTAGTTTCCTAATGGTAGCATCAGCCACTTTGAGGATGATCCTTAACTTGTTGAATGTATGAGGATAGTTCCCCCCTTAATGCCATTAGAAGGCTCCAAGCTAAGATGTAGAAGGAGGATAATACCCCCCTTAATGAGTCCCCCTTAATGCCACCAGAAGGCTTCAAGATGAGGGAAGTGGCTAAGTGAACATCCACCAAGACTGGTAATAAGCGAAAATCTCAAGATTCAACCTTGAAGTAAGTAGTGAGAAAGAGCCTTAGGTATAAGCCCCAAAGGGCCATAGTAGCCCCTAAAAAGACTAAAGGATTAAAAAAGCCATTGGGGCTTAAAAGAAGAAGATCCAGAGATATAGAACTCAAGTAGTGCTGCAAACATTGATGACCCACCTGAGTGATAGCTTTCGTCGCACTTATGCCACAGTGACATGGTGAGATTATGGTGATATATTGCCAATGGATGACAGGCTATGTGAGAGCCACTTTGGAGTACTAAAGTTATGGCATAGATATAGCACTAGGTCATATATCGAGTTCACACAATGGACCGACCATTGTATGTTATTGTAGGAGAGTACCTTCCCTTATAGTATGTACTCTTATCTTTTTACTTATATGGTTGTAGAGAAGAGAAGAAGATTCAGCCATTCATCTCTCTCTTGTGTCTTGGTCTCTCTTGTGTGTGTGTGTGTGTGTGTGTGTGTGTGTGTGTGTGTGTGTGTGTGTGTGTGTGTGTATACAACAAGGAGCTCTTCCTGCATTCTCTTTATGGTATCAGAGCTCGAGTTTGTGTGAGAGCTAAGGAGGCAAGCAAAGAGGTAAGAACAAATAAAGCAAGGAAGTGGTACATGAGTAAGTGCATCATCATCCCTTCCCCTTCTTGTTTAGGTACTACACACCCTTGGTAGCTCCGAGAGTTACACATCTCCAATTGAGGAGTTGTCTTCATAGTAGGCATGGAGGTGGTTGTAAGGTGTGCAATACTTTATACTATATTTTATGACTAGAATCACATTTCGAATACGTTTTCGTCTCTGTTTGATCACTACAAGGTGTTTTTAGCAATTCTGGGAAGTTATGGTTGAGAACTATCTCTACTCGAAATTTGGTTATTGTAGTGCAGCATTGCGTTTGGGAGTGCACATAATGGTTACACATGTATTGTTGATCTTGGATGTACGTACATGTACTCTAGTCACATCTGGTGACATACAAGTTGTGCTGAAATACCACTGCGAGGAACAGCCACATAAGATACTGCTATGTTATAGGTTGCAGAAGTTATGGTGGAGAACTGTCTCTACTCGAAATTTAGTCATTGCCATGTAGCACTGCATTTTGGAAGTGCACATAGTGTTTACACATGTATTGCTGATCTTGGGTGTATGTAGATGTGCTCTAGGCAGATTTTGTAACATACAAGTTGTGCTGAAGTACCACTGCGTGAACAGTCACAAAAGATACTGATGTGTTATAGGTTGCATATAAAAATTATCTATTTGTAAGTTTTTGGTTGCTGCATGCAAACATGTCTGATGGAATCAATATGATTATCAGTGAGAAGCTGGACAAGAACAACTTTCATGTTTGGAAGTCTAGAATGATCAATTTCCTGATGGTTGGGTAAAGGATTTTGCGATTATGTTGAAGGAGACAATGAGGAGCCTCTAGAGTTACTTGAAGAGAATGTTAATCTAGCAAATGTAAAGGCATTCAAGAATTAGAACCAGGATACAAGGAAAGTCATGTATTGGATTTCAATCAGTGTCACATACATAATGATAAGACACATATAAGATGCCAACCCTTCAACAGTTGAATGGCCCAACCTAGTGCAGATGTTCTAGACCAACACAAAGGCAAGGAAATTATAGCTGAAACAAGAGACACTGAGTAAAGGATTTTGTGATGGGTAAAGGATTTTGGGACTACATTGAAGGAGACAATGAAGAGCCTTTAGAGTTTCCTGAAGAGAATGTCACTCTAGCAGATGTAAAGGCATTCAAGGACTGGAACTAGGGTACAAGGAAAGTCATGTATTGGCTTTCAATTAGTGTCACATACATAATGATAAGATACATACAAGATGCCAATACTCCTATTTGTGATGCAGTACATGCTCAGTTCCACAATAGGAGATGTGTTAGGATCTAAAGATATATGGTATGTGGATTTTGGCACCTCTAACCACATGACCAATCATGGTGAGTGGTTTAGAGATATGTAAAAAATGAAAAAACCAGGATATGTAGGACTAGGTGATGATACTACGCATCCCATTATGCATGTTAGTAAAGTGTCATTGTCTATGCAGGATGGCAAAATGAAGTACTTGGCAAGTGTACTTCATGTTCCAAATATTACAAAGTACCTGGTTTTTGTTGGACGTAGGGTTGAGTAGGGTTTCAAGGATGTTTTATGAAAGACTTCAAAACCAATTTCACTTGGTTGCAAAGGGTAATAGAAATGGCATGAGGTTTAGTTTGTATGTGAACATGCGTGAGGTAAAGGTAGCCATGTTTGTGCATGGAACAAGTGTCATTGCATATATTGTCATGTATGGCACAAGCGCATTAGTCATGTGTATATACAACCAACTGAGGTCTATGTAGGCCCAAAATATTATTTTAGGTTTGCTAAAGTTTAAGGTTGATGGTATGCATAAAGTATGTGAGAAGCATGCCAGCTTGGTAAGTAGGCCAAACATGCTTTTCCACATGAAAAGCATGTGAGTACAAGGCCATTAGATGTTATACAGTCAGATGTATGAGGATCGACCAAGACTGCAACATTGTACATGTTAGAGGTATTATGCTACAATCATTGATGATCACACTAGGAAACTGTGGGTTTATTTCATGAAGGAGAAAAATGAGGTGTTTGCTTACTTTTAGAGATTTAAAGTCTTGGTCGAGAAGGAAAAAGGCATATAAATAAAATGCCTTAGATCAAATGGTGGGGGGAGATTATTTCTCTAATGAGTTCAGTGATTTCTTGAGAAAGCATGGAACCAAGTGTCAGTTTACATGCAGGTACAATCCATAACAGAATGGTGTTTTAGAAAGAAAAAATAGACACATTCCAGAAGTGGCACATGCCTTGATGTCTGAAAAGAATATGCCATATTATTTTGGGCTAGAAGCAGTAGCATCCACTGTGTACATTATGAACAGGACCCTCATTGTAGCTATTCATGGTATGATGCTTGAACAGAAGTTTAGAGGCATAAAATCGGATGTGTCTCTTTTGAAAGTGTTTGGGTGTATTGCATATGTGCATATTGCTAACAAAAAAAGAACAAAGTTGGATCTAAATGCAAAGAAATGTATCTTCATTGGTTATGGTTTGGAGCTGGAAGGTTATAGATGTTATAACCCTACCACTTGTGAGATATGAGTAAGCAAAGATATTGTCTTTGATGAGATGAGAAGTTGGTATGCAATAGAAGCGAAGGTAACAGAAGATGCAGATGTAAGAAGTACTAATGTTACACCATATAAAGAGAAACAATACACAAGTCCTTAGTGGACTTGGAGAGCCTTTTAGTAGTGAATCCAGTGTTAATCTAGGGTCAGGAAGAATGAGGATAGATGTAGGTACACATGTATCACGCAAATAAATGAAAAGGTAGATCAACATTTTGTGCGTGATCTGTCAGAGCAAGTCACTCATATGTGGATGGTGACTTTAATGGCTTTGAGCAGATCTTGATGAGGAGCTTGGCATTCTGTCTGTGGTGGTCACTCCTAGTGTAAGGAGAATGAGGGCTGTTTTGAGGACACCTAGCAGTGATCCACGTGTATGCAGGTCTACGAGGGTTAGGTACCATGTTAATAGATTGAGATATGATAGAGATATATTCCATCATTATGATAACATGGTTAAAGAAATACAAGAGTTGGAGCTCGCTTGTTTTGAGTAGGCACTCGAAAATAGATAATGGCAAGATGCCATGCATAAGGAGATGGCATCATTGGATGCAAATGCAACATGGGAGTTAGTGCCTTTGCTTAAGGAAAAGAAGGTAATTGGATTTATCGGGTGTATAAGGTCAAGCATAATGCAGATGGTTCAGTATAAGTAGGTATAAGGCGAGATTGGTTGCCAGGGATATGTGTAGACCTATGGCATTGAGACTATGAGGAGACATTGTGCCCGATTGCAAGAATGGTAACTGTGAGAGCTGTCATTACTATGGCTGCAAATAAAGGGTTGGTCTTTACATCACATGGATGTAAAGAATGCCTTCTTGCATGGTAATTTGCAAGAAGAAGTATACATGATGAAGCCACCAGGTTATAAGAGTAATGCACACCCACATTTTGTGTGTAGGTTACGCAAAGCCCTGTATGGCTTGAAGTAGGCACCCAAAGGATGGTAAAACAAGATCAGGGAGTATCTCGTTACCATTGGATTTTAGATATCTAATGCAGATTTTTCACTTTATGTGAAAACATGATATTAGTCATTTATGTGGTGACTCAATTATTAATGGGGTGATATAGTGATGCTGTCACACAAATGACGTCAAGAGGCTTTTGAAGCAAAAATTCGAGATGAAGTCCGTACTGTATGTGTGAAGATGGTGAGATGTAACACAGAGTAGTCGTTGCCAAGATCAAGAAGATCGAGCTTAAAAGGATGGTGCAAGGCAAGCAGCGTGGGTGCTAGTTGAAGGTTGCAGAAGTGTATGTTGTTGTTTGATAGTCACAACAACTAGTGGACAGCTAGTGGTGTGAAACATGCTATGGTCATAGTTCTTAGGAGGTCTCAGCCTTGTGTCGAGCAGTTGTTCTGTGGTGAACTTGTACTGATTCTGGAAGTAATACCTTTATCAAAGATCAATGTTTCTATTCACTTTATCTTTGTGTACTCTCCATAATGTGTTGAATGGAATACTGTGTCTCTGTTTTAAGAAACATGCTATGTATGAGAGAGAGAGAGAGAGAGAGAGAGAGAGTGACTTAGCAGAGTGAGAGCAAAGTGTGCGTGTGTGAAGTTCCAAGCTGAGTTATATTCTGAGTGTCCCCATGACCACTCTTGAGTTGGTGTTCGAATCTAGAAGCTCTGGCGGGTGGCTACACGTCTCCCATGGCATTGCTTGACTGGTCTGATCTCCTAGGCTGTTGTCTTGCCATTCTGCTCTGAGAGGAAAATCAACAAGAAACACCTGGCAATCCCACTAGGGAACTCTATGGCAACTCCGCTAGAAAACTCCATACTAAGGGAAATCTCTACCACAATTAGGCATGGAATCTCCCCTTTTTGAAAAATCACGTGATGAAGGGGAAA
Organism: Cibotium barometz; assembly: GCF_041138505.1. Lineage (NCBI taxonomy): Eukaryota > Viridiplantae > Streptophyta > Polypodiopsida > Cyatheales > Cibotiaceae > Cibotium > Cibotium barometz. Next base: position 30,719,399 of record NC_141053.1, on the reverse strand, counting down.
AATCTCCGATGAGTAGCATTCTGTACCTTTAAGCAAAGGAAATCCTGAAAAAGAAAGTTTTGGTTCTACACAAACTACTCTTATGCTAGAAATAAATCCCCAAAATAAGTCTCTCAGAAGCCATAACATGGAGGGGATTTTTTGGGAAAGTCAGTGCACGGAGAACCTTTCACCACACAATCCAACCAGCAAAAAATGGATTCAGGCATGCCTTCCACATGATTGTGAACCTAACAATGGAGAAAAGTAATGCCTTTCAAGAAACCATCTAGGAAGCTCGCAACTAGGAGTGTCTCGCACCGTTCCAACCAGGAAGATAGTGCGAAAACTTCTACAACACCACACGAGCAAGAGGGAGTGTCAGGTTTCAACATAATTTGGACCAAGAAAAGTAGTGCCAAGAGCTAGAAGTTGTGCACATTCCACGTCCAGGAAGCCTAAGAAGGGTGGAGCAACAAAATCCGAAAGAACAACCACAAGAACAAAACCCTTGGGAAAGGTTCAAGGGATGGCATCATCAGCCAAAAATTTCCTGGTGTTCTCAAGAGACAAAGGGGAAGATGCAAATCTGTATATAAAGAGGTTTAAGAAATACTGGAAAGTGGCCAGACCTCGAGATGTGGAAGAGCGAGAGCTGAGTAAAATCCGCAGAGATGCTTTCATGAACACCTTCAAAGACAGAGCCATGGAGTGGGTATCAAGATACCAAGATAACCATTTCTAGACTTATAAAGATGTCATGACTGCTTTTCTGTAGAGATTTTGTAAGATAAAGTTTACAAATCAATTCTGTGATCAAATGAGAGAACTCCGACAGGAAGACATGGATGTAGAAGCCTATGCCTAAGCTTGAGGCAAAGAGTGGTGGAACAAACTTGAACCTTAATGAAAATAGTTGTAGATTGGTTCATCCAAGGGCTTAAACGGAACATCCATGCATCGGTCAGCATAAAGCAGGCCGAAACTGAAGAATGATGGATGCATGAGCGAAACAAGTCATGAAGTGCATCATGCATTCCTTTAAGACGTTGAAAGCCCAAGATGAGCTCTCAAAGACATGTCATTGATGTGCTCAAGAGTGATTTCCCTACTAGAAGCCTATTTTACAACTCACTGACTATTTTTAATGAGCCTTTGACATATTTTTGATTGTGTGTGTTACCCTCATAGAGAGGAACACTATCATGTGCTATTGTTCAAGAATTAGAGTATATAAACTCTAATTTGAGACTTGCAAATTTTGCACAATTGATCTTAAATCTAGAGTATTGAATCTTAAAAATCAAAACTTTCACCTTACCATTCAATTTCATGTGTTTTAGGTACACGATGGACGTAAAATATTGGAAAATTTTATGAGTTGTGAAAGTTATCTGGGGGGAAAATGAAATGTATGTCATTATGGTTAAGTGTAAGAGGCCATTGACAAGAATGTAAACTACAAGATCCCTTTTCTCCATTATGATCCATCAGTGGTTTCTCAAAGCTTTTTATAAGCTTTTTCTCAAAGTTATGACTTTTTTTATGGACATAGCCAACAAGCTTTTACACTGCAATTTCTTAACAAGATGTCCCATGTCCAAGTCTAAAATGTCAATCCACCTACATTAAGGGGGGTGAAGTATTTATAAACCTTGAATTTGACCACCTTGTAATAGCCTGAGAATATGGCACCAAGTGTATCCAAGCTAATTCATCTTGGTGTCTAATTGTACTTGAGTGCATCTTAATTAGCACTCTCATGATGAGTTTTCTTCATTTTTATCCACCTTAGATCAATGTTAATTGTACTTGAGTGCATCTTAATTAGCACTCTCATGATGAGTTTTCTTCATTTTTATCCACCTTAGATCAATGTTGTCATTAGTGTAGGATTAGTTTCTAATTAGGTAGATGTCTTGCCATTAGGAGAGCTCAACCCGTATTCTCAACATTCATATCTTTCCTTTGAGCTTACCAATCTCTCTTACACTTTACACCCTTGTGTTTATTTCTTTAAGCATTGTATGTGTGTGTGTGGGTTCATCTCTCCATTATGTGTGAGCTAATAGTGGTATCAAAGCAAAGCCTTTTCATAGCTTGTTTTCTGGTTTTCTCTACACTATGTTTAAGCTTTCCATAACTTGTTTTACTTGGTTTTTATAAGGTGGCTTTATCACTCCAGGTTGAGCTGCTACTTAAAGCTTTTCATTAAAGCTTCCATTGAGGCTTTCTTTCTCTATGAAGAGTGAAGGAGGCTTCCTGGGATTCAACCTTGCGTCTGACGACCAAGCCTCTGCAACCACGAACACATCAACACTCTGACCAGTCACACTGCCGAGGATACACCACATCCTCAATCACCGCGAACCTCTCGCCTGCCTGCTGTACCAACCACACCAGAAAGAACCCGACCACTTCTCTCTTCAGAGGGCGCCCCACCAGCTAACCCTAAACTCTCTCTACAGCCCATCACTTCTGTGTGTGTCGCCAGCAGCTACCCAAACACCTCTCTCTCTCTCTCTGTCTCTCTCTGTGCTGATCCTCTACCAGCCACTTCCTCACTTCCTCTGTAATGCTACCGGCCCCACCAGCCCTCGTAGCAACACCTGTCTCTCTCTCTGCTTCACTCGGCACCCGCTCACGCTGTCCACTGTCGGCTTCAGCTTCTCTTACGGGCCTCTCCACTGTCGCCAGCCTGTCACCTTTGACCAAGGCGGCTCCCTCTCAAATACAGTTAACGCGGCTCCCCTTGCCAACCTTGCATCTCCATCTCCTTCGCATCCTCTGCTCCCTCTCAAATACAGTTAACGCGGCTCCCCTTGCCAACCTTGCATCTCCATCTCCTTCGCATCCTCTGCTCACACCTGCTCTCTGCCTACTGCTCTCTGCCTAGCCACGCTAGCCTTTTGACTCCACACCACCTCAAAGGCGGCAGCTCCCTTCTTCGTGTGCCTTCGCAGCTGAATGACTCAAGCCCACCTTTGACCAAGGCGGCTCCCTCTCAAATACAGTTAACGCGGCTCCCCTTGCCAACCTTGCATCTCCATCTCCTTCGCATCCTCTGCTCACACCTGCTCTCTGCCTACTGCTCTCTGCCTAGCCACGCTAGCCTTTTGACTCCACACCACCTCAAAGGCGGCAGCTCCCTTCTTCGTGTGCCTTCGCAGCTGAATGACTCAAGCCCACCTGTGACCTCACCTTGCGCCAGTCAGCTGCGCACCTGCATGCCCAAAACCAAGGCGGCTTCCTCTCTTTCCGCCTCCCTGACTGCCAAAACAAAAAACAACATGGCCCAACTCTGAGGCCAGTCCGTCTCGCGAGCTCTCTCTCCACGGCGCTTCTCTCCTCTAGTGGTCTTCTCTGTACGCCAGCAGCACCTTCAACGCCCTCTTCGCTGCTCTTCACAAGGGAGGCCCCCAGCCTCTAGTTGCAGCCCGACGACTCCCCCACGCCATTCTTCTCTGCAAATCAATCAGAGCCCCCACCTTCTACAAGGCGACACACCTTTTCTTCTTCAGCTGCTCATCACCCGCCAACTTCTTCTTCGCCAACCTTCTGGAGCTCCTCGCTGGCAGCTACATAAACAGCCATGTGGCTTCCAATAAATTGGCCACGTTTATATGTATTATTTTATTTTGTTTAAAGCCCAATGTGATGGCCACCATCACTCTTTCCACACCAATGCTCAAGGCAACACCAGCCCCTTTATCTATAAATTGCCCATGCTTCCATACCTTCAACACAACCCACGAAACCAACACCAATACTTGGGGACGCGTACACACATTTCAAGCTACCAAGCAGCTGATACCACCTGCAGAGCAGAGCTGACCTTGTCCGAACAGGCCTGCACAAGCTCAAAGCCAAACCGTCCACCCTGTACACCTAGCAACGCCCTCAAAAGCAAAACCTTCACACATGCCATGCATCCATATGTACACAAGCTCAAAATACCTCTCAGAAAAATGCCTGACAACGCCTTTTTTGTGGAGGAGATGTACTGAACAGACATGTGAGGAGGGCAAGTAGACTAGCACATTGTATACTCTATGCCTCGGAATCACGCCCGCGTGGCACGTGCCACAATAAATGTCAACGGTACTTGCCATGTGCGTCATGATGATGTGTCCTCGATTTTTGTCCAGATTCTTTTATCGTGTCCTTTTTTTTCTCCTCCACACCAACCATCTACTGAACACTTTCACCACCCCTTCACTCAAGCACCCATCAGGCGGTAGCCTAAACCCAGTTTATCTTCTACAACCCTAAACCACACCTATCAAGGTCATCCTGCACAGATTATCTTCTACAACACTAAACCACGCCTATTCAAGGTCATCCTGCATACACATTTGTTAGGAGGGCATGGACAGAGGAAAAAGAGGTACTAATCTAATGTTTTATTCTGTAATGTAAGCATCTCAACCGATCGTTTGTGTTGATGTCACCCAACTTGTTGTAGTTCCAATATCAAAAGGTTGTTTTGATGGAAAGCTTTAAGGGGACATAATGTCGCGTTTTCTAGCAGAAACCCCAGTACATTCTTTTATGTCCTCTCCTTTAACTACATTCTTTTCGCAACGAAACGCGATTTCAATGTTCTAGCTGCAAAGACATGTCAAAATCGCGTTTTTCGACCAAAAGGATAATGAAACGTTTTCTCTCTTCTCTCCGTTTATCTTTATGTGCATGTACAATGTTGGATAATGCTCCAGCGAAGAGAACATTGGACTTGTCAAAATACTCTATCAAAGATGAGGAAAGTCCAGGTGAACATTATTTGAATTTACTCCTCTTTATTTGAGAAAATATGAATTATTTTTTATTTTTGCTATTGTATTTTGCATTACAGCTAAGAGGCAGAGTACCAATAGCAAAGGAGTAATCAAATCAGGTGAGCCAAGGAACATTTTGAAAGAGCAAAAGTCACCAGACCTACAGCTTTTTGAGTTTCTCCAAAAGTCCAATGCCCATAAGGAGTATCCAACATTTCACAGGATGTTCAACACTCCTTTGAAATTGACTGACATTGTGTCTCACATTAGTAAAAATCGGAACTCATTTTGGGACCTTTTAGGGTTTAGGAAAATAGCCCTCGACCAATCAATGGAGGGCCAACGTAACGTTGGAGGAAATAATAAATATAGGAGGAAAAAAGAATAAAAGTCATATTCAGATAGAGAACGGTGAGTTTGCATTGAATGAAGATATCTTTCTCATTTATTATAATTTATATTGTCATCTTCGGTGCAAGATTTACAATGCAAAATTTGGTGATTTTGACATTGTCGGCGGGTCTGGAGCAGTCCAAAACCCCCAAAACGACACCGGAAGCGCTGAAAACGGGCATCCGGAGGCCCGGAAAAGGCCGAAAAGATGCAGTAGACTGACACCAAATCGCTTTTCCCAGCAGGCGAATTTTCTTGGCCAGATCTTTTCGGCCTTTTCCGGGCCTCCGGATGCCCGTTTTCAGCGCTTCCGCCGATGTCATTTTGGGGGTTTTGGACCGCTCCGGACGCGCTGACGATGTCCGAATCACCTGACTGACACCAAATCGCATTTTTTGGCAAATCTTTGTAGTTGCATGTACTTGCTTTAATATTTTTGCTGATTTTGGGTGAAAAAAAATTAAAAAATCGTGAATTTCTTACAGGGCCCCAAAATGAGTTCCCTTTTTTCCTAATGGCACAAGCACTTTTTGAAGGACTAGTTTGAGGTGTTTAGACAAATGACAGCTGATGGAAGGATTGTGAATAAGGATGAAGCTTTTGTGCATATGAAGGACATATACCAAAAGGATAAGCTGAGGTATCAATTGAATAGGAGATTTGATGTTCTTCCTTGCTGCTTCAAGGGTATTTACAATCACCACAAGAGGGGCTATAGGATATTGGAGGAGAGCTTTGCATTGGCCATTTATTTACATTATGTTGAGCTTGGTGTTTCTGAAAAGTCTACTCAAGATCATGACTTGGAAGAATATGAGGAAAAGGAGGAGGAGTTGGCAAGTATTTTATTCCACACACTGTATTTTATTCTGGATACATATTATGATTGTCTACCCCCTTTTCTTGTTGTATTTTGTGGACGTGATAAAAACCTTCGGGCCTTTACTCCACCAATGGATGGCTTGATAGGTACCTCTTTACCATTTGTAGATTTCTTAAGATCTTTTGTTATATGAACATCTCCACCATGTAGACCAATTTCTGATAATACCGCTTCCAATGATTGTATTGCCTGTTTTCTTTTCACCTTAGGCCGAAGTTTCCAGGCAAATCCAATATATAAAAAAACAAGTTTCTCAATAATTCTACACAATGCATGCAATATGCAAATGTGAACATTGCATAATGGAATATCAAGAACTGCTTTAAAATTTAGATCTTCCTTGTCCCTATTGGGTGCTCTTCTCCACCATTTGAAATCCAAGACATGGGTTGGTTGTTTACAATACAAGCAAGGAGATTTGGAGTTACTCCCTTTATTGATATTGTACATACACTTCAATGTCTTAAGATCACCTGCCATATGCCATTCTACTTGAAAATCACCTTTTCCTGGAACATGAAGATGACCCCCTAAAATTTGACTCCTTACAGTTGAGGGTATATCTGTCTATTGAAAAACCCAACTAAGTGTTTCATGGTCCTCTGTATTCACCTGCCATTACAGTAGAATGATATATGGTAGAAGTTTATTAAAAAATATACATGTATATTCAACAAATACTAACACCAAAATAAGAAAAACCATACCTCAAATGATCCCAACCACCATACATGTTTTTCTGATTGAACGCTAAAGTACTTTGAACTGGTCTTTGTGATTGATGGATCAAGTGCCCGATTCATCAAGGTAATAGTCACTCTTTCTATCTTCTTTTCCTTTACAATTTCACATTCATCAAGCTTAACCAACAAACTTTAAAACTCCTTTACATTCCTCAAGTGTGATGTTATAAAACTCCACCATTCTTCTCTGTAATTGTTGCAGCTCCACAAAAATATTATTCACAGGATCATATACAATCCTTCCTTTGGCCCCTTCATACATATTTTTGATATGTAAATATTGTCCAATGAAGTCATCTATTTCCTGATTTAGAAGACCTCTTTAGCGCCACACACTGCTGCTGGGGTGGGTAACAATACACGTTTTATCCGAGAGTAGAAGAAACGATGTTAAAGATTGAAGCATATTCTTTTCTACTCACCCCACTCATATCTAGGGATTCTTGAATTTTTTCGACATCAACTCTACTTTCTGATATAAACTTTTCGACAACATCATGTTTCACCCTTTTGAACTTTTTTCCATCTATCAAGCTCTGCACGACAACTTTAGAGACTAAACCTTTTATTTGATTCACTGGAATAAGATTGGAATTTTCATTTGCTTCACCAAGCCTTAAAATTTCCCAACAACAAGAAAGAAACACATCTACAATTATACAATGAGACAATTATAACTCACCTTTAAAAGTTCATTGATTTACATTGAAATTTTTTGGAATTTCTTCATTCATTTAAACAATTTGGATTCGCGAATCGCAACAATGCGATGTATTCTTTCTTACTATATATTATTTTGTTTGAGAGTTGAAGAAGGCGCTAAAAATTTTTAAATTCGAAATGAGAGAGATTAATTATGTATACTGACAGAAGAATCGTTCATACGTGTGAGCCAAACTTATGAAAAAGGTATATTCTCAAAGCTTTTAATGATAAGACCTCGTTGTTTGTGAGCAACAGTATATTTATTACCTCAAATTGGCGGTTTTGGACTTGTTGTGACTATTTTATGTAGTTTAAGAGCAAGATAAATAAGAAAATAGTGAATTTCTTTCAGGGCCCCAAAATGAGCTCCGAATTCTTCTAATGATGAATGATGATTCCTATTCCAACACCCCTCTCGGTGAAATTTTGTGACACTCGACTCAGAGGTGACTTGCCAAGCCCAGTAGTCATGTATAGCATGCTACCTAACTAGCCCACCCAAACCATTATTTTTCCCCAACACATCAACGACATGTCCATCTTACCACTCATGGGGGGTGATACACAAACAGAGCAGACAACACCTTTTTTATTATGAGGGTTCAATGAGACTCATCAACAACCATGACAAGCAGCAACACTAGAGCTCTTATACCATATTAGAAGTGACAAAGCCAGAGCACAAGGACATGGTGTGTGCAAGGTTGTGATGCCTACATAAATGAGCCAACTTGAGGCCTAAGGATTCCCCACCTCTCATCCCATGCGACCACATAAAAATTTGGGGGATGAATGTCTCTTCTACAACCTTCATCCAAAGATATTTATGGAACCCAAAACTGAGACAAAATAAAACATGTTCACATAACTTTTTGATGAGTATCCAAAATTATTTAGTTACGTGATGTCTGATTCTATGGTTAGTCAACTTGGATGTGTAATCTTGGACCCTATCAAGTTAATGACCTTCATGCAAGTTGCAATGTATAGAATAGAAATCACTTATTACAAACTGACAGCACAAAATAGGCATAAAAAGCCCTAAAATTGACCAACAATCGACATCTCTAAAATTACTTAATTTGTGACCAAAATTAATCTTTTGTGTCCAAGTATTTTCCACTTTTCAAAATTAAATGTAGATTTTGAAAATCACCAAGTCAAACCAAGAAATACGTACACATGAGTATGTTACATTCTCCCTAGGTAAAAAAAGAGCATTGTCCTCAATGCATGAACTGAGGATAGTGAATCCTCACATGATCCTTGGACAACCAAGTGCCATCTTCAACGGGATAAATCTTCCATTTGATTAGAAGTAATTTCTATGCTTGTCAAGTTGAGGCCAAATAAGTGGCTTTTTAATGTTTTTATGCTAGTTAATTCATGGAAAAATTAGGAATCAAGTCCATAATTGGACATTGATCCAATTAATGGTTATTCTATCATATGATATTACTAAACTTTATGTTATTATCTCAGTAATAGCAGCAAAGCTATGGTAAAATTTTTGAAAAATAATCACATAAATCATTTTCATTCATAATATGAAAAGAGTACTTCCTACCATATTCTAGGATTAATCATCCTAGATTAATTGAATGATTCTCATTATAATCATGGAAAATTTAAATTTTATGTTTAGGCATAAATAGTTAATTAGGAAAAAGAGGAATTTCTAGTAATTCATTTTTATGTTAAAAGAGTAATCCCCATGACAATGGAAATCCATGTATTCCAATGAAGTAAGAGAAAAATTGGGATGTTAAAATAATGTATATTTTATTTAAATATTAAAGAAGAATTTTAGTTAAATTTATCTTTTTGCATAGATAAATTTAAATGATGAAAGAGGAATTCCCACCATATTGGAATTCAAATATTTAAATGAGGAAAGTGTAATTTTTAGCATATTGAAATTAATGGGTATTTTTAGCATATTGAAATTACTGAGAAGTGCATGATAACTCATCTCCCAACCATAGGTTCTATGCTTTGAACTACACCTAAGCTAGGGGCTAAGGTTTGGCTCCGACAGATCCATACCACTCCTTCGGAATGTTGATCTATGCTCTGCCATATATGTAGTCTCTGCTGGATTCTAACCAATAGTGAGATTATGACAATAATAACTCACATTTCATTTATATAGTGCCCATTGTTGCTATAAAGAACAAAATTATTATCTCGAGGGGGGGTGGGGTCACTCATAAATATGTAAGCGTAGCATGTGGGTTCAATAGAAGGGCTTTTTTATATCCCTTTTTACACATTTTTTACATACAAAAGGGTACCATTTAAAGTGGGTATTTACAGACTGAATAGAAAAAGGGTGTGTTTTATTCATGAAATATTTACAAGTAAGGGGTTTTTTAATTAGGCCTTAAAACGCAAGTGATATAGAGAGTTTACATATAGTGAACCCCTTGAGACTATTATAAATAGCCAATGTACATGGACTTATTAAATAATAACCCTAGCCACACATATTAGCATGATTCCTCCCTAATCCTAGGACTCTCCTAACCCTGCCCAATCAGGCCACTAATCAAAAGGATTAATGGCTAGGTATCTAACAAGATTTATATCAGTGTTGGAGATATTATTCTTTTCCTTCTTGATATAAACTATGGAATGTGGAAGAGACTCAATGGGATCATGGTAGATCTCCTTTGATGCATAAGAAGGTGCGTTGGAGTGGTGGAAAGATGGTGAAGAGGGTGTGATCTAGCATAGATAGTGTCACAATAGATCCTTAATTTTCTGAGATTAAAATATGTGCACATAAATGGCCATGGATAGACCACCATTTGACATGTGTGTGTGGCATGCCATGTGTTCTAATTGACATGCACTATGGATGGATCCTAGGAAGCCCATTGACATGGTAGGACATATTTCTAGGCATCATTTCTAGATGGAGATTGTTTCCTTGATGAGATCAATTTAAAAGCATAAGTGCTTGTGAATTTAGTTTTAATTTGTATGTCTCATTTTGAATGCATGGGCAATGCCTGGTTCAAAATCTTATGGTCTAGATGATGGGAATGCCAGGTTGGACAAGTGTGTTGCATTACTTGTTTGTCTAATGGAATATTTTATGAGTTTTGTAGGTAGTAAGCATTTAGTTTAAAATCTTTATTCATATAGAATGGTTGCTGGTTTGCACAACACTAAATTTTTTCGTGGAAAGTTTTGTCTCAACGGCCAAGAAACGTCCACCCAACGGACAAAACTCAAAAGCCCTAAAATTTAGACTTTGGGCATAGGAAACCACCTTATGACTCAAGGGGCCAACTCAGGGGACACTTGGCACTACTTCCCACACCAAATCACCCCATGCTATCACTACTTCATATTCTCTCCTACCTCTAGAAAAAAATTGTATTCGACTAAGAAAATTGATTTTGAGAGCTTTTCTTCATGTCTTATAAAGAAAATACTTGTTTGGTGTCTTATAAAGAAAATACTTGTTTGGAGTGCTGAATAACGTTGAAGCTATAACTTACTCTCCTCAACACGCTACTACAATCAATTATCATCATACTCTTAATGGGGAGAAATTTTTATATCTATGTATAGCTACTAAAAGAATATTTTACAGCTCATTACTGACTATTTTTAACGATTGTTTGACAGCTCATTACTGACTATTTTTAACGATTGTTTGACATCTTTTTGACTGTGTGTTGCCAGCATAGAGAGGAACATTATCATATGCTATTGTCCAAGAATTAGGGTATATAAACTCTAATTTGAGACTTGCAAATTATTTACAACACATCTTACATATTGAGGATTCAATCTTAAGAATAAAAACTCTCACCTTACCATTCAATTTCATGTGTTTCAGGTACACGATAGAGGTAAAATAATAATTCTACTCTAAGTTGTGAGAGTTCTTTGGGAAAATGAAATGTATATTGGTATGGTTAAGTGTAGAAGGCCATTGACAAGAATGTTCATAGGTGTGAAGTGTCACTTGAGCCTTTGCCAAGGGCAAGGTGGTAAATGAATTTAAACTGGTTGAGCATCTCAGTTTAACATAGGGATGGAACCACATGGTGCTCTCACGATGATGAAGGACTGAGGTGTGCCAGTCATTTGGAAGATATTGCCAATCATGATGAAGGGATGAGGTGTTCATGTCTCTAGAAGTGATGCAGAGATTGAGAAGCTCCATTGAGAGCTTGTTCAAGTTAAGGCTGATTTGAACCTACCAATGGTTTAATTGACCTTAGAGGATCAACAGAAGAGTTTCCAAGATAAAAAAATATATCAGGTTTATTGCTTCCAAGATGAGACATGCTGATCCCAATGTTCTTCCATGCTCTTATTTGCATGTGTGAGGTGCTGAAAACTATGATAACAAGAGTGTGATGCACGAGGAATCTAGACTCATATCCCATCATCATGGAGAATCTCAACAAGATACTTCACACATGCATTAGGATTGAGGCTCTCATATAGAGAGCCATGTTGAGATATCGAGCTCGTCTAGTGAGGCGGTGGCCACTGATGACCCGCCTGGGGGATAGGCCCCACACTTACACCACTGGCATGGTTGGTGAGATCTTGGGTGATATGCAGCCAGTGGGATGACAGGCTGTGTGACAGCCACTCTAGAGACTGGCATAGTTATAGCGCCAGCTCATTTAGTCGGGTTCACACTATAGAGAACCCGTGTATGTATTGGTTGAGTACCTTTCATATTGTGTGTACTCTTATTCTTGTATATGGTGTGTTGAGTGTTGAGTAGAGAAGAAGAAGATTTTCAGCCTCTCACCTTGTGTGTTCTCTATTAGGGTTTTGTGTGTGTGTGTGTGCTTGCAAGAGCTCAAGCTCTCCTCCCCCCTGCATCTTTTCATGGTATCAGAGCCTGGTTCGTGCTAAGGGCTGAGCTGCAAGCAAGAGAACCACAAGAAGCGGTACGAGGGTAAGAGCTACAACTACTCTTTCCTATTGTGTTGGTGACTACACCCTTGTCGGGAGCTCTACGGGAGGCACCGGCAAACGATCTCCGATTGAGGAGCTTTCTTCGCGGGAGTGAAGCTACAGGGCAACTATATAGTCCTTCGGACTGAAATTTTAGGGCCGAAATCGCGTTTCGGGCGCGTCAGGACCTCCGTTTTTCAGAAAGCAGGCGATTTCGAGCACTGCGGGTAAGTCATCGATTCTCTGCAGAACTCTGTTTTAAGAACTGCAGGAAGACAGATTGACTGTGCAGACACTGTGGGTGCTGCAAAGAGGTCTACAGTTGCCATTGGGTGTATGTATGTGCATTGAAGTCACTGGTTGTGACATTTAAGAGTACTACGGTACCGCTGTGCAGAAAATACAGCATTTGTGCAGGAAAAACCAGAGTGCAGTTTCTGTTGAAATTGTGTGTTTGGCAAGATGTCTAATGATGGCATAACACAGATTGTGGCTGAGAAACTGGATAAGAATAACTTCCATGCTTGGAGGTTCAGGTTGACGAATTTCCTGATGGGAAAAGGTTATTGGGACTACATAGAAGGTGAGCATGAAGAGGCACCGGAGATACCGGATATAAATCCGACTGCTGCAGATGTGAAAGAGTTTAAAGACTGGAACCAAGGAGCTAGGAAAGTAATGTATTGGCTTTCCATTAGTATACAGGACACCATGATTGGGCACATTCAGGATGCCAAGTCCCCCAAGGAGGCGTGGGACACCTTGGTAAAGCTTTATGAAACAAATACCAAGGCACGTAAGATACAGTTGAAGAATGAACTTCATACTGTGGAGAAAAAGAGCATGTCTGTGAATGACTATGCGTTGAAGATAAAGGGTATTGTGGAATCCCTTGCATCTATTGGTGTGTCAGTAGAGATGATGATGACAAGGTGGAAGTCTGTCTACGTGGTCTCGGGCCACAATACAAGGCGTTTAAGACGTCTATTCAGACTCGGGAAAACATTCCCAACTTTACAGATTTGGTGTCTATGCTGATTATCGAAGAGAAGAACTTGGGTGAAGACCAACAGTCTTCACAAAGCAAAAACAGTTCAGAGCAACAGGCCTTCTACACGAGTTCAGGAAGAGGACGAGGTAGAGGAGGCCGTGGACGCGGTCAAGGAGGTGGCCGAACAGGTAATCAGAATTATGGCCAGTCAGCAGCAGCAACAACAACAGTCCCAGAATCAACAACAACAACAACACGCAGGTGGAAGAGGCAAATTCAGAGGCAGGGGGAGTCAAAGAGGCCGTGGAAATTGGCAAAGGCAATATAATGATGCACGTGAATGCTACTATTGTGGTAAGCCAGGACATGTGCAGTCAGAATGTTATAAGAAGCAGGCTGACATGCAAAATGGGAAAGTGCAGCAAAACAACTATGCATCCTCAAGCAGAAATAATGAGGATAATGAAAGGTTGTTTGTTATGCAGCATGTCGTGAATGCCATGTCTGAAAATGTTGATGCAGCACAAAAAGATAATGTATGGTATGTGGATTCAGGCGCTTCGAACCACATGACGAGTCATGGGGAGTGGTTCAAGGAGATGAAAAACCCGAAAAGACCAGGTTTTGTGGAAACAGGGGATGACACTGCTCATCCAATTGCCCACATTGGAGATGTGCCATTGTCTATGCAGGATGGCAAAGTGAAGTACCTTGCAGATGTACTTCATGTACCGAACATAACAAAGAATCTGGTTTCAGTTGGCCAGATGATTGAGCAGGGTTTGCAGGTTAGGTTTAACCCTGATGGGTGTTATGTTGAAGATTTCAAAGACAAGTGCAGGTTGGTTGCAAAAGGCAACAGAGTGGGCAGAATGTTTACGTTGGATGTAGACATGCCTGAAATGAGTGCTGCGATGTTTGCAAATGGTTCAGGAGTTGTTGCAGACACAGACATATGGCATAAAAGAATTGGACATGTAAATGTGCAGAGATTGAAGTCTATGCAGACAAAAGGAATTGTGACAGGGCTGCCAAAATTTAAAGTGGAAGGTATGCAGAAAATCTGTGAAGCATGCCAATTTGGGAAGCAAACAAAGCATGTGTTTCCACGTAACAGATATGTGAGCAGAAATGCACTAGAGGTTGTGCATTCAGATGTATGGGGTCCTACGAAGACCATATCTATGGGAGGCTGCAGGTACTATGTGACTTTCATTGATGACCACACAAGGAAAGTGTGGGTATATTTCATGAAGGAGAAGAGTGAGGTGTTCACTCACTTTCAGAATTTCAGAGTTTTGGTTGAAAAGCAAACAGGAAAATATGTAAAGTGCCTAAGGTCAGATGGAGGGGGAGAGTCCTTCTCCAATGAGTTCTCTGAATATTTGAAGAAGAATGGTATTCGGAGACAGTATACATGCAGATACACTCCGCAGCAAAATGGAGTTGCTGAGCGGAAAAACAGGCACATTGCTGAGATTGCGCGGGCATTGATGGAAGAGAAGAATATGCCGCATTGCTATTGGGCTGAGGCTGTTTCTACAGCAGTATACATCATGAACAGGACTCCAACTGCAGCCATACATGATGTAACTCCAGAGGAGAAGTTTACTGGCAGAAAACCAGATTTGTCTCATCTGAAAGTTTTTGGATGCATTGCATATGTGCATGTGCCAGATGAGCTGAGAACTAAGCTGGATCCGAAAGCTAAAAAATGTGTGTTTATTGGATATTCCCTTGAGCAAAAGGGATACAGGTGTTATAACCCTACTACACGTGAGTTGAGGGTAAGCAGGGATGTTGTCTTTGATGAGATGAGCAGTTGGTATGCTGCTGAAAAAGAAGCTGTTGGGGCTGATTTGAGTGGAAGTGTGGTTGCACAGAATGCAGGTTAGCAATCACAGTCTTTGAGTGGACCAGGAGAGTCCTCATCTAGTGGGTCTGTTGATAGACCATGGAGTGGCAGGTTGCGTCATAATACCAGCCCTGCAAATGTGATTAGTACATCACGTAAAGGAAAAGAGAAAGTGGTTGAGCCCCTTGGTATGCCTGACATTTCTGCAGGGCATTCTCATGTTGATGGAGAGTCTAGTGGCTCAGATATGAGTCTTGATGAGGAGCTTGGGATCCCAGCTATGAGAACACCTGGTGTAAAGAAGGCTATGCTGTGAGACGCATACTGAGGTATGTGAGGTCTACTTTGCATTGTGGACTATTCTATGAGACTGGGACAGAGATATGTGTACATGGGTACACAGATGCTGATTGGGCTGGTAGTATCTCAGACAGAAGATCTACCAGTGGATTCATGTTTTCTTTGGGGAGTGCTGCTGTGACTTGGAGCAGCAAGAAGCAGCCTACGGTTGCTCTATCGAGTACAGAGGCCGAGTATAGAGGAGCTGCTATGGCAGCATGTGAGGTAGCTTGGTTGAGGAAGCTACTTGCAGATTTGGGTCTATCAGTGGATAGACAGGTTGTCATTTTCTGTGACAACATTAGCAGTATACAGTTGGCCAGGAACCCAGTCTTTCATGCTCGTACGAAGCACATAGAGGTCCACTACCACTTCGTCAGAGAGAAGGTCTTGGCAGGAGATCTTGACCTTGTTTATGTCAGCACAGAGGATCAGGTAGCTGACATCTTCACCAAAGCATTGGGTACAGAGAAGCTCCGCAGATTCAGGGCTTCGCTTGGTGTACATGAGATGGAGTTGAGCTCGAGGGGGAGTGTTGAGATATCGAGCTCGTCTAGTGAGGCGGTGGCCACCACTGATGACCCGCCTGGGGGATAGGCCCCACACTTACACCACTGGCATGGTTGGTGAGATCTTGGGTGATATGCAGCCAGTGGGATGACAGGCTGTGTGACAGCCACTCTAGAGACTGGCATAGTTATAGCGCCAGCTCATTTAGTCGGGTTCACACTATAGAGAACCCGTGTATGTATTGGTTGAGTACCTTTCATATTGTGTGTACTCTTATTCTTGTATATGGTGTGTTGAGTGTTGAGTAGAGAAGAAGAAGATTTTCAGCCTCTCACCTTGTGTGTTCTCTATTAATGTTTTGTGTGTGTGTGTGTGTGCTTGCAAGAGCTCAAGCTCTCCTCCCCCCTGCATCTTTTCAAGCCATTCTCAACATGCAGAAGAGAAAATAGAGATCTCCTTCTAAAGAACCTTTTGTTTCACTTATTTTATATAAAAGGCATCATACTTTCAAGGCAAGTGATAAGGATGTGAAATGCGACACCTACAATGACAAGAGAGACATTAGTAAGGCATTTGCATTTGCTTGGTAGTTTGAGGTTGCTTTTACTGATGGTGAATTTATAGAGAAGTCTATGCTTCGCCATGTGGGTATGCATCTCAAAGACATTACATGTGATTGGTGGATGTATAAATTGATGTATGGCACTACTGCCAAAACATGAACTTATTTCAAAACTCACTTTTATAAATAGCTACAAAAGGTGACTGCAAATGCTATTCCAATGTACATGGAAACATAAGGGAAGATCAAAAGAGCAAAGAGTTGCTTAAAACATGTGGAGAGGTTAATAATCACGATGCACTAGTCCTTTTTAATGATGCATCTATAAATAATTTCATATCCTTTATGTTGAATACATTGGGAATAGAGTATTACTCTATTGATACATGAAGTTGCTTTCTAGGTGCTTAAAACACATGTGCCTCCTATCATTGAAAAGCTTTGCCATCCAGATTGGGGATTATGTTGATCATAAGGATTTCTTAGTAGGCACGGTCTCATTTTTTGATGTGATTTCTTAGTAGGCACGGTCTCATTTTTTGATGTGATTATTGACTATGTTAATAAGAAACTCAGCTTTGTACATAAGGATAGAGATATATGTACTCATGCATGCACACATGGTGCTCCTATACCCCTTGTAGATAATATTGCTTTTGGCAACAGAGAAATAAAGAGATCCATTTCTTATTACTTTCTTTTTGTTAAAAGTCATGAAGAAAATGTATCCATACTAGATAATGATAGAATTGGTTTCCTTAGCATATTATCAAGATTTTTTTGCACACTCACTAACAAGTCACTTAGCTCCCCAAATGCCTAAAGGTCATCGTATAGATATTATACCTAGGAGTTCACCTCCTAATAATCGACCACCATACAAAGTAAGTGTAGCTTAGTAAGAAGAGATCATGACATAAGTAAATGATCTGTTAGAAAAAAGGTTGTTTAAGCCCAGTTCTTTGTCATACTGTTCTCCTATGTTAGTTGTCTAGAAAAAGAATGGTACTTGGAGAATGTGTGTTGACTATAGAAAATTAAACAAGGTAGCCATCAAGAATTGTTTCCGATTCTTCCCAAGATTGGTAGATGCAACATGCTTTAGTTGAATTGACCTCAAGACTTGTTATCACCATATCCCGACAAGGATGTACACAAAATTGCTTTTCAGAAATTTTTTGGATTGTATGAGTTTCTCATCATGCAATTTGGTCTCTCAAATACACCTGCCACATTTAATAAGATCATGGACCTTAAATTTAGACCTTGCATGAGAGGTCACTGGTGTGTTCTTTAATGACATTCTAATATTTTCAAAGACTGAGGAAGAACACATCTAACATTAATCCTTATATACCCTTACATTTCCACCCTTTGTATTGCATATGGGATTATTATCTCCACATGTCCACATGAATGATGATTCCTATTCCAACACCCCCTCTTGGCGAAATGTTGTGACACTCACCCAAATATGACTCAGAGGTGACTTGCCGAGCCCAGCAATGATACATGGCATGCTACCTAACTAGCCCACCCAAACCATTGTTTATGCCCAACACACTATCCACATGTCCAGCTTACCACTCAAGGTGATACACAAATAGCAGCAAAGGCAATGCCTTTTTTATGAGGGTTCAATGAGACTCATCAACAACCACAACAAGCAACAACACCACAACTCTGATACCATATTGGAAGAAGTAACGAAGAGAGAGCACAAGGACATGGTGAATGCAAGGTCGTGACACCTACATGAATAGGCCAACCTGAGGTCTAAAGATTCCCCACCTCTCATCCCATGCGATCACATAAAAATGTGGGGGATGAATGTGTCTTCTACAACCTTAATTCAAAGATATTTATGGAACCCGAAACTAAGACAAAAGAAAACATGTTCACATAACTTTTTGATGAGTATCCAAAATTAATGAGTAGTTATGTGATGTTTGATTCTATGGTTAGTCAATTTGGATGTGTAATCTTGGACCCTATCCAATTAATGACCTTGATGCAAGTTGCAACAAGAATCTTCCATCAAGGAGGGAAGGCATTGTACAGGCTAAAATGAGGCCTCTCGAGCATGGTACCAGTTGTATATTACCACATTGGTTGGATGCAAAAGAAAAGAAGGGGAATGATAAAGAGACTTAAAATAAAATACCCAAGGGAGGATGAGCCCCTTGAAGATCAAACATTTTTAATGCCTCTCACAGTAGTGGACCAAATGTGTTATGTACATTGCCCAACTGGCCTATTAATAAAGAAGGCCCCACTTGCATCCATGGTTGTTGCTTGTAATCTTGTATCAAAAGTACCATGTTAGAAATGGTTTAATGTTGACTCATTTCATAGGACATGTTAAATTTCTTAAGCATATCAAATGCTGTCTCTTCACAAACCAATCTATTTCCAAGAAGAAGATCACAATGCATCCTCTCAAGTTGAGGCATTCCACTTAAACCAACCAATGTGCATCCTTGCTCACAAAGCATCTCTAATATGCATCTCTACCATATACATGAGTGCATGACTTTTTACCAATTATTGAATCCCATTAATTCGACCGATGCCTTCTGGTAACACATCATGAGGTATGGTAACACTCACCACACCATCGTCTTACATGTATTGAGAAGACAAGACTGACTTTCATTTTTGCATAGCCTTACTTTGTTGTCCAGCATTGTGGTAGTCTCTACAAAGGACTTCTTCACTCTCCTTTTTCATCCACCTATTTGGCCACCCTTTTCATATTCTCTTCCATGGGCACATCTAGCCACGGACCCACCCCTGACCATGCTAGACCCTCAATCCCCTCAATATCACCCTACACCTTCTCCCTAGGAAAACCCTAGATCGAGATCCTCATCTCACTATAATCTTCTCAAAATTAATCGCACGAATGACCTAAAACCTCACCTAGACTTTTCTCATTATTTCTTTTTTCTTTTAGGTCATCATGATCAACATTCATTAATACTTGTTCGATGGAGTTGCCGATTTCAAAATCATCACTATTCACATGGGGCCAAACTCACTCATGGCTTGTGTGATAGGCATTGGAGACTCTTTGGGTTCCCTCTAAGACCCCATCGAGCCATGGAGGTATCCAAGGGATGCACCCAACGACAGTATCAAGTAAGGGATCAGCTCGAGCATTACTATACATCATATTATCTTAGCTTGGAATACCTACATATACTAGGCTTGTGCAAAGCTTTATCCAAATGCCGGAAATGGCTCTCTCTCTCTCTCTCTCTCTCTTGTTTTCCTCCTTTTGATGATTCGTAGGAATTCAATCTAGTAGTTTAGATTTCTAATTTATATCTAGGGGCTTGACATGTTGAGTTTTGATTAATTAATGGGTGGATATTCAAGCAAAACATTCAAGAAAAAGCATGCAGACCAAATCATCATGTCTGAGCAACTGGATGAACCTACTCAAGGCCGGATTGATGAGGTGTATAGTGAATATCCCACTTTGTTAGCATCATCATCTGTTCTAACTTCTCGTGAGTTGGAAAGTGTAGGTGGAATGCAGGAGATCACCATGCCCATCATCCGGTCAAGTTTCTAGGGGGAGGTCATCATGAGCTCATCAATACTTGTTGTTCAATGGGGGTGCTAATTTCAAAAACATCACGATTCACACCATGGCGCCAAACTCGCTCATTGCACATGTGATAGGTATTGTAGATTCTTTGGGTTCCCTTGTAGACTCCATCGGGCCCACAAAAAGTATACAAGGGACGGACCCCACCACGACGATATCAAGTAACGGATAAACAACATTGGGCGAGCTCGAGCATCATTATACATTATATTATCTCAGCATGGGGCAAGTTCATAAACTAGGATGGTGCAAAGCTTCTTCATGATGCAAAAGGGGAGAAATGGATCTCTCTCTAGTTTCTTTCCTTTTGATGATTCGTATAGTAACTTGACAAGTAGAAGTTTAGATTGTTAATTTATCTATCTAGGGGCTTGACACGTAGAGTTTAGATTAACTAATGGGTGTCCGGACATCCTGGCAACCATAGTCTTTCCATGTGAATCGAGCAACCGCTCTAAATCAAATAAATAGTATAACAACACACCAACTTCGATCCATTGATGCTAAAGCAAAATATAAATTCCCATGAGACAAAATAGATGACTATCGACATATTAAAGAACATATGATATTGTAAAAAAACCAGAGACAAGAGCAAAATATAAATATATTCAAGTCTACTATCCACGTATTAAAGAGCATTTGATATATAGAGAAAAAAAACTAGAAGCAAAATTTATAGTTAAGTGGAGAGAGAGAGTTAGAGAGGAAAGGGGAGAGAGAGTAGTGATGGGATCCAATTAAAAATTTGGTTAGGTTTTGTCCCGGGTACCAAGGAGAAGAGTTCCAAGGCCCCCTAGCCGGATGTTCATGCAAAAATAAAACTAGTCACACCACTCACACACCCAATATGAAATTGCCTTTTCACAGATTCAACCAGTTTAAAACAATCCTTTAATAAAACCATAGTATCACTGATCACCATCTTCCAATTTATCCAGTTGATTCTTAATTTTCCCATCATTCCTTCATCAGAGTATCTATGGCATCATTGGCAACTAGGACGCTCACCACCTGTCCACTCACAGGGGCCGTTTCCTAGTTCCTAGCCCATAATACTCGGCAATATAATCACTTATCAAGATGGACTCTCGTTAAAGATCAGCAAGATCAACCAACAGATCCATATAAAGAGCCATGGACTCATCCATTGAAGACCAGCAAGGTCAATCAACCAGATCCATGCCCGATTTCAGAAAACAACTCCTACTCTTGTTCCAATATCTTCCTCGACGCACACGTGGGTATCCTAGGCGACCCAGAGCCCGAGCACCGTATGGTCAGCACCCTCTAGGATCCTTCGCAGGTGACCTAGCGCTTCACTCATAGGCTGCTTCCTTGGCCCCTCATCCACCGTACCGGAAGCTCACCATTTTAATCGCACCGAGGCTGGTCAAGACCTCGGCCGACCTTGCTACGCGAGACACCCTTCATTGACTCTCCGTCAGCAGTTGCAACTTTATCATCATGACCTTAATCACAAGACGGCCAAAATGCTTCCTCAGCATTCTTGACATAAAACAATCATTTACAAACAGCATTTACAAACAGTTTACAAATACAGTTTCTATATTAACTCTCATTTTTCCACATTATCCCTCATCAACCCACATTACTTATTCCACATTCCATTTATATGTGTACTCATCCCATCACATCATTTTCCATCTCATCACTTCAGATTCCTTCACATAACATATCATATATTCACATCCATACATATATCCACATCCACATCCACATCCACATTCACATCCATACATCCACATCTACATGCATACATTCATATCTACATGCATACATCCACAACTCCATGCATACATCCACATCCACATTCACATTCACATCCATACATCTACATCTACATGCATACATCCACCTCCACATTCACATCCACATCTATACATCTACATCTACATGCATACATCCATAACTCCATTCACATCCACATCTATACATCTACATCCATACATCCACATCTCTATTCACATCCCCATCTATACATCTACATCTACATGCATACATCCACATCTCCATTCACATCCACATCTATACATCTACATGCATACATCCACATCTCCATTCACATCCACATCTATACATCTACATCTACATGCATACATCCACATCTCCATTCACCTCCACATCTATACATCTACATGCATACATCCACATCTCCATTCACATCCCCATCTATACATCTACATGCATACATCCACATCTCCATTCACATCCCCATCTATACATCTACATCTACATGCATACATCCACATCTCCATTCACATCCATATCTATACATCTACATCTACATGCATACCTCCACACCTCCATGATTACAACAAAATTCTTTTAATTAATCTAGGATAATAATTCCTAGAATATGGTAGGAAGTCCTCTTTTCATGCTTTGAATGAAATTATTTTATGTGTAAATTTTTATAAAATTTTGCCATAGCTTCGCTACTATAACTGATAAATCTCAATAATTATTTTAAAGATAAGACTTATCTTTAAGGGAATGATTAGAATGATCCCTAATTGGATCATTAACCCTTAATGGATTAAATAAAAATAATCATAAACTAAAAGCATAGATAAAAAAAACTATTAATTTATTCTCAAGTATAGATTAATCTTGGATTAAGAAAAAGCTTTATGAAAAGCTTCATTTGGATTGAGAATGGGTCATGAGTATGACCATTTCTTAAGTGAGAGAGAGAGAAAAACCATTAGAATTAAACATAAATGAAAATTTATGTAATTCTTTACTATCATTAATTAATTAACTTCAATAGCATTTCAAAAACCATACCAATTAAGCTTCTCAAGCTTGAGAGGGGTTGAGAAGAAAGAATCATTGAGAAATTATAGAAAAGATCAAAATTCACTATACTTATCTTATAATTTGCTTGATTCTTTGTTCACGGTAGAGGCCCCCAACCAATCAATTGGTTTAGTACGTTGATGGAGCCACCAATGGGGATTGAAGAAAGAGAGAAGTGTCAAAAACTAGTGAATTATTAAAGAATTCACAGTTCTTGGCTTAGGTGGAGTAGAGTAACAAAGCATAAGACACTATATTTTTTTCAACAAGAGAAGGCTTCTATTTATAGGAAAATTTGAACTCCTAACCAAACAAACTGATTCTAGAATTTTCCAAGTCAGTTTGGTTGAATTTGGACTAGATTTGGACCTAGTTTGGTTACTTTTTGATTCGATTTGGTTCCATTTTGATTTGGTTTGGTTCAAGAGAGATGAGAGATAAAAATATCACATTATTTTTGAGAAATTTTATTACTAATCTTGTCAAACAAGAAATTAGCAAATTTAAGAACTGTGTAGAAATCAATTTTGAAAATGATTAACACTTATCATAATTAAGAAAAGTGCATTTTAGAAAACTAGATTAACAATAATCTAAAAATGATTATCATTAATCAAGATCAAGAAAAAGCATTCTAAAAATTGGATTAAGCATAATCCAAAAATGATTCACTAATCACTCCCTAAGAAAGGATCTAAGCCAACGACTCTGATCTTAGAGATCTAAGCAAAGAGCTCTGATACCAATGCAAGACACTAGGGTTGGCCACTCAAAGCATGGAGTGACAACGTGGGTGTGGGTCACCATCCTAGGGTAATAGCCAAGAAGGCCATGAAAGCTTGCGCATGAGCACCAAGACGACATGAATGTCTATAGAATGAATATCATAAAAAGGGTACAATTTCCATGAGCTCTATGCCTATTATAGCCCAAGGCCCCAAAAAGTACACATGTAAATGTCCCTAAGTCCAAGTGCCGAGGCCTCATTCCCCATGTGCATGTGCACCCAAACCTACTTCATTACATTAGCCATTGATAAGTATCAAATTAAACATAATTTTACAAATATACATTAGAAGATTTTCTTCATTCCATCATGACACATTTGCAAAAACATTAGGGACTATGACTGGCACACCTCATCCCTTCATCATCGTGAGAGCAACATGTGGTCCCATCCCCCCATGTCAAACTGAGACACTCAGCCAGTTTAAATTCATTTACCACCTTGCCATTGGAAAAGGCTCAAGTGACACTTCAGTACGTTCTACGTGTGGTGCTTGAGAGCTTCTAGCAACAACCAGGATGGAAACTCCATGAGGCGAGAACAAGGTTTCAAAGTGAAAAGAAAAAAAAAGATTCCTCAAAATCAAAGCAAGCTTCAACAGAAGCTTTGATACCACTATTGGATTAGAACATAGCCAAACTCTCACACACACAATGCTCAAAGAAAAAAACACGAGGGTGTAAAATGTGATGGAAAATGACTAGCTCAAAGTGGAGAGAGATGAACCTCCAAGCGGTCATTTAGGGACCCTTACCTATGGGGGGCGACTCCCCTACTTATATAAACTTGTACTCTAAAAATTCCACTTGCAAGCATTCATTCCATGATTTGATTGTATGTTTAAGTTCCTATGACAAAAAGATAACTTTATATCCAATTGCTTTTTCAAATCATAACCCTCTCTCTAAGATGATTTTCTCTCCCTAGAATTTAACTAGGAAACAAAGGGTTTTAGTTATACCGATTGAGGGATCAAGGAGGGATCTTGTAGTAAAATTTATACTCAAGAAGAGGAATTAAACCCTTATTAAGGACTTGATGTAATTCAACATAATCGCTTAGTGGAAATGAATCAAAGAACTAGAAAATGATAGGAGTTTAAGGAATAAGGTTATATGTATGAGGATTCTTGTGTAATACACTATCATGAGTGCCTTTCATAATGTGTGTGTGTGTGTGTGTGTGTGTGTGTGTGTGTGTGTGTGAGAGAGAGAGAGAGAGAGAGAGAGAGCTATATTAACGTCTACTAGAGGCCGAACTCGACCTATGAGACACATCAATGTACAACTGTCAATGTCTTGGGTGTCCAGAAAAAAAAGGACAAAATGAACATGAAATAAGTACTGAGCTAGTGGGGCGGGTGTGATGGATGGAGCACTACTCCTAGAGGCTCAGTATGCAACCTATATGCGTAGGGTATACAAGAATGTAATGCAGATCTGTCTAGCTCGAACCAGTACCATAATGGGGGGTGTAATATGTGATACATAGGCGATGGCGAGGCAAAAATCCCTTAGAGCATAATCTCCGAGTGTGAGTGTAAGTGAGCTAGCTGCTCTTGGATATGGTGCTGATGTCGAGCCTGTATCTCTGTGATCTCCCTCTGATGTAGTATGGGAGTCTGGTAGCCTAGTGCTCTCGATCTCCGTCTGGGCTTGGAGGTCTGCAGCGCGCTAAAGTGTAACCCCCTCTTGTGCCAGGGTAGGCACTAGGATAGATCTCTAGAAGAAATCAGTGAGTTGGAGCTGTCGCACACCTCTCCCTGTGGTATGAGTCCGTATCAGTGCCTCTTTGTGGTGCTGTATCTATAGCAAGAACTGACCTAATCTGCGCTAGTCTGCGAATTCCATGATCTAGCAGAGTGAGGGATGTCCACTGAAGATGGTGGTGTATCTCACTCTAATGTCACTATATGCTCTGCATCTGCATAAATAATGCTCCTCACTCTCAACCTCCTCCTGGCATAGTCTGCATATCCTCTTTGCTCTGGGGATCCATGCTGCCCTACCTGCCTCAATCTCAAGCTGGTGTGATGACACTCTGAGCTGGCCAATCCCCACTCGGGCACTATGAGGCATGTACACATCCATATATCCAAGTCGCTGAATGAATCCATCCGGTGAGATACGCATAAACTGATCTCTGTAGTATAGCATCTTCGACAGTGGTAGAGGCTGACTGGGTGTAATCCAAGTCTCCTGAGTGTATTGCTGCTATAAATCCTGCCGAAGGACTCTGTTCCTCTCACTGTGAGAGAGCTGGATGTGTGGTGCATGTATATCATACTAGAAGGGTGGCATGTATATCCAGCTCTCTCACTGTGAGAGAGCTGGATGTGTGGTGCATGTATATCATACTAGAAGGGTGGCATGTGATCTATGTCGAGACCATGCTGAGTGAGCCACTGTATCATCTGTGAATACCATGATCTCCTATCTCCGCTCTCTGTGAGCTGCCTGGATGCCTCAAAAGCTCTATGTGAGAGTCGATCTGATGCAATATCTCTGATCCTCTGTATGAAGCAAATCGTCTGGAAGAGAGCCTCTACTAGCATAGGAGGTGCGGGAAACTCCGCTCGGACAATGTCACGTGGGACGGAGGGTTTGCTGTGGATCATCCGTGAGAGCATGAGAATCTGAGGCCTCTCTATCTGAGACCATGTGGAAGTGGCGAGCCCAGGTGCCCATACTGCTGCAACATACATCAAAGCAGGGGTGACTAGTGTGTCAAACAACCACCCGTTCGTGCGGGGCTCCTGGAAGTGTGCCTGATGACATTGTCTCTCTAGTATGGCCAGAGCTGCATACCCTCGTGTGAGTCTATCCCTGGCTACCTGTTCCATAGTAAATCTTCCTAGGCAGAGTCGCAAATGTAATCCCCAAGTATACATATGAGTCTACCACCTCTACATGTCCTCCTGCTAAGCGTGAAGATGGCCTATCAAACCGGCCCTGAGGTGTGGAAAATCATGACCTTGGTTTTCCCAAGGTTCACAGTAAGTCCCCTTTGTGTGTAGAAGTCATCAAGTGCATGGAGATGATGCTGTAGTCCCATCCGTGACTTAGAGACAAAAATAATATCATCTACACATAACATAATGTGTATTGTGGTACCTCTTGAGATGTCTACCCCATCCCCACCACCGTGACCAATGAAGTCAGCCACCTCGTCAATGTATAGCCCAAATAGTGTAAAAGAGAGTGGGCATCCTTGCTTCACACCTATGGTGCTAGCAATAACATCAGCAGATAGCCCCTCTCGGGGCATCGTATGTGCCCGAGGACCTGCTCATATAGAGCATAGATGCCCCAAACCATCTCTGATGGGATCCCCAATGACTGGAGGCGCTGGAAGAGTCTCTCTCGTGGTGGCACCGTGTCAAATGCTTTACAGAAATCCACAAAGCAGCAGTATAATCTCCTCTCCCGCACCCTAGCCTAATCAATCAGACATCTCAGAGTGAATATATGGTCAATAGTGGAGAAAGCTCATCGGAATCCAGCCTGCCTTGGTGCTCGCAATCCCTCCTTCTCTGCATATGAGTTCAACTCTGCCTCGAGCACTACGCCATAAAGTTTGGCCAATGTATGGCCAATGTATCATAATTGGCCAATGTATGGCCAATCATGATAGTCTTATAGTTGCTGGGGTCTAGCATATCTACCGCTTTGTGGAGAGGCACGATGGTGTACATAGTCCACTCAGCTGGTAGGCCCTCCACTAGTGCCCTATTAAAGAGGTGAGCAACAAAGGGTGCCAGTGTGTCAGCTACATAAATAAGATGCTCACTCTGTATACCTATGTGGTCACCCAATCTCCCATGCTGTAACTAGCGCGGAGAGAGAGAGAGAGAGAGAGAGAGAGAGAGAGAGAGAGAGAGAGAGAGAGAGAGAGAGAGAGAGAGAGAGAGAGAGAGAGAGAGAGAGAGAGAGAGAGAGAGAGAGAGAGAGAGAGAGAGAGTCATTTCTAAATCATGTGAGTGCAGGTTTCTTGCGAATGTGGGAGAAAGAATTATGTGCATAGGAGGGTTGCCATTGTGTATAGGAGGGTTGCCATTGTGTATGCAAGATGCATCCTATTGTGTATCGGAGGGTTGCCATTGTGTATGCAAGATGCATCCTATTTGATGCCTACAAGTAGTATGAGGGAAAAAATAAAGAAAGGATGAGACTTAGAGGAAAGGTTTCTTAAACCTTTCAAGTCTTTGAAAGGCCCACACATGGAGCATAAGGAGGAAATCATCCTATGCTAGCCTAGCAGCTATCTTGTCCACAACCTGAGGAGTTGGAATAGAGGTGTGGTGTGTAGTTTGAGGCAAACCAAAGTGAAAGGAGGAAGAAGAAGAATAAGGCCATCCCTTTGTTGATTTAAGTGATGGTGTCATTTATAATCATATGAGGAGAGCCTTTAAATAATAAAGTATTATGTTAATAAACCGAAGGCCACTTTAAAAGACACTCACACAAAGGGTCTATAGGCTTTTTTCTATAGATAAATCTTAGGTTCATTCACATTGGTCCTCTTAAGTCTTAAATGGGAAAAGGAGAATTCAACACGGATGAATTAGCATGTGAAAAGTTTAGGTTAGTCACATGCTCATTTATCCCCCTCCACCTTACCTTTTTAAATCTATCCGCACTCTTTTTTACCCAAAAAATCACAATCCAGCTAAACTTAAGGGTTATTTTTAGCCCAATGGCTATTTTAATAGGTTCTTTAAAAAAGTGATAGGCTATTTTACAAGAAAATGGTGTGAGTAATGGCCTAGAATTATTGATTTTGAGTGGGCTATGAAGATAAAATTGCTAGAATACACTACTTGCTCATAAAAGATATAAATTTTAAAAGATTCAACCAAATTTTCTAAAATTCCATATACATTGAAAAAATATATTCGTCTCGCCAAACCATCTTTAATTATACCATGATAATAGGCTCTTATTTTTTTATGATGATTCCTTCTCCACATCCTTGCTTCCTCCCTTCTTTAGTTCTTAAAGGTCTCTCAATGGTTAATGCCTTCATTGAAAGTACCACATCACTAATTTCTACATTGCCTTAAGCAATGTGTAGTTCACAATGTGGGGTTAGAGAACTTCATCGATGAGCTTCATATGGACATGAAGATGGGTGGCATTTAGTTATATAAGTTAAGGAGTAGTTGCAATTCAATGTTTCATGGTGCAACATAGAATACAATCAAATTACAAGGAGGGTTTGTGTGGGGTCCTAATGATCTTGTAAACGAGTTGGGTTGTAATTCTATACATGTACTTGGTCATTGTGTAATGCTTAGCTATATAATGACAAGTGACTTCATCAAGGAGGTGAAGCATTTAATCCCCAATGTATTATAAATGTGATAGATGAGATTGTGATCTAATTTTCCTCATTTTCATGTCACTTTAGGATTTATATTATCTTGATTATCTTGATTTGAACATCACTATTAAATGACCTCTAATTTGAGGATTTATCATCTCCTTTGGCAAAACAGTTCTCCCTTAATTTGAAAATCACTTTAGGATTTAGATTATCTTGATTTTTTGAACATCACTATTAAATGACCTCTAATTTAAACAGCTTGATTAACATCACGTTAGGATTTTGATTATCTTTATTTGAACATTACTATTAAATGAGCTCTAATTTAAGGATTTATCATCTCCTTTGGCAAAATGGTTCTCCCTTTTGTCTCCCTTGTTTTACTTGAACTTTTTGTCAATCAAGTCATTTCATTTATTTACTAAAATGCTTGTAGATGTATTGGTTAGTCTCACTACTAGTTATAACTCTTGACACACTTGAAAGGAGCATAATGGACTTCACATCTTACTCAATTAACATTTATAGGAACCTTCTTCACCGAGCCAAATTGCACAATCTCCTCTAGCCCATTACTTTAATGGAAAAAAATAGGGGTATGCCAAATTAGCGGTGTTGGACTAGGGCTGGGATTGGGGGCAATTGTAATGTAAAAAGTATCCACAAAAAATGTTCAATACGCGTGCGAGAGAGCGAGAGAGAGAGAGAGAGAGAGAGAGAGAGAGAGAGAGAGAGAGAGAGAGAGAGAGAGAGAGAGAGAGAGAGAGAGAGAGAGAGAGAGAGAGAGAGAGAGTTGATCCTGATTCCATGTAGATGGATGTGTGGAAAAAAACCCCAAGATATCATGGATTACTTATTTTAGCAAACAAGGTTAAGAATCTTAGGTATTTAATTGAGGCAACATGAAAAGACCGTGAGGGCACATATTGAGTTTTTTAGATGTTCTAACTCTTTTTAGCAAGTTTATATCATATAGATGCTTGAGTTGTTGAAGTCGATACTACAATGGTGCGAGACCACGAGGTGACATGTATAGATGCTTGAGTTCTTGGTGTAGATACTACAATGGTGGAAGAACCAAGAAGACTATATATTCTAGCATTTCACGTCTAGCCAATGATGCAAACGCCTTGTGTGCATAGATGCTCCACTTTGCTGAAGTAGATGCTAAAATGGTGGAAGAATCAAGGAGACTATATATTATAGCATTTTGCCTTTAGCCAATGATGCAAACACCTTAGGTGCATAGATGCTCGAGTTGCTGAAGTAGCTACTACAATGGTGGAAGAACCCTGGCATTCTCCTTTAGCCCATGATGCAAAAGCCTTGGGCACATAGATGCTTGAGTTGTTGAAGTGGATACTACAATGGTGGAAGAACCAAGGAGACTATATATTCTAGCATTTCGCCTTTAACTCATGATGCAAACACCTTGGGTGCATAGATGCTTGAGTTGCTGAAGTAGATACTAAGAACCAATGAGACTATATATTTTAACATTTTGCCTTTAGCCCATGATGCAAATGCCTTGGGTGCATAAACGAGGGTTCCACTTTGGTTACATATAACACTACTACCTAACGTAAGTCGTGAATTAGAAGGATCGATGTAATGATCAATTAGAGCTATGAAAAAACACTTTGCCATGGAACAAACCACAATTTAAGGGGTAGGACAATAGTGTAGAGCACGGGTTTTGATTCTGGGCCACCCCTCCCCAAGGGTGAGAGTGTTTCTGTTCAAACCAAAGGGTGAAAGATTGTCTTTGTTCCTCTTTGGGAAAAAAAACCACCACAATTTAGAGCGGCCAAGTCTGAACCGGCCCATATACGTCAATTATATGGGGGTTATGTGAGCTGATTATCGAAGAGCCAGGTGATGCGGGATCGAGTGACAGACCCAGAGAGAGAGAGAGAGAGAGAGCATAGTAGCAGCAAGATGAGCCCATGGCTGCAGAGGAGGGCATGTGAGGCGATTCTGGCATTCACTAAGAAGCTGCACGTGCAGCATCTGTCATCTGTCGCAGAGTCATCTGCCTCATCTTCTACCACACTCTCTATCGCCCATACGAGCCCAAATGGGCTCAGATTTTTGGCCCTCAACAACCTGCAGGACAACAAGGGTGCCACCAAGCAGAAACGGCGGCTTGGTAGGGGCATTGGGTCTGGTAGAGGCAAGACCTGCGGGCGCGGGCACAAAGGACAGAAAGCTCGCAGTGGCCATAAACCTCGCCTCGGCTTCGAAGGTGGCCAGACCCCCCTCCGCTTACGACTTCCACGCCGCGGCTTCCACAACAAGTTCAGCTTGACTTTCAAGGTATTCCCCTGCATTTCTTCTCTCTACAGCTACCTCACACAACCACGATCCCCTTTCCCTTGTTATGTGTGCCCGCAGCTATGATGCCCTTGGTTTGCACACCGTTACCATGTGATATGATCGCTTTTAGGCATTTCACTCTGTCATGATGGCCTTTCCCTTTACTTGACATGTCTCCCCCTGTATGGCTTTTCTTCGTCATCTTACATGGCTATGATACGCTTTCAATATGTGTTCCATGCACGACCTTTCTTAGCCATCTCACACAGCTATTCTCTGATATTTGTGTGTGTGGCTTTTCTAGTCAACACCCTATGTAGGCCCATGGTATGACTTGTCTTGGCCATCTCTTACAGTTACGATGCTTTCACATGTGTGGATTTTACAGTTGAGTTAGAAATCGTGTTGCTCTTTCACTTGAAATGCGTATGCCCTTTCACTTCAAATGTATGCTATTTCCAAGTGATCTCATACAGTTGTGGTGCCCCTTTACTTTATATGTATGCCCTTTTTGGGTTATCTTACACAGTTATGGTGCCCTTTCACCTGAAACATATGCTCTTCTCAGTTACGTCATGCAATTATGTTGCCTTAGTTGGTTATCTCATGAAGTTAGGATGCCACTTGAAATGAATGCTGCTATCAGTTATATCACAAGATGGCCTTTCACTTGACGTGTATGTTTTTTGATAGGTAACTCACACAGTTATGATACCTTTGCACTTAAAATGTATCCTGTTGTGAGTTTTTCAACACCATTATGATGTCCTTTGGCTTGGAATGTATGCCCTTTGTGATGCTGTTTTACTTGAAACACATGGCCTCTCCCAATTATCTCACACATGTTTGCACGCGTGGAATTGAATAGCATGCTCAAGCCCTCTCAGTTATGGTTGACTTTCCACTATGGAATATATATTGGATCTTAT